>NW_017100190.1:365306-369282 GCF_001263275.1 Habropoda laboriosa | reverse complement strand
CGAAACAGCAAAAGGATCGTCGCGCGTTCGACCGTTTCTCATTCTTAATTTCTTTTATTTTGCGTACAAACGATAAAAAGCCTTTTCATTCCGCTGCTTTTGCCACGTTTCTTGTCACGCGACGGTTACTTAGAACGGCCGTTATATGTACATAGTTGGAAAGATCCGTGAAAGTAGAACGAGCCCAGATTGGGAGTCGTATTCATAATTGGTAGATGGTGCTCGTGCGAAACACTCGGTGTTCGTTACAAGTGAAATAACAGTTAGACGGTGTGTACTTTGTGCCGTCGCGTGTTAGCGTTTCAAATTTTCGGAGAAACACTCTCGTCCCGAAAATTGGAATAGGAAGAACGAATGTAAAGAAAGAAACGTGAAAACGTCTCTTGGGCCTGGCGATATCAAGGAAAAAGAGAGTACAGTCCTAATTACCGGCGTTATCGGCGAGAAGAATAGGGCACGTTTTCTGGCGTCTAAAAGGAAGGAAGGAAGGAAGGAAGGAAGGAAGGAAGGAAGGAGAAACGGTGAAGTCGCCTAAGCGAGGGTCAACCAGACGGCATGGCAGTCAGATGCACGAGACGCGAGGAATTAATTGAATTTGGTAGGCGGCCGGTTTGCCTTTCGCGAAACAAGAACGAAAGGGCAGCAGTGCCGCGATAAGGACTTCCCTTTTTAGGCGAGACGCGTTAGCCTCTTTCACGCGGTACATTACGGCCAATGAGAGAAAGGAGGAAAGTTTGCCGACGACGAAACGGGCCAAGTAACAAAAGCAACCCCCTGTATCGCGTAACGCTTGGAAAAGCCACGCGTTACGTCACCGTCTTGTTTCTCTCTCCAAAATCTCCAACTTCCTCGAAAGCTTTTCGCAAACGCACAATTTTTCAAAAACGTCACCGATAAACCACTCCCTATGGGATTGGCTTCTTATCGAGAGAATGCAGACGCAACGCTGAGATTTGCAATCGTGATTTCCTCTTCGTCGATCGACCAGGTCCGAGAAGGTTATCGCGTTTCGAATTTGATAAGAATTCCTGCGCATCCGCGGTATCCGATCGATCTAATGAAATTCGTTTGTCCGTGTTCGAACCGTGGTTACAGAGTCGAGAATGTTCTCGCCGGATCTGAGATTCCTTCGCGATATAATTGCCGAGGAGTTTGAAACGTCGGAAGAATTAACTCGGTCCCGATGAAATTAAACAATGTGGAGCATTTCGGGAAAATTAGACGGTGATTAGAGAGAAACGAGCGATTCCTTTTAAGTCTACCTTACCTCCAGTGGCTTTTACTTCATCCAAGATTTAGAGGAGGACTTCTTTTGAGAAATTGCGAAGGATTTCCCTCGGTTTTCTTTCAAATACATACATACACACGTACGCGAGTTGTTCGTAACGGAGAGCTGAAAAGTTTCGTAGCTTCTCACCCTCTGCTCCCACCTTTTTCTCTCCTCTAAGATTTCTCGGAGCATCGTAGAATCTTTGCAACTCGTTAGTATCGCGACCCCAAACAAAGTCGGAGAATCGTCGAGAAATACAATTCCAGATCGGCGTCTTTTTCCAGTTTCGAGTTCTTAACAAATATGTGGCAAGACTTCCGGAACGTCTCGAGTTTCTGCAGTCGATGGTAGTTTGCTAGTTCCCTTACTTCTCGCTTTTCAGCTCCAGTCCGGAATGCGTTATTTTAAATCGTTTTTACTCTAATTTTTCTCCAACCGACTCCGCTCTCAAATTTTCCGTATACGAATGTCAAGAAGATCCATGGAAGATCGAGGGTGATCGTTATCGTAGCGCGATCACGTTCGAGTAGTTGGACGTATTAAAAAGGAGTCTGTTGTACATTTATCAATGCGCATGCAGAAAATGTGCATTCGGATTCACGTAGGTATTTCCTGTTGCTCTGGAAGCGAGTAATCCTCGAGGGAGGGGAGCACGCGGCAGCTGTTAACTCCGCTTGCGGACCTCGAGCATATTTGCGCCGATAAAACGAATAGATTGTCCCGAGTTTCACGGCAACGACCCTTTTTTCTTTTCTTTTTATCAGGGCCTCCTCGCGAAGGGACACAAAGGGGGAAGAAAAAACGGTTCCACTTCGACGCAGCGAAATAGAAATTGCACGGGCGCTGTACTTGCGACGAAAGTTCCATCGCAAGAAATGGGAATGATAGGGAGGGAATATCGGTGAAAACAAAGTATGGAGTTAGTGTCTATTAAAAAATCGTCCTGGGTTTAAATGAATTCCGAAAGTTGGGGTTGCTCGTTGGGGAAGTCTTGAGAATGTCGCCAGGGCACAGATTAATTTACCTTACCCCGACGGAATACTTTCTTTACAAGTATTAATTTCATTAAAAATTGATTTTCAGTTCTAAGCGACGGTAAAACTTTACGGGTAACCTGAGAAGTTCAATTAGTGCTGTTACTCGTCGAATCAATTTACTCTTTTTTCGTCGAGCGCCTTTTCTTTCTCGTCGAAATTAATTTCCTTCCTTCCTTCTGATTCGCTGCTGCCCCGATCCTCCTGTCTCTTCTTCTACCAGCGGAAAGAAATGAATAAGCTGTCGTCAATTTAGCGTCGTATGAAAGTTTGCGGTGTATCCCGGAAAGTAATTTGAAAAGTGCGAGTAGCGACGTGGCTCGGTATCGTTACATCGGTCGGTCTCCAGGGAAATTTCAAGTGCATACTTCATAAAGCTACCGGTTGTCCAAGAGAAAGGAATCTGAAAAGTCCCGACTGGAACAGTCTAACGAAACTGTTCGTTAAAAAGTTACTCCTTCGTCCGCGAGAAGACCTTATAAAGTCTTACTCGCTAATAGTCCGAAATGAAATTACACGTAACGGGCGAAAAGGTGGATACAATCTCCGGCTGGCTTCGCCTGGCCTTAGCACTGGATTTCAAAGCGTGTAGTAGCCGTGGCGTTAATCCTCGTTGAAACAAGAGTCCCTGACACTTACGAAACGAAGCTACTAAAAGCCAACGAATCGTCCACATTGTCAGATTACCCTCCAAATCCCCCGTTCAAACGTTCCACCAACGAAACGTAATTAGGTATGTACAATACCTACATCTACTCTGTACGCGAACGGATTCGACCATAAACGTGTTCCATTCCATTTATCTCTGACCAATATCAATGGACGATTTTCCAGTTGATCGTCCATTACGAAAATGGGACGAGTAGTCAAACGTTACCGAATGTCGCGACCAAACGATTCAAAAGGAAATTTAGTCTTTTTTTTTTCTAAACGAACGCCTTGAACGAACGTCAGTTACTTTGACTAAATCCGGGTTAAAGGTTCGCGATCGAAATATCGGAGAACAGCTGGGTCAAGTATTTGCATGTAAAAGTAAATTTCAAAGCAATCGGAAAACACCGGAAGACCCTTGTCACACTTAATACATGTCGCGTTTTTTCCATTTTCCATCCCCTTTCCGGTGCAAACTCTTTGACGAAGAAGAGAAAAGGGAAAAGCAGAGTGACGTGAATTCTCGATTTTGCCTGGTTAAGCGCGATTAACGAAGTAAGTTTTACCGGCGCACCTTCCACGGGCCGGAATGACCGCGGAACGACTCCCTTCGCGCTCGTCTTCATATTTGCATCGGTTAGTGAAAAGCTCTTTCGGTGGATGCGCGTAATCCCATTCCCGATGGTAATCTTGGGTGGAGCGGTAGCCGAATAAATTTATGGGAATCGCAGGAAAGGAATTCGCGGGTTTCGAATTTAAAGCACGTATTCAATGTAAGTGCATTAGGGAAAGTCGGACGCTTCTCGGTTAATGGCCTCTCGATAATTCAGTTAATCGGTTCATCGACTATCGAGGCGGACGCGTCGAATTAGCCTGCACATTTGTAGTTTACTTTTAGAGATAATTACACCGCGTCCGCTCGTAATTTTGCCGGGTGGAAAAAGAGGGGACTCGAACACTCTGAACAGCTAACTTGTCGTCGCGACTTCGTTTCACCAATCCTTGACGTTTAATTAAGCAA
>NW_017100190.1:360760-364944 GCF_001263275.1 Habropoda laboriosa | reverse complement strand
CACGAAATCTAAAATGAAATCGATCGATTCGATTTCAGCTCACGAATCGGCGCGCCGCGCGTTTCTTCGCATCGCAAATACTTACAATATTGGTAGTACGGCCTTGGAGCAGGCGAGGGTGAAAGGAGCAATCAATCTGACCCCGGTGTTTCCTTTCCCTGGCGCTCGTTCTCTTTCACTCGATCTCTCAACACCCAAAACGCTTCTTCGCCCGTGGTTCTTCCAACTTCCCTTTCCCGGTTCCCCTTTTCATCGGTTCTCCTCTCCTTTACCTTATTCCAATTGCTCGACACGTCGCGTGAACAAATTTCTATTGTATTACATACAGTATATACTCCACAAGTGTCAGACCGCAAGGAAGCTAAACCTGACACTCGTAGAGTCAGGGACTACGTTTTCGAGCCTCGCGCCCGCCTTTGTAGTTTGCCGAACGTAGACAAGGACAGCGAATAAAAGATAAGCATGAAACGTGAGTCGAGGCAACCAAGCGATTTAAATATCAATTTTTTTCATTTTACGTCTTTTTATCCCGAAATTTTTCTTAATATATTGATGAGATTTTTCTGATGAAAATGACATCAAACACGACATAATTTGAACAACATTTACTTATTAACACGTTCACTGTCGCGCCAGATTTACAGGTTGCTGTCAGGCGGCCACAAGAAAATACATTTTAAGCATAGCATTATAGTATTATGCTTTATAATTTTTTTTTAGTTGACAACATTTATTTTATTTTAATTATTCTAAACATTTGAGGCACTCCAGTCACCGATGACCACCATGGTCATATCGAGGAAACAATCTAATGTTAATACTTATTGAGTGATTAATTTAATTTCATAATATATCGCTTTGGATGAATTACAAAAACAAATCGCTAAGAAATTACATTCATATCTGTACACATTATCCGTCGAATGTAGAGGGAGAGCCACCGTTTGGTTGCCAAGTGTTTATCACATAGAGTCGGCCTACCTCCACGTAAAAAAAAAAAAAAATGTAGAGTCGGTTCCACAAGTGTCAGTAAAATGTAGGGTCGATTCGACAAGTGTCAGTAAAATGTAGGGTCGTAAGCAGCAGAAAAGCTGCTAAACAGTTAGAATTAAATGTAACGATAGAAATTATTGCAATAATGCGTAATGCAATTGAAAAATTGAAAGAATCAAAAGAAAAAACGCGAATTCAAATCTTTCTCGATTCTAGAATATAAGAAAATTTGAATAAAATACGCGACGAGAATTGGGCAGAAGCATAAGTTAAACGCGTAAAAATATTCAATAATAAACGAACTAGGGATGAAGCTATTATTTCAATACGCGATGCACTGACTTTAGTATTTACTAAAATTCAAAAATTCTCGTATAAATTCCGAAAATAGATCATTAATTACGGTAAACTACTGAGACGGTTTAATTTAGGGTGGGCAAAGTGCACGAGTGTAGTGGACTAGTTCCAAATCAGCTCACAATATACAATAATAAATCAACTAACTAATTAACATGCAATTCATGCAAATTCCTTGGATGGTAAATTATTAGTAAACAAAATTCAATATCAGAGAAAATATATGAAAAATTTCAAATTAATTTCAATTGCTGGAAGAAAAGTAACCTCTCAACCTCTCAATTTCAATATCCTATTCGACAAGTCTGAAGAACAACGATGACTAAAATTCAAATGTTTATTTCCCTAAACCTTCAAAATAATTTCGAAATATTTTATTCGAAGCGGAGTATTCCAAGTCAGTATCGATAATTGAAGAAATTATTTGATTGTATTTAAAAGAACCGAAAGGAGAATATTTAAAGTCTGATATTAAATGTCTAGCAAGTACCAGTAATTGGTAAAATGATTTATATTTGTTTTAAAAGGAAAATTTCTAATAGGTATTAGTTAAAATGAATTGTTATTCAGTCTACTGTATTGAAATTCTAATTGATTCTAATGTATACAAGTGTTACAAGAAGGCTGAGTGTGTACAGGGTGGACACTGACTCTAGTATTTACTAAAATTCAAAAATTCTCGTATAAATTCCGAAAATAGATTATTAATTACGGTAAACTACTGAGACGGTTTAATTAAGGGTGGGCATGGTGCTGCTTTAGTTTGAAATGATTTATAAACACATAATTAACAGAGGAAAAACCGTGAAACGGCAAAACGTCTACATTCTAATTGTTATAACATGTAAACAGAACTTTAAATTTAGTGTAAACAGAAAAAATATATAATACAATTTATTTCACGGTATTGCAACAAATAAACGTTGAATCAATATTTAATTCGTATAAAAACAATTATTTAACGTAATAATTTTACCTTCACTATGGCTATTTTTAATCTACGACCACAGGTCAACCTGATTTCTAATCCTTACGAACTTTAAATTCAGTCTAAACTGAGAAAATATATAATACAATTTATTTCACGGTATTGCAACAAACAAACGTTGAATAGATTCTTAATTCGTATAGAAACATTTATTTAAAATAATAATTTCACCTTCACTATGGCTATTTTAAATTTACGACCAAGGGTCAACCTGATTTTTAATCCTCCGAACTTGATTTCACAACGAGAAAGTAATAAGATCGTTGAAACGTACTTATTTGTCAAAGAAACTTGCAAAAATGTATAAATAATAATATGTAATGTTTTAACAAATTTTTGGAAGTATAAATTAATAATAAAATTGTGAAAATTAATAAATTATACGTTATTATAACATTAATAGAATTATGACTAAACCGAAGTTCGAAGTCGAGTATTTAAAGTCTGATATTACGTGCCTAGCGAGTGCCGGTAATTGTTAAAATTTGTTTAATAATTAGTAATAGAAATTCTAATTGATTCTAATGTATACAAGTGTTACAAGAAGGCTGAGTGTGTACAGGGTGGACATAGACTAGCTAGTAGCCCCCGACCACTCTATTCACATCTCAGAACCTTCAGGTCAAAATACGCCGCGAAGTGTCTAGGGCCCAGTATAAAGGGTAAATGATTTCGCGGGACATCGGCGGGTCCTTATATACCTGCGGTACCCTCTCCCCAAAGTCATTAGCAAAATCGTCGGTTAGGTCAGGCGGGAAATTTTCGCGGGAGATTTTCGCGGGAGATTTCCGATATCGTAACACGGTATAATTTATCAATTTTCACAATTTTATTAAAAATTTATACTTCCGACAATTTGTTATAACATTGCATATAACAATTTATACGTTTTTACAATATTCTTCAATGGAAACATAGGTTTTAGCGTTCTCGTTACTTACTCGTGGTTAAATTAATTTCGTAGGGATTAAAAATCAGGTTGACCTGTGGTCGTAGATTAAAAATAACCATAGTACAGCTAAATTTATCGTGTTAAATAATTCTTCTTACACGAATGAAAAATGTATTCAACGTTTGCTTGTTACAATACCATGAAATAAATTATTTGTGCAGTTCTGTGCATTTTCTGTGCAGTTCAACCTAATTTACTTAAATTTACATTGCGAGACAGTATACTGTAACAAGTAGTAACAAGCAAACGTTGAATAAATTCCTAATTCGTATTAAAAAAATTATTTAACACAATAATTTCAGCTTTATTATGATTATTCTTGATAAATGACCACAGGTCAACTTGATTTTTAATCGTTATAATCTTTAAATTCAGTGTGAATAGAGAAAATGTGTAATATAATTCATTTCACGATATTATAACAAACAAACGTTGAATACATTTTTGATTCGTAGGAAAAGAATTATTTAACACGATAATTTTAGCTGTACTATCACTATTTTTAATCTACGACCACAGGTCAACCTGATTTTTAATCCCTACGAAATTAATTTAACCACGAGTAAGTAACGAGAACGCTAAAACCTATGTTTCCATTGAAGAATATTGTAAAAACGTATAAATTGTTATATGCAATGTTATAACAAATTGTCGGAAGTATAAATTTATAACAAAATTGTGAAAATTGATAAATTATACCGTGTTACGATATCGGAAATCTCCCGCGAAAATCTCCCGCGAAAATTTCCCGCCTGACCTAACGGACGATTTTGCTAATGACTTTGGGGAGAGGGTACCGCAGGTATATAAGGACCCTCCGATGTCCCGCGAACTTATTCACCCTTTATACTGGGCCCTAGACACTTCGCGGCGTATTTTGACCTGAAGGTTCTG
>NW_017100190.1:328353-359772 GCF_001263275.1 Habropoda laboriosa | reverse complement strand
ATTTTTCAATTGCATTACGCATTATTGCAATAATTTCTATCGTTACATTTGTATGTATTCAACGTTTGCTTGTTACAATACCATGAAATAAATTATATTATACGTTTTCTATATGTACACTAAATTTATCGTTCTATTTACATGTCATAACAATTATAACTACACGTTATGCTGCGTCCGTTTGTTTTTTCTGTGCAGTTCAACCTAATTTATTTAAATTTCCGTTGCGAGACAGTATAATATTTACAATTCTGCCTGAAACTTCCATTGCATTTAAACGATATTCTCCACCAAACTGGATAAAGTACAGTAACACTTGTACTGTCACTAGTGGAATCGGCCCTACATTTTACTGACACTTGTGGAATCGACCCTACATTTTTTTTTTTTTTTACGTGGAGGTAGGCCGACTATGTGATAAACAATTGGCAACCAAACGGTGGCTCACTAAAGCGATATATTATGAAATTAAATTAATCACTCAATAAGTTTTAACGTTAGATTGTTTCCTCGATATGGCCATGGTGGTCATCGGTGACTGGAGTGCCTCAAGAGTGTTTAGAATAATTAAAATAAAATAAATGTTGTCAACTAAAAATTTTGAACGTCATAGCTAGCTAGACATTATTTTCAATTGAAAAAAAAAAAATTATAAAGCATAATACTGTAATCTTATGCTTAAAATAATGAATATGTATTTTCTTGTGGCCGCCTGACAGCAACCTGTAAATCTGGCGTGACAGTGAACCGGTTAATAAGTAAATGTTGTTCAAATTATATCGTGTTTGATATCATTTTCATCAGAAAAATCTCAGCAACATGTTAAAAAAAATTCCAGATGAAAAAAAGTAAAATTAAAGAAATTATATTTTTCTATTATGATTTGTCGAGCCGTGAAATCTCGTAAAGGACAAGGACTGCGAGCGAGATAACATGGGCGCAGCAATGACGCAGACCTAGGCGTAGGACCATCTATACTGTCACTTGTAGAATCCAAACTTACTGACTCTTGTAGAGAATTTACTGTATCGAGAATGGCTCTGCCAATGGCGCGGCGTACTGCAAGGACATAAATAACGATGGAACAGCCGGAGGGCACTTGCTGTCCCTCTTCCTCCTACATCTTCCCTCTCCGCCCTATCCTTCAGTCCTTCCTTCTCTTCGTGGTATTTGTAAATTCAATTTTGATAATGCTCGTCAGAGGGAAAAACGCGTGGAATTTTATTCGCTCTTTTTATCTATCCACCCCCTCTTCTTTCTCTTTTGGAATTTGGAAGGCGTCGTTAACAGTGTCGCGACGTGGTAGGTAGGAGAGGGAGAGTAGGACGCGTTTTGTTTAGCGGCGGCGCTTTTGAGTGGCTCTGCTCAATGCTCGTATCGGATATGAATTTAGTTGTAAACGTTCATCTCGCTAACGTTATAAATCTGAAATGAGATTCGAATCGCGCGACTGACGTTTCATCGATAAATTCCGAACGCCGGAATTAATTGGGTCAAGCAATAAACCGAATGAGCGACATTAAAAATAAAGCTCGCGCCTCGCGATATCAATTTCGCGTGTGTGTATCTATCTGTATTTTCCCTTGGTATACACGTGCAGCTCTCGAGGAGATAATACGATATCGAGGACACGTTCTATCGTGGACGTAGCCGCGAAAGGACCGCGAAAGGACCGCGAATTAGCCTTCCGCGTTCTCAACGATCGAGCTAAAAATACACTACAGACTATAGGTAGTTTACGGTGGAAAGTGTGTCGTTAATATTTCGAGCGAACCGAAATTGCAGAGAAAAAACCGTACGGTCGCGGTATGATGGATAACGTCGAGCGTAAAAACGACTGTGACTACAGCGATCTGTCGGTGTGCATCTCCGCGTTACACGGTTTACGTACACGTAAATGCTCGGTTAATGCACCATACCGGCTCTGCCTCCAGTAGAATGCACCGCAGGAAGTTTCGACTTCTCCTCCGCCTTCCACAGTCTCTCCTCCCCATCTTCCCCCTTCGTTATTTGCTCTCGCGATGGACCTGCGTACACATCGTAAAATATGAAATATACAAGCACACCTAGAGGCTTTGCTGCAATTTCCATGAACGCGCAAGACCAGCCTTGATTATTCTACCATAGTCTGCGGGGATTCGTCGAGACATTGTTTGCCGGTTGTTCCGTGTAATCTGACGGCACGGCGGCGGCTCGTTTCGATCGCTTCAGCTTTTCTTACTTTTTACCTTCCCTTCCATTTTTCTCTTTCCGAACATCCCTCATTTCTCTTTTCCCCTCTATCCATCAATCTCTCGCTCGCTTCTTTTTTCCCCTAATTCGTAGACTAGACGACGACTCTTCGTCATGCTACTCGGTCCTTTCTTTTTCTTCTTCCTCTTTTTCCTCTTTTTCCTCTTTTTCCTCTTTTTCCTCTTTTTCCTCTTTTTCCTCTTTTTCCTCTTTTTCCTCTTTTTCCTCTTTTTCCTCTTTTTCCTCTTTTTCCTCTTTTTCCTCTTTTTCCTCGTCATCGATCGCGACGCAATGAAAATAGGTTTGGAAGAGGGAATACGGTGGCGTGTATACCGCTCGGTTGTTCTTTCCTATCTCAATTTACGAAATTTGACGTGCTTGGCTGCATCCTCGAGTATGGATAATAATTTACACGCGAGATAGCGAACATGTTGGTAAATTTGCTCGAGTTACCGCCGGCGAGTAATAGCAGCTACGCATACGATGCCTCGCCAACGGATACGTTATCGAGGACACTTGGAATCGCCCTTTGCGCAAATAGAACCGCCAACGAGGGAGGAAGGTGGAACGAGTTCGAAGGGAGTAAAGAATGCGAAAGAAAAGGGAGCCCTCCGTGAAATTACGACTTGCCATTCTCCCTATTCACTCGGACTTGTTTGTTCTTCTTAGAAATTCAGCGTGTAAACGTTTCTTATCTTATCGAAATTTAAACTTGTCGCCTTTGCGCGCATATTTTCGCTGCTCGTGGACCAGCGACAAAGAGCAAAGTGCGCGCGACTCGGAGATGTTCTCGTTCGAACACACATCTGATAATCTCGTTTCTGCACTCGACGTGGTCTATCTGTTAACCGCTCCTCCATTCATAATACAATACCTGATACCGTTTGCAAATTCGTCTGATCTCGTGACCCTCGCCAATCTTGCGTATCCGTTTATACGCGAAACAAGATCGTATCGTACCTTCCCACGTGCATATTATACGTACGGTGAGCCGTGATTTAACTACCATCTGACCAGAGAGATATGTTAGGGCAATTTAAAAGCACCAAAGTGGTAGGACGCGACAGAGCATGGTGGTGCATAGTCGGCCTGGAAGCGGAAAATTAAACGCGAGTATGATTTTAGGTGGGCAATTTATATGTAAATGACACCACGAGCATTCTAGCTACATTCAGGATCTCTCCAATCTCTCTTTCTGCCCCGGTCCCTTTCCTTTCCGTCTTCTCTCTTTCCCCCCCGTCTGGCCCGTCCGTGCTTCATCTACGACAAATATTTAATCATGCCCATTGTTTCGGTGTCGCGGTGGTTTACTACGAAAACTAATCCATCCCGTTGCACGCTCTCCCAGTCAGACTCGAGTTCGCCGCTTTTCCGCGGATTTCTCTCCGTTATAAATGTCGCTTAACCACCTCGCCCATTGCTCCAGACCCCCGATATTCAACGATGAATAGAGAGAACGAAAGGCGGTAAAGTAGCGACGATCACGAATGAACAGGGAGTAGAATAGCTACGCAAATTCATACGGAGGTCTAACACTTGTTAAACTTTCTCCACGCTGCTTACCGCGTCAACGCGATTATTCCCCGCAAGGTAGAGGTTGAAATTGAAACGACGGACCTGTGCATACATATAGGTATGTACTTATGTACAGATATTTTCCGTGTAAAAATATTGTTTTAGCGGGTGTCAAATGAATCGCGACAACGAAGAGGGATTTCGCGCTGAGAATAACTTGAAAACAGTGGTATAGGATGTTGAATTTAAATGGAACACGGCTGGTAACTTTAATCCTTTTACGATATGCATCGTGAAAATACGAAACTGTAACGCGAAACCAGTACGAACCGGTGCATCATTTATCCGACACACGATTTGCAAAGTAAACATTGCTCTAACGATCTCCGTACCCCTTATTCGTTAATTATCGCGATTAGAGGCGGATCATGAATTCATCACGAGGCGGCTGTTGCTGTAACACCTAAAATCTCCAGCCGGATAATTACCCTCTAGCCTGCTACCAGAAGAAACTGCTCACGAGCGCCTGTTTACATACGGCTGCGATTTCACTGTGGCTGTGCTCGCTTATTTCTCATTAATTTCACATCTGTTGCATCTTGCGCGCGATATAACGCACACGTAATACGTGCTTACCGCATCCTTCTCGATTTACACTCGTCCGCCTGCTATATCGTTCCTTCCGAGAGATCGCAGTATCGAAAATTCTATTTTCAACGTATGTAGTTGGTTGGAGAGCGAAAGAACGGAAAAGCTTCTTCGACCGATGTTTAGCAACCGATTCTCTAGTGATAAACTAACGCTGTTTGGACGTAGATGCGTTGCTCTAATTGAATTGGCCACAAAGAGAGAGAGAGAGAGAGAGAGAGAGACCATCTACATACATATGTATACGTATTGCTTTTATGCACGATTCAGAGGGAAAAGGGGTGAAATCGTGAGTGAGTTACAGAGACGTGCTCTTTTAACGCGAACAAAAGTCGCGTGAATTATATCGAATGCATTTAATTCTATCGCGCTCGGTTTCCTGTTCAGTTTACAAGCTCGATGAAACAATCAACGTATCGCGGTGCAGCAACTTTATTTGTAATTTTACCAACCTCTCGCGCAAACTTCACGGTACATATTCCTCCTCGGGACGTTACAATTTTTCCCGGATTAAAATTTCATCGACAAGACCCTTTTCATACGCGCGTAAATTATCAAATAGAACGCGAGACGGAGGCGTTTGCCGGTGCAAAAGAACTCTGGCTGGTTACATCGAGTAGACGACGCAATTTTCATCGGGCTTGATTTTTTCTCTCTTTTTCACGACGCACGACGAAATGAGCCCTGTTTTTACGAGGAAGCTGAAGAGAGAGAGAGAGAGAGAGAGAGAGAGAGAGAGATAGGGAGAACGTATCTTCGCTCATAATTCGTCGTTCCTTTCGCGGATTAAAGCGACCCTCGGCTCGCGCGGGGCAAAGCCGTATCGCCTCGCGTTGCGCGTTAAACGTAACATGATGGATGAAAAAATGATCAAGATAATAAACTTGGGGAGCCTTTAGCTTAGACTTAGTAATCTCGAGATTTTTCCTTTTAACCTTCCTTTTCCTTAGACCTCTTTACGAGGGTGTAATGCGGATAAAACATGCAGATGCGTGCATTCCTTGTTCCGTTTTACGAGATATCCAGACTCGACAGATAAAGGGATAATACAAGGCGCGGGGAAACGAGGAGCGAGAAAGAAAGAAGAGTCGACTTGCCTTTGAAAATCCCCCTATAATTAAATTGTCTTTTATATTCAGACGAAAGCTGAAAATGAAGCTAGTCCGAGATAAACCTACCAAGTCATTTCGCCGGTCTTTCCGTCGCATTCCCCCTCTGCTCTGCTTTCTGCTCTCCTTCCTCCAACATTTTCCACAATCATCCCTCGCCCCCATTCCACTCGTCCCTCTCTACTTACCTCTACACTTTTCCTTCTTTTCTCACGGATTCCAGGAAGAAGAGGAGAGGAACAATGACACATTCGCTTCTTTTTCCATACCCCATTTCATCCTCTCGCCAAATGAACCTCCCCTCTTCCCCTCCCTCTATCCACGATTCTGGCCTCTTCGAGCTCGTTTCAGACGCTTTTCAAGGCAACGCAAATTCGTTCGACCGATATCCCTCTATTTTTTTTTTTTTTCACCCTAGCCGCTCCTTTGACCCTTTTCTGATAGCTGTCCTTTGTATGTATATAAGTATACATACCATCTTGTCGACTAGCTCGTTTGACTTGCAAATGTAATCACTAAGAGCATCCATTCGACCTGATCCTTCTACGACCCGACATTCGGCTCGCTTTTCGTATCCTGACGAGCCTGCCTATCCTACTATGTATGTACTGCGCCGCGCCGTGATTCATCCGATCTCCCCGGTCTTTCTTTCCATCTCTACACTTTCACCTTTTCCAGGAGGATGTTTCGTTCGAATCGTTCAATTTCCCCCCATTGCATCGATCGCTTTCTCTCGGTCGAGACGTGTTTGCGCTTTCGAAGCAAAAGCATCGCCGGAAGGGTTTGCAAGAACGACGTCGCGGCCGACGTTTTACGTTTAAGTACAACATTTTGTTTACTGATGTCGTGCAAGTGTTTCTTGAGCAAACGTCCTTATCTCAAAGTACCGAGCCGGCCGGACGTAAATATTTCAAATTCTCCTTGGCCGCCGCCACTCTTCCCTCCTTTCTTGCTGCTTTTTACGAAACTCGTAAATAACCTCGTATGCTCATTTCACCTCTCGTAAGTGTGCTTCGTTTCTGGGTAGGACGAGCATTAAGCTGTCGCTTATCGTATGCGTATAGGTGTACGTCCGACCACGGTCTCGCAGATTCTCCGTCGTTTTGCTCCTTTTCTCTCGGCCCGAAACACGCGTCATCGGAGGTGAACGAGCGGACGTTTACGACGCAGTCGCCCCGGTGACGATTAGCGAAATGATCGTAGAAGCAACCTCGGAAAATCGTGCAACACGATGTCGACATGGTTCACTGCCAAAGTTACCTGTACTTGCTAAACCATTTTCAAGCATTTCGCGTGCCATCGCGTAGTTTCACGCTCTGCCACGACTGCAAATTCCGTCGCTGTTCCCTTCTTCTCCGCGTATTACCACCTTCTCCGGCAAAGTGAAAAAGCTTCGGTAAGCGCAAGGTTACTCTGCAATCGCGTTTCTTACGCACCCTCGGATACTCCTCCCTTTCCCACACGTAGACAATTTAACGGGAAATTACAATCCGGGACGGCGAGTGATTTTCTACACGGCGAAACAATTTATTATATCTCGAGTTGACGCGCGCGACGATGGAATTTCGCGTTTGCTCCTTTGAAACGGTATATGGAGTCTCTCTATGCTCGAGGAACGAAATCAAGTTGTTCGTTGTTCCGGAAAACAAGACGATCCACTTGGACATTGTTACGGGGAAAAAAAAGGTAAAGAGCAAAAGTTTGGATCCACGGTCGATCGTTCTTGTCACGTACCGTGGAAATCAGCGAGTCTACGCTATAAGCTCCTCTCTCTATTCGCGAGCTTCCTTTAGAAGCTAGAGGACTCTTTATCTCCGCCTGTCTCGAGACAATCGTATTTTCCTCGATCTAATTGTTTCCCAGCCTTAACCCTTTGACGCTTCACACGCTACGTCGCGTCGTCCGTATTTTCGTTCGCCTCGGACTCGGAGGTACGAGTCCGCGAAACCGGTACTTTGTTGTTTAAGTATTCTCGCAGCGTCTCCGTAAATGTAACCAGAGAGAGAGAAACTCGGGGAACATATAGCGTTTCGAAAACCATAGCGTTTGGGCAAACCAGGAGGAATAAGAGCGCGGCCAGTTCTAAATATCCTTCCAGGTAGCCTTTTCTCTTTTCTCCGGCGTGTTGCGGCAAAACTTCCCCACCGGGCGAAAGATGAAATTTTTGCTCGGCGCAAAGTGCGAACCATTAGCAGACGGGGAAAAATAAGAGATTAATCGTGGGGATCGGATGAATTTTTATTGTGCGGATAAAAAGCGGCTAGCCGTGTTTTACCGCGTAATTTTAAGCCGTTCGCGGGGAAGGGTTAGGTTCTATCGGAAACCGATGCAAAGGGCAAATTGATACGGATACGTAATATTTGCGGAACACGGGTAGAGACGGCCGTAGACTCGGCTCGGCCGAGGATAATCGGTAAAGCGTCGGTGTTCGTTTCACGAAACACGACGGTTCGAAAAGTTGAAAGTCGGCGAGCGCGTTGCGGTTTTCGAAATCACAAAGTAAAATAGCAGCTGGTCTACCGCCACGGATTGGTGGCTTTGCAAATCGATGCCCGTTCGCAAATGTCCCTCGCGAACAGAAGCAACCACATCGGCCGACTACCTTTGAATTTCGAACACGCGCCACTCCCGTTTCCCACTCTCCTGCTGTTCATACGTTGCGTGAACCCGCGCAGAATATAAACTTCCGGAGCTTAAGAATCCGGCAAATTTTATTCCTTTCTTACGCGTTCCTCACTTCTCGAGGAATACACGCAACCGCGTGTACGATAGGTACTCGGAGATCGGCGCAATTTGCCGGGAAGTCTTCTCCTAAGAATATTGCCCGATATTGGAAGACATCCGATAATCCAGGATTACTCGAGTCGCTGTACCCAACTGCAGGCATTCGATATCGGCGCACGTCCCACCATTGTGCTCACTGGCATTTCAAATTTCAAAACACCATTGTCGAGCTACCAATAATCTTGTTTACAAGAGGTGGCTTTCGCGCAAATTTCCAACCTATTATTATCAGGTTTGATGATAAACTTATTGGCGCGATATTGTTTTACACGGGCGGGGGTGGGTTGGGAGAAATTTGAAAGGTTCTAAAGTTGTAGCGCTGCCTTTTCAACCGGTACGATTGCTACGGCAAACGCAATACTCTGCGTATAGTTGAACGGACAGGTAGGTAGGGAAATCGTTGCACGCGTTTCAATAAAGCGTTTCAATAATATCGTTCGCAACGAGTCATGTACGAGGATCCTTCTCGTGTAGTTTCAACGAGAACTATCGACCGGAAGATGGTTCTTTCCTTCGTGTGACTTTTCCAGCGGAGCGAGGAAACGCGCGTTAAAGAAAACTTGTCGTTTCCGAAGGGGGTCAGAAGCGGAAACGAGGGTACTGTTTTCACGTTAGTTTCTTCCATTTGTCCACTCACACGATCCCCCTTTCCCTCGTTCTTGTACTACAACGGTTTGGGCTTAGCGGAGCTTATCTGGCGTATCCGAGAGGGAACCGGGTGGCCGTGTAGCACCGAATTCTTTCCTTTAGATTTATTCCCGTGTTTCGACGCATGAAAAAATAAACGCGCGTACTCGAGGCGCGGAAGGGTTTCGTTGGAAAGTGCTCGGAAGAACACAGCTGGAAGTTCTAAGAATTTCCCTCTTACTTTATTAAAGCACGTCATCGGAAAGTTTCTCCCCCGAAATTTCAATCTCGAGGCTCTCTCGCGGCAAATATTTCCGTTTGCTACACGTGCAGATAATATCGCGAAATCGATGGTCTCGATATCGTTCCAGCAACATGCAACAGAGTAAGCAAAGTGCAGGTCATAAAGAAGCCTTTGTTTCGAATATAAGACAAGGCTCCGGGACGACTTAAGTCTGCGTTGCGGTCGAGATTAAATCCTAAATTATATCCGGAAGATATTTCACAATCGCGATATATTAGGGTAGCAAGCTGCGCTCACGGCCGGCTGCCGCGTAATTCTCTCTACGTATCTATCGTTCGAGAGTTACGAATCATTTTCGGGACGGGGAAAGTGGAAATGCACGAACCTAGACGATACGCACCTATCCTCGAGATCGTTTCCAGTTAATCCACCTTTTAGAATGTGAAGACACGCGAGCCAGCTTCCCAGGGCAATATCTTGTCGTCTAATGTTATGCTCCCTGTAATGCGTTGAAGAGTTAACGCGCGTTCTATGCACGTCCTCGCGTACAAACGAGCCCGGTGGATAGAGCAGGAAATTAATACTTAACTAGTGCGCTTGGGTTGCGAGCATCGCAGTCGCGATACGATCCCGTTTCTGTATGTAATACGTGAGTACGTGGTGGTGTGCGCCGTTCGTTTACCGAAACCAGGTGATTTTTAACGGCACGTCCAATTCCGACGATCGATAAGGATATTTCGATCACCGAAGATGACGCCGTGCAGTACCCGTACCAGGCGTTCGGTAAATATACCTATGTATTTTCATACTTCCGCTCGTTTTCATAGATACACAGACGTACGGATTGGTACACGAGTGCAGGCGGATGCACATGCTGTCTCTCTCTCTCTCTCTCCCTTCCCCAGCGTCGGTGCACGCCAAGGCAATTTTCCGTGAGTAAACTCACCGCCTTTGGAGGGCTCTGACGGGCGCGTTATCTTACGACTCGAGTCAAGGTACGGTGGACTCGTGATCTTCGCGAGGATCTGCCAGCACCAGGATCTGTCTCTGTCGGCTCGAGGATATGGATTCTCCCTCTTTCAACCATCCGCGATCATTTCTAGAAAGTAGAATGGGAAGAGAGGGTCAAGTGGAAAATATCGCTTCCTCTCCGAAATTGTCTGAAATTTATCACTAAACCGGTCAACTTTTACCTGGATTCTAATGAACCGTTCGTTTACCGCTCAACCTCGAACGGGGGAGGCAATTAATTGGATGCAACGTTGGTATGAAAACGGAAAGGCGAAAAGTGTCGGGGCGTGGCTGTTACGGCGCAGAGTTTCGAGACGAGCTGCGATTCGCGGTTCGACACTGATCCAAGTCACCTTCGCCGTTGGTAGAGTTGCACGGCGACGGTGCAAGTTAAATTCTGTCGGTGAAGGACGGAAATAAAGTTACGAATAGTCAGGGTCGTCGAGCTCGCCTACCCGATAGCGCACCGATGACTCACCACGCGGTACCACGTCGCGACACCAAAGTCTCTCCACGCTTTTCGACCACGCTTGTCCCCCTCCCCCTCCGCTTTCTAACGGAAGACGGTCGACAAGAATTTTCCGACCACTTCGCCGCCGCTCGATGGAGAAGCAGAAGAAGGACAATTGGTACGACGCGGCGTTGCGGTGTGTATCGTTTGGAATTAGTTTAGCATACATGGTTGCTCGATCGAGGGAGAGTTGGACGAGGGGGCAGGAGAGAGGGACGCTAGAGTGTCGGTTTCGCTGCGAAAGGGTCAAGCACGAACGGTCAAACGGAGGAGAGTCGCAGGTACGCGTCGTCGGTGGCTTCTCTCTAGTGCGTATCTACATACGCATCGTGGCCGTAGCGGGAGAGAGAGGAAGGGAGGGACCAGTCACTCGTATAAAACCGTCGAGCGAATCGCGGCTCGAGTCAGTTTCGCTCGGGCCTCGCGTGTGTTTCGATACGTGCTAGCGAAGATAACGACGCGGTTCTATCGCTCCTCGGCGATTTTCGGCGATCCTCGCGATTTCTCGCGTTCCCCTTGTGCTTCGGTAACCCAGAGTGTGAACAACCCATCTCGGACTCTGTGTTGTTACAGTGACGTAGCGTCCAGTTATTACCATGTTCGAAGGTGAAGATCATCGCGACCACGATATTCCACGGTCTCCATTCACCGGCTTCTTCGCTCGGTCCTCTCTTCCAAAGAGATACCAGTAAGTAGCGTTGGGAAGGTGAAAATTGCCGGTGCCCCGCGAATTTCGCTCTTCTCTGCTCTTCACTCCGAGAACGTATCGAAGGACGATCCGGTGCGTAGACGAAGGCCATCGAGTAAGCAGGTTTTTTCTGCCCCTCTGCTCGACGATTACGACGAAACCCGTACAGTATGTAGGGAATAACTCGAGAACCACCTTTCGTCCATATTTCGTCCACCTTTCTTTTTACCTAGTGGTGGTGAACGTGTACCCCCTCCGCCGGTGTTTTCGCGTTGGTCTGGAACGGAACTGGAATTTCAGGGCTGACCTTGGGGACCGCTTCGCTTATCGCCTATCGCGTATCGCCTCCGAGTTGATGTTTATTTTTCGCGAGACGGTGGCGACCGCGTCGCCGGTCGCCCGTCGCCCGTGAGTCTTTCTTTTTTTTCCCCAACGTTGTTCCGCGGTGGCCGTGGGAGAAGACGAGCAAAGCCACAGGTGGCGGTCAGAATTGACTAACGAAGGTCGAGGTAATTTGCCTGTCTCTCAGCTAGCACATGGAATCGTTTGCCTCGACTTTGCCTTTTCTTCCGACGACTGGCCTGGTTGTAAGGCATCCTACCGAGAAGTCCGCGACCTGTTTGCTATCGTTGGAACGATTTGGCAGCGTTATGCAAATGAAGCAGAAGCGAGCAGCTCGGTTGGAACGATAGCGCACGAAATGCGAGAAAGGATACCGGGCCAATCGTAATTATACTTTGATTCGGGAGGTGATAATTGGAGCACGTAAACGAAATTCTGCGTAGGCTGGCGTAAACGTGGGAGGATCTCTGGAAAGATGTCTCGGTTCGGCGCACGGAGGACAGAAGGAGACACGCGCGTCGAGGTTGTCGTAGGTCGGGCTGAGTGGCTAGTTAGTACTTTGGTTGGAAAGTTCGCGAGGCACGTGGCATCGATTTGAAATGAATTACAAGGAGGAAGGTTGCCGCGATCGTGGTCATAGGAATGCGAACGACTGGACACGAATCAGGCTTTTTTTCCGTTGTCGAGAACGGTCGTTGGAAAGCGATACGAAAGTATGCAACGACGATTCATCGGTGTATTTGGAACCGGGTGAAGAAAAATACGAGAATCCGGGGTTTGTTGCGCAGGTATTTTAAAAGAGCGTTCGTTGTTTATTGATCTCGGGGCTTTATCGATGAATTTTGATCCGAGTCGTCTGGTTTCTTTCCACTTGGTTTCGACCGAGGAAATAGAGGGAGCAAATTGAGAAGGTGAGATTTATTCGCGTCGGTTATCTTATCGCGCAACGTCACCGTTTTAAGAATGCCAACCGTCGAATTCGTTGCCAAGTGTCGGATCTAGAACCGACTGCATCGGCGTCGGAGCGATTTCCCCTCGCGCGCCAGTTCGTCTACGAATTTTTCGACCTTTTGTCTCGCCGTATAGCGGTGGAGTCGAAAATCGATAGCGAGACCGGTGCTTCGGTTGAACAATTTCATCGGTGAGATGGATCGATAAGCGATAAACGTCCGTTTCCTCGTTCATTCCGAAAGAAACTTGAGATACACGCGCGTTTGTTTCTACGCGACGTTGTCGAACGAACGGACGGAGGGGAAAGGAAATGTTTACGTAGAGGTAAAAGTTGTATCGATGCGTTTCCACGGCGGCTGCCGCATTCGTGTAGTTGATTCTCCTCTATACGTCCTCTATACATATGTACTCGAATACCCTCTGCTCTCGCTCCGTTTCACCCGTTCCAGCTTTGAAAATACACACGACGCCGCTCCGCGCCGGCACTCTTGTCGGAACATTCCCGATGATGCAACCAAACTACGCGATAGGCGATAGGCGATAGGCGCGTTAGAGTCCTTGTATTCGTTTTATCGCGTCGGAGTAATAGGAAAATGGTCTCGCGACCATTATATATATTGTACTTCCGGTCTGCTTTTCAATTTTTCATTCCTATCTTCATCCCTCTGCGATAACGACGATAAGTATACCGACGATGACGACAGAATTATTTTCCGTCCTCGTATCGATCCCGAGTATGTGCTACGAGCCGATAAAGCGATCGTATCGCGCGGTGTATATCTACCGCGTCACGGCGAGATCACGTTTAAATCGCTCCACGTTGCTTCCGTGAAAAGCGACGAAACATTCGGTGAATGTTTTTCATTTCGTCAGAGGAAATATGTAGCTCGATCGGTCGGGACGTGGGCGACGGGGCAGTTGGTCGCGTGGGCCGTAAACGTTTAAAGGTACATACCCGACGGCATTCACAGCGCGTCACGAGTCGGCATACATCCAACCCTTTCGCGGCTAGTGGGACGCGTACGTCTCGAACAAAAGTTCGTTTCAATTTAGTATCCATTAGACTGTCGGTAGATAAAGGTAGATAAATAAGAAATTCGGTCACGGAAATGGACGCGACGAAAATGCTTAGGCATCGAACGCAGCTCGCGTGTAGGTGCGTGCGGTCGGAACTACGATAACGCCACTTTGCACGGGGAAACCGACTGTTCGCGCTCGTACACAGGGATAACTATCCGATATCCGGATAAATCGAAATACATATTCCGAAATTCCACGTAACGAGGCAGATTTCGCGTATTTTTTCCACGGCGAACGTCCCGAATTACCAAGCGTGCTCGGTGCTCGTGAAATGTTTACGAGCACACAGCGTCGAGTCCAATTTGTCGTTAGCTGACTCGAAAGAATGTCGACGACGAGTTATTCTTACGTGGTATTTTCGTCGACGTGTACTACCGTCTACCGATAAAACGAATCATTTCCGCTGCTACCGATTCGATCTTGTCGTTATTAAAAATAGTAGCGTCACGCTGCAAGCTTCCTCCACCTGGTCAACGATGGCTAGAAGAGCCTTCGAGCCTTCTCCCGAAAGAAGAAGGTAGAATCGATTAAACGTTTCGGTGTCCATAGTCTCTAGAAACGGGAGATCCAGCTTTTCCATTTATTTTCACCGACCACCATCTCGTACTCTGTAACGCGACCTAACCAATCTTCACACTCCACCGCGTTTCATCTCTCCCATCTGTTTCCTCCGTTGGAAGAAACGTCGCGGTCGGTTTCACGCCTTCCACTTCTCGCCAGATACATACGCATTTGGTACTCCCGTACCAATTCCAGGGACGGATCGATGTTGATCGAACGGCGACAAGGGTCTCGTCGATTGCAAGTCTAACAGTTTGCCAAAGGAAACGATCGAACGGGATTCCTCGATTAAGCGTCCGTGATCTCGTCTTGAATCGGAATTAACGGTCCTTATATATTATACGTGGCTATAAGTGCACCGGCTCAACGGATATACGGATGGCCTGAATTCGAGATCTTGTATCGGACTCCCACCTATCGATTCGTACCTACTTGGCTGGAATTGCACGATCGTCGCTCGCAGCTCGGGGTAATTGAGAAAAATCAACGGTCGATTTGGCAGATTGTTCGAAAGATTCGAGATGGTGAATTGTGATCGAATTTGGGCGGCTAACGAGCTCGTTTAATTGTACAGGTTCTCGTTCCGGATGCCGACCAGCAGATAGATAGGAATCTGCGCTCGCATAAATATGGTTATCTAAATTTCCAATTAGCATTCGAGAATCGTCGCGGTGGATGCGCGAGGTATCGGTAGGGAACGGTCGATCGGAATTCAACGAGTCGTGTATTTAATAAAACCGAGGGATTTAACCGGAATAATCTTCCTTTACCGATCGGACCTCCTTACTTTCTCGCAGGTTCGTTATCGATTCCGGCGTGCAAATCCGAAAGTTGAACCGTTCGATAATCTTGGTGGAAATCGGAAGGTGCGGTGGATAAAAGAAAATGTTTGTGCTCGCGCGAGGCACAATTCTAGGAAGTTCTCCCCTCGCTTGGAGAAAGATAGCCGTTATATCGTGGAATATATCGAGACCCGAGGCGAGCTAGAGAGGCGACTATATCCTGCAGGGACTCGACGGTCACGAGTTCATACCCCCAAGTGCCATAAGTATCTCCTATCTGGCGAACGTATCTGGCTGTTTAGCGAACGTGCTTAGACACCCATCCTGCTTAGTGCGCCACCGAGAGCGTCGCTTAGATCCTCCCTCGGGAACCAACGCTGCACACTCGAGATTCCACTTCCTCCTCCTTTTCTCGCTCGTCAAACCGCCCCGCGCCTTTTGTCTTTCCCATTTCGCCCCGCCGTTTCTCTTCGTTTTCGCCGCATTTTCTTTTCTCTCCTTTCTCTCCTTTCTCTCCTTCCTGCCCTTCCTGCTCGAAGGGGCAAAGACGAAAAATGAGCGCGTGCTCGCGGCGCATACGTAAACGCCCTACACGCGGCAAACGTTTACGTAGGCTAATGTAATACGGGTGGTGATGTCAGCGAACTGGTCGTCGCGTCGAACGAAGGTGCTCGAGCCATACGGCAGCCCCCGACATTCTTCGAAAATCGCCGTTTCCACTTCTATTCTTTCCCTCCCTCTGTCTTCCGACGCGTGTTTCCGATGTTAATCCGTGAAATAGCCGGGTACGCGTTCGCAATATGCTTGTAAACAACGGACCTAGCTCTAACGACGAAGAAAGAGAGAGAAAAACGACAGCGCGGAATCGGTCTCCGGAGGATACTGGATTAGGATCGCGATCGATTATTTGTCGTGGATGTGTGCCGGTAACGGTAACGATTTCCCTTGGCGTTCTCGCGAGTGTATGGCGCTCGTGCTCCTATCTACGTAATCTCCGGACATGGAGTGGACAGCCACGTCGCAGCCGTGTCTCCTTTAGTGCTCTCTTCGACGAACCTCCGCAATTCCACGAATTTCCACGCTCTTTAACACGCGATTCTTTCGCCACCACTTTCCGACCTTGCTCACCGTTCCCGCAATCAACAGATTTTCTTCGCGAAACACGCGAATTCCGGCGGAATCCATGCGCGCTCGCACGCTCACAGCTGTTCTCGTACAGGTTGTTTCAAAGGTGCTGCTTGCGACGAACGGCCGACAAACAGCCACTGCTTTTTCGCACGGTTTTCTCAAGTCCTGCCACTTTACGACGAATTAGCACGCAGCTACTAATTCGCTACCGAGCCGATCTCCGCCGTGAGCGTTTTAAAATCATCGCTTTCCTGCTCGACAATTTGCCAATGGTACATACGACACGGTAAACGAGGAAAAGAGACTTTCAGGCTGTTGTCGCTGGTATTCCTGGTATAGGTCCCACTTAATATCGGTTCGAAGATTTTCCGATGTCAGATACACGCGAGAATTCCTTTCCGATTGCGACATTCTGCGCCCAGAAGAGGAATTCGCGAAGATCGATAGAAGCGGCCTAATCTAGAGATAGTGACCGATAAGGTGTCCACCACGTTCGAGCGTGCACCTGAATTATTACGGGAACGCTTACTCGAGTTGGCGCCACGTAGGTATCGTTTCACGCGATAAAGCACGCTTCAGTTACATATAACGGTAAACTTGGAATTGGAAGATACGCGATGACCAGCCAGCCACGCGTTTACTTTGCAATCTCGCCAACAAATAGAACTTCTCCCTGCCACGATCTTCGATCCCTCGGTTGCTACGAACGGCACGTGAAACAAGCAAAATACAGTTCCCTAACCAAGTAGGAGAAATATGCGTTGCGGATTCGATCTTTTTGTCCGAAAAGTCTGGCAGATTGTAAAGCTCGAGCGAAATGGAGGGGAGGGGAGAAGGTGAGCTAGCATCGGGCCGATATCGCTAATAGCCTGTAACCTTTGTTTGCTTTGGTGGAACACGGTTCGATCAGATTGCAATTTTAAGATAACTAATTTATCGAAACGGTAGAAATTGGAGTGACGCGACGGCGTGTTCTCTTTTCCCGTGCGAAAAGTATCGCGAGCAGGATCGAAAAGAGAGCAGAACGAATCTGGAGATTACGGCCGCACTCGTTGCCACCAACGCTTACGAAAATGGCACCGGCAATATCGTCTACCGACTGGAAACTTTACCGCATCTATTTATACCAAACCATGCTCCAACTTTGTTAGGCAATAACAACGCTGGACGTTAACTAGAAAGAGAAAAAGGGGGAGGGAGAGAAGAGGAAAAGGAGGAAAGCAGAATTGCCGAGTTTTTCTTAATTATCATCGTGACACGATCGTTTAGCCGCACCTCTCTCTCTCGATATCGCGTCGCTCGCTCGGCGTATCGTGGAACGACGAATCCGTTTTCGAAAAACTTGGACGGAATCATTTAATTAAGCGAGCACCGAGTAAATCCAAGATTACGTCGAAGCTCGAGCAAGCAGTTTCCGCGATAATGAAGTTTCAACCGGCGAAACGATAGAGACCACCCCTTTGGAACTTTGGAGAAAGCACCGGCTTGGAAAAGCGATTATCGAACGACCGGCCTATTAATTACCGTCGTTTCAGGGGACAATTGGAGAAAAATATAGATACGAAAGGAGGAACAGGGTTAATCGGAGTGGTAAAAATCGACAGTCGTAAAAAAGGAGACAGTCGTTGGATGCGATTGTTCTTTAAACGGCGTCGCCCCTCGGCGGAGGAGAAATATCGGTAAAATCTGGAACGATCGTATTTGGAAAGTGGCGGAGGCGAGGCGAGGCGATGCGAGGCGAAGTGAGACGAAGCGAAGTGAGGTGAGGCGAGGCGAGGCTAAGGCAAGCTGAGACGGGACGAGGCGAGGCAAAGCGAGACGAGACGAGACGAGACGAGGCAAGGCGAGGTTACGGACGTGGTATGGATGGTGGGGTTGAGAGAGGGAACGCACGAGGGAGGAAGGTCACGACGTTCGTTGGCTAGACGACGACGACGACGACCGCCTGTGTTATGACGTGACGAGAGGAAAACGCTTTGGTGTACTTCCGCCGCGAGTATTCCAGAAAGGAAATCCACCATGAGAGCGTCTCGAGTAGCTGCGCTGTTGATCCTCTGTTACGCCATCGGTGAGTTCAGTTGAGTTCCTTAACATTTATGCGTATCAGGCGCCACCTGATTTCGTTCCGAATTTCGCGACACCGCACGCGGCCGCACGTCGCTCCGCAAACCAAGATTAATCGTGCTTTCACGAGGGATCGCGATCGTTGTACGATTGCTTCGCGAAAGAAACCAAACGGTGATTTATGCGTCGGATTTCGAGCGTAGCTAGTGGTGCGCGCGTTCCTTTTAAGGACTTGCTCCAATCAGGACGACGTTTTAAGGCCGTTTACTTTCTCGGCTGTAAGGTAAACTGTAGAGCGTAGCCTTGGTGGACGCGAGCGAAATTAGGTGAAAGCGGATAAACGGCAAGATTGAATTTTTTCCCCGAGAATTAAACGCTCGGTCCAATTAGTAATTAAATTCGTTCCTCTGAAGGGATCGCCCATATAATCGCCGCGCGTGTACGGCCCATACTCGAAAAGGTTAAAGATCGATCCTCGCGGTAGATACCGCCGGCGCGGCAAGCCTTCCTTTTACGCCCGTCCATTATCCGAGGAAACTTGGTTATCTGAACGGCGCGTCGTACTTGCGTTTAACCGCGAAGAACAATCCTCCGGCGAAGAAGATACACAGCAACCCTAGCGAAATCGGTGTTTTACCATTACGCGTTTCTCCTGCGGTAATTATGTCAACAGCAGTGCTCGTCGTCGCGGCTTTACGAGAGGAGAGAGCGACGGCGGAGTTCGTTTCAGGTGACGCGAAATCGCGGTCCGTTTTAAAGTCACGACTTCGAAAAGCTTTTCGTTCCTCCGGCTGACCGTTTACCGATTCGTCGATAATTCGCCGAAAGAACACCCTCTCGCTAACGGCAGTTACCTACTAGTTTTCCGAACCAATTAATCAGCATTGCCGCTGTTGCATCGCGGACATTTTCCCCTTTTTTTCCGCAACGCGATCAGAATACTTTCGCATGACGTCGTCACGAATATTTTTAACGGCGCTGAACGGGGTACGTCGAGGCTTTTCGCCAGATTACCACGTAAAGAGTATTGAGTTCTGCTGCGCTCGAAACGAGCGGTTGATAATGCCGAGTGTCGATCTCGGATTTCGCTTTGCCTCGCACTCGCTTCGGCCGTGGGGAATAACGCGCGCGCGTAACAGTCGATCCTCTAATCCTGTTTCTCCTGCCGAATACCACAAAAGTATGTACTACTTACTTATATCGCTCCTGCTTACCATACGCGAAGAAGAAGTAGAACTGGAAGAAGAGCGAGAGGAAAGGTCGGAAAATACGGAAGGTCGACGGTGAAAAACGGGGACGAAAAGTGGAGAGAACATTCTTGGTTATGGTTGCCGATGACTTAGAGACGGCTATAACTCAAGCACCGGTGAAACTTTTGCGCGAGAAAGAGGGAAGGGGAGGGTGGCGTCGGGTCGTGAATCAATTTACGAGAAAAATAAAAGAATCGCGGTGGGGTGGGCGGGTCAGTTAGAGAGAGCGAGTACGGATTGGAAAAGGCGCGACTCGATGAAGGAAAAGAAGCGCGAGAAGGAGCGGAAAATGGTAGGGGAGTTTGCGCGAATTTGATCGTTGACCGTAATTCTCGGCCTATGATTCCTCCCTTCCCTTCCCTTCCCTTCCCTTCCCTTCCCTTCCCTTCCCGTCCCGTCCCGTACCGGCGAAACTTTTCGTCCTAGCGTTTTAACGATCCCGAGATTTCGCGGAAATTCGATCGGAACTGCGCCGGCAAGTTTCGCCTTATCTCCGCTGTGAATTGTGACAGATTCAAACAATCGTTTGCCAGCCAGGTGTAAGTGGAAGGCTGAACGGAGAGTCGCAGGGGGAGAAACACACGGTTCGATCCTGTTTCCCGTTTTATCGCGGAAAACGAGCACGAGTGGTGTTCTACTCCTGCCGAGGTTGCGCCGCGCCGGCCTCCTTGTCAGCTGCGATAAGTTAATTAGCGGACTGGCGCGAATCGGATTAATGCCTCTTGCAGTTGCACAATGCCGACAAATCTTGGCTAAACTCGGTATCTTAATGGCTTTAAGATGTCAGAGCTGGTGGGTTGGTTCGAGGTTTCCTTCGCGAGACCGCTTGTTGCCGTGTTACGTTTGATACGTCATAAAGGCTTGCTGCGAGTTTCTGCATAGCGCATAGCGAGTCGCGAAACGAGATTGTGCGATGCAAGTTTCTCCGGCTGGATTTCCTCCTTTTCTTCCTCTTCCTGGAAATCACCAAAAGCGAGATCGATTTAGATCGAAACACATCGAACGGCAATTTCGTGGCCGCTTTAAAATTCCACCGAGTCGATTCGCCGCCGGTTGAGTAATTGGCTAAAAATTGACCAGGGTGTGTCGTTTATCGTCTGTTCTGGTCCGTTAATAATTAGGTAGGTACGCCGAGTGTTCTCACCACTCCATTTGTTACCGATCGCTATTTCTTACTTACCATCGAAACATTCCACTAACGTATCTTTTATCCTTCTCACATTTCGGTTGTTCGACTTCCGCTCCATAGAAATCTGTTTTCCGCGGAAACGGGACCATCTTGCTCGTCACGTGGTTGCATTTAATGCACGTTTAAACATCCGTCAGCAGGCACGACCATTAAATCTGACCTGCTTGTTAGCGAGCTGCTGCCGTTGCACCTCCGTGAGTCGGAGCTGCTGTTCGTCGGCGTAAACGCCGCACCGGTTACATCGCACGAAAATCGTGCCCGAACCCTTTTACGATAACGTCGAAACATTTCTCGCTTCGCGCTACTTTCTCTTCCCACCTTTATAATCCTTTGGTTCGTCGCACGATCCGTTTGTTCCACGTTGCGGCGGAAATTCGTTTTACCCGTTGACGTTTCATTTCTCGTCCCATCGTTCACGGTTAATTTCTCCAACTTTATTTCTCCCGGATGGTTGCGTCGACAGGCAACTTTCTCGAAAGGAGGGCACCGTACGCAAAAGATCTAGGGAAACTTTCTGAAAGTGTGCGTGTAGGCGAGGAGCGGAGAATAAAGTAGAGGAGAGGACGCGAATGGCCTGGAATGCATAGATTCGAGGCAGGCCGCCGTGGTTTTATTGCGCGGCGGTCGCGGAAGGTAAAAGAGCAGGGAAGAAAATGCGAAAAGTTTCGGGATACTCGGGGATGCTTCGAAAGACTAGCGTTCTAGCTTCCGCGAATACAAGTCCGATGTATAGTATCTACGCGGAACGGCGGCGATACTTTGGGAACCGGCCGGCAGTTTCGCGATTTATAGTGTCAGTCTTTTAAATAACTCCCGGTCGGCGGTGCTAGTTTAGTATACCTTATAAATCACGGTGACGTTCCGCGTTCTTCTTAATTTCCCGGCGACGCTTCGAAACTACGGTATCCCGTGGCAAGAACATTTAGTAGTTGTTTTGGAAAAAGAAGGAGGAGATATCGGCGGAGCAAGGTCCATTTAAAATGCATCGACGGAGATTCGAGGGTGACGCGTCGAGTTTGTTGGGAATGAAATTTTCCGTCGGCACGGCATTAGATCTCGCCGCCGCGCCTAGCGATGGAAACGAAAGTGAAATAGCAGAGGCTCGTTAAATATGCTCGACACGATCGTCATGATTCGCCGTGTCGTGTTCGTTCTGGGAACGCGCGGTGCACGACACAAAAGGAAACCCGGCACTACGGGGCATCGTGCACACTCGCGGAATGCGAACATTTCCCGATCACGGTGCGACGCCTTCCTCTTGGTTCGTTCGTTGGTTCGTTCGTTCCTAGCCATTTCTAATCGACGCTTAGTCGAACGAGGAGATAGGAGAGCAACGCGCATCGAGGACACGGGTTATCGACGCGTAAAGCCGCTCTTGTATTTCGTTTATTAATTACGTCACCGGGCTCGCGTTCCTCCTCCTCCTCCTCCATTCAAAGAGGATTCGAAACAAACGAAAACATTTTCTCTTCGTTAAAACCCCGTTAATTACACCTCTATCCAGATCGGGGCGTTTATTAAATTTTTAATTGTTCGCCCGAGAGGATAGCGAGCCGAGTTATGCAATAGCCCGACTACTTTGCATAAAACGAAGGTTTAATAGAAGCCAATAGCCGCGGCCGGAGTTATTTCTTCCATTGACCTTTGCGCTTAACGAAATCCATTGGTAAATGAAACGGTGACGTTTGCTGCACGGACTATCGACGGCCGGTCCAATATTCCATTCGAACCGAATCGTAGTAGATCCACGGGATAAATACGTTAGCGTTACACGTATTGACATTTATTTCTACCGCCACCAGCACCGCGCGTTGTTCGCTAAAACGCTACAAAAGCGGCCCGATATCTACGCTCATGCTCGATTTGCCGCATCAATTATCTCGGCGGCGATGAATGTCGCGGCGACAAAAGGTAAAACGCCGCGGCGTAGAAGAGTTTCGCGTTGATTTATAACGAACAATGGATAAAAAGGACCTCGACTACGGATCCTTGAACGCAAATAAACCACAGCCTTGACACCTGATTCTCCTATAGACACGATCCTGTCAGCCACGGCCCGACTATTCATCATCCTTCGACAGAACCGTTCACGCCCAAATCGATCGCGTTTAGACATATATGTATATGTACATACCGTACTCACTTAGATCCAAGATATTAGAAGGTATTCCGCCCGACGACGTCGACGACGACCAGCAGGAGCGTTGGGAAACGAGGGGGCAGAAAAGGGACGGAGACGTAAAAAGGGAGTAGCAGCGGCGTTAACGACCGAGCTGAACGACGGGCTCTATTTTTCGTCTCTTCGAACTCGACTTTCCTCGACAATGGCAACAGTATCCGACGCGCGTCTTTCACTTGCTTACTCGGCAAACCTGCTCTAGCGTGTATCGTTAAGCCGCGATGAATTTCTAACCGCTGGGATAGGCGAAGGTCGAGAGGGCAACCGTTTAAGAAGAAAGTCACGGAGGAAAAGAAGGAGGTGGATCGCGAGCGGACTTAACGAGGAGGAAGAAGAACGACCAACTACATACGTATACCTTGCCGTCCCGTTTCGTCCAAGAGGGACCGGAGATATCATCTGTGGACGAACGATAGCGACGAGACCCAGGCTGTAAATTCCGGCGCAACAAACTGCCTCGTTCGATTCGAAAGTCGCGATAAACGCGTCGAAAGCGATCGAACGGTATTGCAAATACTCCGGAGCATGGGGGATACTTGGTGGAACGTCGATAGCAATATCGCGATTAAACAGCCGCGACCGGGGAGCAGAAACTTTCCCGACAGCGCGTCTCTCCTTCCCTCTCCTCGCTGCTCGCCTCTTCCGGCCCAGATTATTCCGCGTCGAACGTCCATTGCTCGGCGATCGTGCTTTTCTCTCGGAGGTCGGCCTTGCCACCTTCGCGACAAACGATACACGCCATTGTCAAACCACGCGTACTCTCCTCGTGTCGCCAATTTATTCGCTCGCGCTTTTTCATCGAGTTTCGCGACCGAACGATGTAACACGGTGACCTAGAAACGTCCCACCGCCGGTGCCCACGTAAATTTCAAAGTTGCTGGGGCAGAAAGTTGCGCGCGTAACCCTATTAATAACGCGTGAAAACGTAGTTTTCGTCTGGCGCGACGGCACGATTCGCCCCGTACACATGCATTCGCGGTGAAATCGGACCAAACGTTCATTACCGTTCGCTCGCGACATGAAACGCCGCCTGGAAAATTTCTCATCGATCGACGGGGACGCGCGAACCAAATCGGATTAAACGGGGATTGGAAAAAAGAAGCCACGTCGCGATATTATCCCTCTCGACGACGACAACCTCTAAAACGCGAGCATATATTCTCGCGTTAGCGTTTTCAACGGCGCGGCGGTAGACGACGGACACGCGATATCTGCCGACAGGAATGTGCGGGAATGCGTTGCACCAGCAACTTACATCCGACTCTCGTGTTACCGATTCGCAGACTAGCCACGACGAATCGCTGCCGTCCAATTTATCGAGAAGCTTTTCGAGTCGGTACACACGGGAACGTTGTATGTAGTATAGGACGAGGCGGCCTGTCGAAGCGTATTAAAAGTGAATAAATCTCAATTCGATTCTTATTAACGTTCACCGTTGGCGAGCGTGGCGGACGGTGGACAGACGTGATTTTCGCGTGCGATTAATTCCTGGTATTTGGCCGTGTTATATTATAGATGGCCGACGTTGGTCCCGTGGTAATCGAGATCGAACTTGGCCGTAATGCGAGCGCGAACGTTAACGATTGCGCAGCCGTCCGTTCCCCGATGCGCGCTTGCCACCCGAGAAATAATCGCGTCATAACGGCACCGGCCTGCCTGTCAGCGTGCTCCTACACCAACCAAGTATATCGCGAATACGATTTATCGGACGTGAACGAGATAAGGTTCGAGAGAAGTCTGCATTGTCCGAGGCGAGCGTCACGACGTTATTGATTTTTCGTCGATTCAACTGGACGGATTATCGCCTGGCCTCGATAGAAATATCGCCAGGGGATTCGCACATTTTTTAACTTCCTACCTACTACTTTCCCGCTCTTTCTGCACCCCTTTGTTATCTCGTTATTTACCAAGCATCGAGAGAGCGTGCCGTTGAAATTACACGCTTCTACGATGTTGCTAGTAATCGTGTAGCGAGAGCAAACTTGAAATACGTCGAGATACTTTGGGAGGCAAAGAGTAGCATCGGAAGAAACTTGGTGCATTTTTCTTTCTCGAGAGAGAGAGAGGAAAGAAAATTTCTCGGAAACTTCCTGTGGAGAAGTTCAAAATCTTCCAAACTACCAGCTGTGTGCAAAGATGTTTCTTCTCTCTTCAGTTGGAAGAGTTCTACCAAGTACTCTAGAATTTTCTTTCAACTGCGAAGAAATTTCGCGGTGATTGATGCCAATTAATTAGCGAACAAGGACCAGCAGCCCAGCCTCCGAGTGATTTTACAATTAGTAATTTAGCACTTTTACTTGACGCTAACGAGCTATCCTGTTATCTTGTAATACTCGCGGAGCAGCGTAGCTCTCGGCGCAAAGATTGTCCAAACTTGACGGAGCGTACTCGCCTCTAGGCTCAGGGTCAAGGCTCCTCTTCTTGGCTCGCGTCCTCTTGCGCAAGTTTTTGGAATCGAATCTAGGGAGGAAGGATCGGTTCGCCTTCTAACAAGATCCTTCGTTGCTTGCGTAATTTCGTAGCCCCGAGAAGTAGGAAACCGACAACGAGGAAATATTTCGTTTCCTAAAAACCTTCTCAGATATCAGCATGTTCCGCTGTTTCTGGCAGCACGAGCACCGGCTTGACTTTCATGAACCGGAAGTAGTCGTCCCGGGCGTTAACTTTTTCATCTTAGCTTCTTACACAAGTTTCTTCTTCGCTACGTGCCACGGAGCATTTCAACCTTGTTCGCACGCGCTTGTTTTTTCCATTGCACACGGTCTCTCCGCGGCTTCTCGCCTTTCCGCCCTACAATTTCGCCGCATTGTACGATGGGCAGCGAGCGGCGGTGCATCGCGACGCGAGCCCATTTTTATCCATCAAGTCGGCCGCAGTTTAGTCCATGTACACACGCACAGGAACCGCGGAACACCCGTCTCGTTAGATCGTGGACGCGCGACGTGCACGCGAAAGGACCGCGCCCTCCAATCCTCGTAATTCCATCCTCGACGTTTTCCAGGCGTACGGAGAACGATCGTTCTCGTTGGTATTCGGAGCGCGTTACCCCGACGTTTATCACCGGAAATGGACGCTCGAGACACGGATACGATTTCCGTGGAAAACGAGCGACTTTCGCTTTTCCTCGGAAAGTTAAGACGCGAACGAGCGGAGAAACGGGACAATTTACTCGGACGACGACGACGACTGTCGCGTCGAGATAAAGGCAACAGGCTACGACAGGTTCCGACACTTTGATAGAATTTCGAGCGGCGGACGCTCTGTACCGATCGGACGATCCGACTACTGTTTTTCTAATTGACCTCGTTCCGTCTCTCGACGTCACACCAGCTTTGCAGCTGTTTGCTCGTTACATCATACGTTATCTACCGTTATCTAATTGCAAAGACATTCCTTTCTTCTGATCCGATCGCAGCCCGAACGATATTTCGCTCGTTCGAGGAAGGCGCGTGACGAACGTCGCTTCTAGAAACACGTTCCCGAAGGCCGAAACTATCGACGGATTTTCCAGTATTGCGTTTGCGATAGGCTTTTTGGCAGGCTGCCTATCTCCGGTACCTACTTTCTCTCCCCTTCTGTTTGCGCCGTATTTATCTATTTCGCGATCGTACGCCAGAATTTCTTCCATCTCCTCATCCGAAGATTGCCTAACGGATGGACTCGCGGTAATAACGCGAGGCGATCGGCAGAGATCGAAGGGCAGTAGGTTCTCGACCTCTCGGTTCGCGTCGCGTTTCGCTTTGTCCGGTGTTTCTCACGCGATAAGCCGTCCAGGAACGTACCGTGTATATACTTGTTGGCGGCGCGACGGCAAGGAAATGGCCACGTCAAAAAGAGGAAATTAAACAGAAGACGGATAAACAGCGGGCAAAGATTAATGCTTGGCACGTGAAACGCGGCGATGCTTCCGATGCAATACCGTCTGCCCTCTCTCCGCCTCGTCGTAAGCGAAACACCTCTGGTCTCTCCTCGTCTCGGTAAATTCCTCCGTTTGGTAATTGATAGGAAAGAAAGGCATCGACTGAGATCGCGCGTATAAGGTTGCGGTGCGTTTCGTGGCGAGTCGAGGTCGCAGCTAGCGGTTTTCGTTCGGCCGACAACCGGTTTTGCTTGCAGCCGGCTGACGTCATCCTACCTGCATGCGATTTTAAGGCTACCGAAGGACGAGCGAGGCAGGTGAAAACGCGTCGTCGTGCCGAAAAACGTAAACACGCCGGAATTTTCTTGAAATATCGATGACGCAAAGACGATCGAGAGCGTAAATTAAGGTGAACCGTGAGCGAATCGAAGAACACTCCCGAATATGTTACCTAGCTCGTTAATTCGAGACAATTACCCTTTATCGCCAGCGTGTTGCCAACAGCCGACGTGGCATTTTTCTTCCGGAACGTTTCACATTTTGCGAGAGAAGGGGCGCGAGATGAGATTTCTTCTCCGTCGTATCGCGCGACTAGCTATTAGCTCGAAGGATCGCTGAATGAAAGAGGAGCAAAAGGTGGTACGTTGCCGTGTCGGAAAACGGGCAGAGATTACGGAGGCAACCTTCTCGATACTTGGCTAATAACACGCTCGACGTTTATATCAAAGCGCGATATAACCAGAGTCCACGGCGACCGTACTTAAGGCTAATTACGGATTCGATTCTGCGGTTTTTTCCCGCTTCCGCTGCTTGCTAGCATCTCAGGAGCTAGCCGGTCGCGGCGCGGCGAGTTCGCAGGGACGACAGCTTTATCGAGCCGCTCTATAAATAACTTTCGTTTCTCTTGTATCCGACGTGAACGCGATTTCGCGCGGATTGCCCCCTCGGTCCCATCCTCGGCAATTGACAGCTTTTCTCGCCAACCTTTCGGATATCCGCGCGCGAAACTTTACACGCTGTGTAAAATGGCTCGTGTTTGCCGAACAGACCCCGACCGAGCTTATCGCGGAGATATTTCGTTGTTAGATATTAGTTAGACTCCGTATATGTACTACTGTCTGGCGATTTTATCGCTTGTTTCTTACTCGAGTAAAAGTAGTCCGGCCCGTGTATCGTGGAAATTTTCGACACGCGCTTTTTTTAACGCTTCTCGATCGCGTTCAACGGGACGAACCATTAATTACGCTCGCTTAAAGTGCAGCCGAAGATAAATGAGAGTCGGCGGAGTTGGTGTACTCGATCGGCAAGCTCGATGGCGAGACCGTAGATGCTCGCGTTTATTTCGTAACGCGAACCAGAGAAGATTGCGCAAGGAACGCGGATTTTAAAGCGTGCGATTATGGCTTTCCGATTCGAAACGGGTTATTCGAGGGGCAAGCAAGCGGAAAAATATGGCAGGGAGGAAAAGACGGAAGGTGGACGGAGCGAAAGGAGCATTTCGGAAATTCAGTCGCGTTACTCGGCGGTTTGCTCTCGGCCCCTTTACGAGATAATATTCCCCCGACTGTTTTCTAACCAAGTAGCGTCTACGCTACTCTTGGTCGTTACGCAACCGCGTCGGACTTTTGAATCGGAGGAAATCGGTCGGCTTAGCCGCGAAGGTAAATACTCGGGGGCGTTAATCGCGGAACGATCGATCGTACCACGGTCGACGTAAAAAGTTTGCGGGTCGTTCTGGCTCGGACCAGAGTTTCGCAAGTTTTTCTCGGTACACTTGCTCGCAATTACTTCGGGCACGATTTCCCTAATTATACTCGGGAAGGTAGGTGAAAAAGCGCGAAAAGAGAGAGGTAGGTAAAAGGCGAAGCGGAAACGATGAACGGAGCATGATTTCTGTTACAACCTCGTCGAGGGTCGTCTTCTCGAGCAACGACGTACCCTTTCACGATTTCCCGAAAAACCGGTGCTTAACTTTTTACGCGCTCTTTACTGGCGGCTCTCGAGCATCGTTACGCTCCTCTTAAATCGGGATGAAACAGCGCGAAATAAAAGCCGCGGTGGGGCGCGTGCGCGAATCAATCGCGTCAACCGCCGGTGAACCGTAACGTTTTATCGCGATTCCTCGTGTCCTTTTTCCGCGCGGAAACGTTTAATCTCCGCTTCAAACGTATAATCCTTTAACCAATGCGGACCGTGTCCTCTTTTCGAGGTATTTCGACTTTTCGTTTTAGAGCTTGTCGCGAAAGCATCACCTTCTCGCGGCATCTACGCAACGGTGACGTTTGATCGTTAATCGGTTTAACCGAAAAATTTTAACGCACGTACCTGCGGATATGACATTTGTCCGGATCGGCGCGATCAAACTTTTCATCCTCTTTCCTGCGTTTATTCGTTCGTTCGTCCGTCCGTCAAGGTATTAGCGTATTTCCGTACGTACGTAAGTACGTAAGTACGTAAGTACGTACGTATGCCCGGAAGGAGATGGGGGCAAAGTCGTTCGGACGAGATTATTTTCATCGATGGTTGCGGCTTATGCGCGCCAGACGCCTCGAGGTGGGACAAAAAACACGTTGCTACCCATTAATACCGATCGCTGTATTCTCGCCTTCGTCGAAATATATGCGATCAAAAGTGCTTCTGGCGAAGGGTGCACGGACATGCCTCCTCGTAACCGCTCTGTTTGCACACGACGGATTACACGGGACCGCGTAATTCCGAGCACGTCGGATTAATCCGAAAGTAATTCCGCGGCAGACTGATAACCGAGCGTCACCAGTTCCCTAATGAATTCCTCTCGGATAATGGTAAACCGGTCGCTTCTACAAACGTGTTGTCCTTTAGTCTCTAGGGGACTCGATCTCTTTTCTCGAAAGAAAGTTGAACGATTTTGCGTTTATCGTGTCCCGGGCCATTTATCGCGGAAACGCGTGGAATATGCGAGGACCAGCCGGAAATAAAAAAAATAATAGGCGCGCGCGGCGCAAGGATAGACGGCGCCCGGTGTATAAACGTTGCCGACTGCGGGCACAGCTGATCGAGCCTCCGTGTTTTTAGCATATGCATACACGCTACGTCTATTAGTGGCTACGCGATTAAAACGGATGGTTACGCGAGCATACCAGACAGAAATAGACGCGAAGCAAAACACGCATTCGTATCCTTCTCCGCTTCCCTCTCTCTCTCTCTCTCTCTCTCTCCTCTGCACCTTGCTCTCAAATGTCTTTTTCCCCCCTTTACGAGCTACGTCACCGCGTGCACGTCAATTATTCCTCCTTCTCCGTTCGAATTACGCGTCTCGATTTTCACGAGCTTCTTGTTGCCGTTTCTCTCCTCGCTGCCGCGAACCACGAAAACGATTCCGCCGATACACGGAATTCCAGCGGTTCGAGGAGCGCGATCGATTTCTCGTTAAGGTAGAAAAGATTGGCCGCCGCGCCTCCTCCTCGAGCTGGAGCACAGCCGAGGGGCTGTTACGCGTCTATTATTAAGCCGCGCCGCGAGCAATGCTCGTATCATTCTCGAAATATTTGAACCGCGTCATCCCAGACGCCAATTATTTCTGGTGGGGCTCGTTAAAGGCGCGCCCGCGTTTCTCTATTTTTGCCTTCGCTTGTCTTGTCTTGTCTTGTCTTGTCTTACAGTGATCCGCTTTCGCGCAAGATATATCGCGACCCCGGATGCAGATCGCTCGGCTTATTTCGCTGGTAAAAAGTATTCCCTGCCCGCCGACGCGACGACTCGTTGCAATTTTCCCAGTGCTGCTCGCGGCGTCATTTACCCCGATCGAAGTAAATTACATTTTCGCCGCTCGCGCGCCTTTCTTCTTTTTCTTCCTCCTTTCCCGTCGCGGCGCGGCGACTCCAGCCTGTTGGCACCGTATTTCCCAGTATTTTCCCTCTTCGCGACGAGAAACCTGCTATTTCGCGGCGTGTACATACGTAAATAAAAGTACCGCGAGAAACTGGAACGTAACAGCCACTATTTAAAATTATAATCAAATATAGCACACGGGACTCCGTTAACCGCGTTTTCTAACTCGCACACGTACCTACGTCCACGGTACGGATTTCTTTTTAACGCAACACATCGCCTGATCGACGATAAATAATAATTATAATTAAGGACGGTTGTTGGCATTGGCGAGCGGAGTGGTTGTGGACGAATCGAAACGCTTAAGCTTACGTGTGCAGCAGAGTTATCGGTGTAGGGTATTAATATCGAAAGTTTGCTCTCGCAAAATTGGCTTTCCTGTTTTTGCATGGATTAATAAACGTTCGCGAATCCCCTTCTCGCTTTTAACTTTTCCACCGGAGAATTATCGAACGCGGCGGTCTGGTATCGACCAGAGATTCGATCGATTTCAGATCGTTGGATTTGTTCTCGGTGATTTTAACGATCGAGAATTCTCGAGATCCGGATTAGGAAAGTTTCGAGTAGATAGATTGCAAGGGAGAGCGGTGAAAGAAACTGGTCGGTGTTGCGTTAATAGAAGAAACCGAGGGAAAAGGAGAAAGGGTTCGGCCACGTATGCAGGAACCTTTCTACCTAGATCGGGAAGAAACGGCTAGCTGATCTCGCTTTAACGAGCCTGCCCTCGTCGGTCCCGTTCGCCCTTTGAAACCGATGCCACGGAAAACTTTTATCCTTCCATCGAAAACCACCGAC
>NW_017100190.1:317495-328303 GCF_001263275.1 Habropoda laboriosa | reverse complement strand
ATACCGCTTTTCCCTCCTGAAACCTGAAAAATCCGATTTACCGATTCCTCCGTCCAAGTAGAAAACGCGACATCGTCGAAACAGTTTCGATACCCTCCGTCCATCGCTCCCAATCATTCTTTCTCGTCGCTAATGGAAACGGCAAGAGGATAACATTCGGCGGATTAATTGTTTTCCACGAGAAGACGAACGAGACTAATCCTCTCCCTGTCTCCTGCTTCCATTCGTAAAAATGCGTTTGACGCGCGTTGTCCGAGGTATTCCTCCTCGTCGAATTTCCAAGCAAAAGTCCACCGAAGAAAGCGGTGGTTTCCTTTACACTTGAACAGTTGCTCTGCTACTAGTGCCAGTTGATAAATATGCAAATACTCGTTTCCGGTGCTGGTTATTTTCGATTGCATCACCGGAGGTCGAACGGCGGAGGAAAACCTTCCGCTTCTTTAGCACTCGGGAGTTACAAATTGCAGAAACGGACGTGGAAATTTCTGTCGCGTCGTTCGATCGTGTTTTAATCGTCTCGTGACTTGACACGCTTCCTCGCTCGGTGCAGAGGATTCTCGGTTATTCGGAGGGGCTTTTGTCCGGAATCGGTTCGGAAAATTTGGAAAGTTGGATGAATATTTTTCGCGGAGCACGATAGAGGAGAGAGAGCTGTTTCATATCTGGGATCTGTTGGAAATCCGGGGGCGTCGTCCCGATCGATCTCTTTCGGTAGTACGACTGGAGCGCGACATTCGACCGTTTTCCCAAATTACACTCTGTCCTAGGATACCGAGGTACCGTCTCGTTTGCAACGAAATTACGAATTAAGTCAATGTCTCGCCGAGCGAAAGAAGTCGAAGCGAGGCGTAAAAGAGAGTTTCTCAAAGGCTTCGAAAACGTTGCCCCTTGCTCGATAGTCGGTCGGAGGGCAGGCGAGAGAAAAAAATGAAGCAAGAAAACAAAAAGGGGGGAGACTTTTCTCCACGCTTTTGCGAAGGAGGTGACGTAACGCGAGAAAATTGCGACGGAGAAACAATTCCGTTCGAAGGCCGATGACGCGAGCGTGCGCTCGTTAAAGTACGCCTAGTTAAATCACGCTTAACGGCCGATAATTATACCTACTTCTAGGTCGCCATTTAAATACGTATCGTCTGTTTCGAGCCAGATGCCCTTTGGACTCTGCCACTCGATCATCTCGACTCGATAAACCGCATTAATGCAAACGAGCCTCGCGCTTCGTATTGCGCCGACGATTTCGATCGTGTCGCTGACCACCAATCGTCCTCGATCCGCATTCCCGATTGATAGCCTTTGTATCAACGAGGGCCACATGTTCTTCTTCCCTTCTCTTCCTTCCCGTCCATCCTTGGATCGGTTTATTAAAATCGTGACTTTGTAGCGTTGCTCCGACCGGGAACGAGGTTTCGTGAGACGCGAGGCGAAGAATGAATGGAAATCGCGTGGTTGTCGATAAAAGGACACGCGACGGTTTTTGCTCTATTCGCGGTGGGATTGCGGAGAAAAAGCGGAGGAGAGGTCGACGAGTGGTATAAGAGGTGTTGCGGTCGGATGGTGAACGCGGAAAGATTGCGAGGAGGCGCGAAGGGAGGCGCGGAGCAGCACGTGACCGAAGTGGATGAATGAACGCGGCGGCGGACCGCGTGAGCCGGGTGTACGTGCGTACGTGCGTACGCGCGAGCGGTGCGTTTCGTAAGCAGCGCGCGCGAATGAATGGACGAATTCAAGCCGCGTATTTTGGCCTCTGCGTCACAGCGTACGACTGCGCGCACGGAGTCTACGCTGTCGTTCATTAACGATACTTTGCGAAATCGTGATTCCCATCCAGATCGCGAGGAACGGAACGAGCCGCGGCTTCATTCTGAGCTCGTTGCCTCGATAAATCCCACCGCCGGACGCGCGATAATCAAATCGGACCACCGTAAACTCTGCTGCACGTTTCCACCTTTGTAAAGCGAATGTCCTGCGAAAAGCAAGGAGCGCGAGGCGAAGGCGAGTGCGGAACAATCGTGCTCTTTCATCCGCGTTCTTCTTTGTTTTCGCGCCAACCTCCGCCGAAAGAGCTCCGGGGCCATCGGTCGTGTCCACGTGTACAGGTATAAAGTATAAAGTATAAAAGGAGAAGTATCTTTTCTATCCAGCCCTCTCCTTTTTATTCAAGTTTGTCGGAAATACAGCCTGAGCGACGCAACAACGTTATCGAACGTGGTATTCCACCTAGTCGATATGCCTGGGATCGCAACGAGATGTACCTACTCAGCTCGAAGAAAAGTCGTTTGCGAACCTTTTGGAAAAATCTCGAGCGGCGGAAAGTTGGAGCGCGTTATCAAGTTCCACCTCCGGTCGTCTCGAAAAACGGATAAAGAGCGAACCGATCTTCTCTCTCGCGTGGATCGTTTCAATTAACGATAACCGCCTACTTAAATTCAATTCCCGGTACCGAATCACCGCTCCGACCGACGTCGATCTTTGCACAGCTGACTACGAAAAATACCGACGGGCCTCACCTTCGCCAACCTTTCCCCGTCCTCGCATTCTTTCGAGCCAACGTGCTCGACTTTGTTCCCCCGTGACGCCACTCGAGACCGTTCGCGTGGAAAAAATATCTTCCGCGTCTATAGTTGATCTTTTCGCCTCGAGAGATTCGGGAAAAAACAGATTTCCGCTTCGCCTCGTTTGACCAACTTTAAAAAGAGAAATATCGGTTTATTCGTACCATCGACCTTGCCTATACACAGGGGTGAAATGAATATTTAACCGCGACTGTCGCAAAATGTTATTTCACCTGGTACCGAGACCCGGCTGTGTTTTCGGCCGGTGTTATTTTTAGCCAAGTGCGGTATCTGTCGTTTACCAAACAACCGTGATTGGGAATAAAAAGATGTGTAGGACGTTCGATCCGTCGCGACGGAGGAAGCAACCTCGGGCCGAGCTTTCGAGTCGCGAACGGATACGCGTGCTGCGCTGAAATTCCATCGGAGATGAGTCATCGGAATAAAACGCGTCATCCGAATGCGAATCGATCTTCTTCTGCTCCTTGTTCGTCGCTCCTCTTTTTATTTAAAGATCGATGATGCATCGCGGACGAATTGCACGGATATTCTGGCACGTGCGTTCCCGGAGAGCTCGAACAGAGTCCCGTTGATCCGTGACAAAAATTCCGCTCGGTGACGCGTTCCTTCCGGAAAAGCTCGTTCGACGATTTAATTGCCCTTCCTATTCGAGAGAGAAGAAGGTGTTTCAGCGAGGCGAGGCGAGGCGAGGCGAGGCCGTTTGCAGTTGCACCAGCCGATCGGCCCGCGCGAGGCCACCACCAGCTAGCCTGTTATCGCGGAATCGGTTGCGTAACCACTTGAAATCATTGAACGCGCGTGGCCTCCGCGAAAGAAGGAAACGTCGGCCAATGAAACACGCGACCTAGCGTATTGAAGGCTTGAAAAAGCTCGATTTGCGCGGGGGTTTCGATAAATCTCGATCTCGTTGAGCCGACACCGGCCAGGGAATATACCTACGCGCGAATTGGAACGGGCAACCGCGGTTCACCTCTCGGTATTTATCGTTCTTGTCGCTCATAGTATGTAATTCGCTGGTCGGTTTGCTCGTTGCGCAACGCTCTCGAATCGGAGCAGCACGAGCGTGAAACGACCGTGACAACGCGAACCAGACCCCGTTGCGAACGGCCAATCGACATTTAGTAGCTCGACGGTCGCTTTCGTTTCGAACCTTTTCTCTTATTTTCTAGACCGGTCAGACTCGAAATTTCAATTCTCCGCAGGTTTATTTCCAATCGTTCTCGAATTCGAGAATTAGCGCGCCAGCAGATGCTGGTACTTTTCACCGACGATAAGTAATTTCTTTTGTTTCAGGTAAGTCGAAGAGAGGTTCGGTTAGCTCGGAGTAAAGCTTAACGAGGAAGCAATCGAATTCGGTGCCTTCTGCTACCAGCCGATTGTTCGCCCTTGGGAGCGGGCTGGTGTATATTGTAACGATAATAGATCGGAGGATGGTAGGACGGTACCTTTGTAGGTGTAATAAATTAACGAGAGGACGGGGAGAAAAAGTGTAACGGAAAGGAAAGGAATCCGCCCCTTCCAAGTAACCAACTTCCGAACTCGAGGTAGAGTCCCTCGCTCTCTCGAGCGCGGTTATTTCATCTGGGCCGATTAAACGAACACGCGTACGGCTTAATCGCATTTATCGTAATCCGCGGAATCGCTTCAGCGTCAACCAGTCGTGTTCATTATATGTATACCGTTCGTCTGGAATTAATTAATTGGATAAGCGACGCGGCGGTCAGATTCGGTTCTTTCTCCCCGGACAGGTAGTTTTTCGGCCCTTTGGAACGGTGGTTGAAAAGGTCGCGCGGTGGCAGTAATCGAACAGGCGAACACGGAATCGAGAGATCGTTTAATTAAACCGTCGCGTCGAGCGCCGCCGTACGTCTGTCCGGTCGAAAAACGGCGCCGAGTCGAGTCCACACCTCTGCGGAATATGATTGTAATTTATTCGAGGCACGTCGCTACAGAATACAGAACAGAGTCGAGATGAACGCGCGCGACGAGCGAGGCTCGTTGGAGAGAAAACCTGTTGAGCGATTGTTACCCTTCTGCCCGGCCGGGCCAGTTTCGGTAGGCTACTACCTATCATTTTCTATACCTGTGTTCGACGAGAACCGCGATAACAAGATTCTCGCCGGCGTCGAAAACGGCAGAAATATTGCCGTGAAAAATCTCGCTTCTGCGCATCTATAGAGATAGGCGTTATCTTTTCGAGTTGCCGGAATACCGATATCTCCGAACGACTACTCACCGCACGCCGATGGAATGCCAGTTTATCATTGTGCCAACTAACCGACATTCCGAATGCTAGCGGGCTGCATACTACGTCGCCGTCGGAGAGCACTCGGCGAAACGCCACCGGGTAAATATTTACCGAAACGAACCGACTCTGCCTCGAGCTTATTCCGATTCTAGAATCGGCACTTTGGACTTTGCTTAAAAGCGAAACAAGATCGTGGTTGTCGCGTGCATCGGAATGCGACGTAAGGAGAGGAGATGGTAGCGATTTAATCGATACGGGCGCGCACTACTCCACCATTTATCGCCTGTCACGCTCCTCCTCCTTCCTTATCCGATCATGTGTGCTTGCTTTCTTCGGAGCGCCAGACGCAAACACGTCTGCGAAATAAGACGTTTCACGATCGCCGATCGCCGATCGCCCATCGCCCATCGCCCATCGCCCATCGTCCTCTCCTTTTCCACGCAGCCAGCCTACTTGCGGCAATCTTGGAAAGATTCCACGTACCTCGAACCGTGTCAAGGTCGATCGCTTGGTGCGCCCGCCCTCGCGCGAACCTCTCGGAGAAGACAAACGCGGCGCGAGCCTCAATTGCCTCCTTCTGGCGAGGCAATTAAAGATGGTCGCGCGCTGAGTAAACGTCGCCCTTTCAAATGTTAAACAGCCGACGCGGACCAGCGTCCTATCGACGGAGTCAGTCGGTTACGGATTTCCTTTGGCCGGTTGCCATTTTAGATACTCGAGCGTCGTCGTTAGAAAGACTCGTTCGCGGGACCGGGTAAACAACGCGGAGGAAGATTAAAGAGTAACGATTCGGGACCGTGCGTAGTCGGGTCGAAGAAAATATTTGCCGGAGAAGTCGACGTTACTTGTTGATCGGCTGTCGCGAGGGAATTTCGCGAGGCCTCTCGCTGAGCCGTTCTCAGCCAAGGCCGAAGGAAAACGCCGTTGATCAAATATTTTATCAGGCCCCGCGTTTCAGGAATTCCCAGACTTCGACATTTACATATGTACGTTGTAATAGGCAAACACCGACGCGCCGCGTTTGTTTCCGACCGTTTGCAATTAGCAAATAGCACGGGCCGGGCTTTTCCGTATTCCATTAGGATCCTCGAAAAGGACTCGATTCCGCGTACGATCGACCGTCTGCGCGGAAAGTTGCTTTCCAACTCGCGGGATCCGTGGCAAATTGTCGTATCGTACTTGTCCTTACGAACAGGTTCCGGGGGAAAAGATTGACGCACATCCGAGCCTTTGAAAAACCGCTGTCGAACGCGTACTCGCCTCGCCTCGCCTCGTTATTATTCGAGAAGCGTATATACCTGCGGAGACTTGCGAACTCCACACTGGTGGTGGCGGTTGCTCGTAATAGTTGGCCTTTACGCTGACGCAAAGAAGCGCGACGCTGCTCCGCTAAAAGATTTCCTGTCTTCCACCGCCCTATGCGTCCTTCCGCTCACCCTCTAGAATCTGGAACGAGGAGAAAGGGGAGAGAAGAATAAATCACCGGAGAGAATATTCCAAAGGACCCGTGGAGTACCCTCCCTCTTCCGCCCTCCTCGTTCTCCCTGCGATCGCGCAGCGGGTAACGATTTTTCGAGCAGCGTGCAGCGTGCAGCTCGTTAATCGAGTCGGGGTCCGGCAAACTACCGCGCGAGCAAAGGGAGAGAACGCGAAACACGCGGAGAACGGCGAGAGAAGAGAATAATCGTTTTTCCATTAGAGGACGCGCGCTCCCGAGGAAAGAACGCAACGCAGACCAGGACACAAAGACGATCCGCGCGTGGCCACCTCGGGCCGGAGCGATCATTCCGAAAGTTGGCTGAAAATTTACCCTCGCTTAGGGGGTTAAAAGACCGCGTGCAACGGGACAGCCCGTCTGCTTTGCCTCTCCTCGCCTCGGTAGTTACATTCGTTTTAATTACGTCCGTTTCACGGGCCCACGAGCAGGACTCTCGCGAGAAACCTCAACAACCATCGCGATTCATTTGCTCCGCCTCGTGCACGCAGATTTTCCCAAACCGACCAATTTTTTACGCAACTCTCTAGAATTTCGTAATTCAGTTGTACGGTATGGACGACGAAGAAGCGTACACGGCCTTAATACGCGGCGGTATTAATAATGAGTGGTTTTATAGAGCGACGCTGCTGGCTCACCACCGTGATGCCGTTTCCGCGAACCGAAACGAGATCCTACTCGTCCAGACGTTATTATTCGCGTCGCCCTTAACATCGCATTTACACGTTTCTCGTTCGGAAGGCAGGGCACCAGCACGGTTCGCTGTGCCTGAAAGGGCCAAGAGTACCGTGCCTCCCTTATTACAAGCCCGCGCGCTCCTCCCGCTCCGCCACCGAGTTCAAGCGCGCTCGACGCTCTGCCGAACCTGACATCCGCGCCTCGTCGGGGAATCCATCCACCCACCTCATCTACAAATTCCAGATGACTTCTCTAGCTAACGTTTACTCTTCTCCTCCTCTGGCTGCCGCGTCTGCCTTCACTACAATTTCCACCCGCTCCGTTCTCTCTAGTTTGCGAAATGCGCACGATTACTCGATCCTGTGGTACCGTACGAGTAGAACAGAACCGAGCGTTGCAATACGAGCAACTTTCGCCTCGTTACGACCAGCGAAACTCTGCGTGAAAGTACAGAAGAGAGCGATCACAAAGGAGCGGAAGAAGCTGGGTTAACCGCGTGACGACGACTGTCCGAAAGGTCAGGCTGAAACGAGAACGGATCGTTCCCCGATCGACGCTCGACGCTCGACAACCAAAACGAAGACGAGTGCGTCTACTTTAAAGCGGTTTTCTTCTCTTTCTCTCCTTCCTTCCTGTTCTATCCATCCTACAGCGGTCCTCCCGATGCTTCTTGATTACGCAGAAACACCTCGAGTTTCTTTCCAGCCAGCCAGCTTGTTTATCGTTAGGAGGTGCAGGCTGAGAAAAAGACTCGAAAGAACGATGATGTATACCGGTAAATTATGTTGCTTCGCCACTCTTTTCATCAACCTTCTTCCCAATCGCACGCTTGCTCGAGATCTTCCGACGGGAAAATGGAGCTGCGTCGATCGTTTTTCGAATCAGCTTCGGAATTTTTGATAAAATAGCTCAACTCCGTCGACCGATGCCACCGCGGGAATTTTAATTAGAACTGCTCGATATACGCGACCTTTCCTTCGAATTTATTTCACTGCCGTGACTGCGCACGTTGCAATCGTCCAGATATTTCCGTTCAATTTAGAAACCCCTCCGTTACAAATTCGCGGCTGTTACGCGGCAGCCCCGTAATTACCAAGTAGAAGGGACCTCGGTATCGTTTCCTGCAACCTTCCCTCTTTTCCCCCCGTTTGCCACGTCCCGATACATACCTCGCGACGCTCGATCGATCACGAGTACCGTTCACGAGGCCGCTTCTTTTACCTTAATTCCTCGAGGAGCGATGGCCGCGGGGGTGGAACGGAGCGAATTTCGTAAGGCGGCGTGTGACGCTGTTGAAGATTTGACAGGGTGTAGAGAGGTCGTCGTGTTAAACCGAGAGCTTGGTGCTCGTAAACCCGCCCTGCGACTTGACGTTGTTTCGGCAGGGTTGTTTAGGACGGTGGGGGTTGCCTCTACGTGTGTACGTACCTCTGTCCCACCTGCGGAACGGCGCGGCGGGGCTCGCGTAACGCTCGTTCTTAACCGTGTCCCGTAATATTCTAGCGCGAGCAACATTACGGGTCATTCCCAAGAACGATTCAACGAAGCAGAAGGGAAGGATCTCTCGTAAAGGAGCAGGGTTGTTGCGCTCACGACGATAACGCTTATCGTCCGTGTTCTCCGTGGCTGGTGCAAGAAGATTTTCCCACCGAGGAATGACGCGCGCGATTCGTCGGACGGTCGAGCGTTTTGTAAGTCGGGTCTGAATATTTGATGGCCGAGGCAACGCGATAAAAATGACGCATACTCCACCCACGTGGAATATTCCGTAAAGTTGGCCGTCTCAACTGGAATTGCCCGTTTTCTCCTCGTCGAGAATTCATGGATTCCGCTACACGTGCGGCGCGGGCGGCGCGGGCGACGTTACTTCAACGTTGATCCCGGCACTCGAAAGTTCCCGTTTCACGGCTACGGGATATGGATGGCGCGCGATCGAACTATCCGAGGACCGTGGCCAGACTTGATTTCTTCGCCCACGCGGAGCGGAGGTAGGAGATAGGAGTGGAAGCTCGTGGAAATTCCGCAATCTCGAGCCTCGAAACACCGACGTAACGTAGGACTTGGAGGCTGAAACAAACGAACCGCAATTTATCAAAGTTGGCGCAGCCGGGGGCGAAACTCGATCCTCGTGACGGGAAAACTTAAACCGGCCTGCCCGTCGCCAAGTATCGGAGTAATTAGTTCCCTTAGGTAGCTGCGCGCAAACTGTGCCTTCTTCGCCTCCCGACTCGGCGGCGGATACCCTCGATTAATTAATCCAAAACTCCCGCGAGCCCTGTGGTTCGCGATTCGAAATGGTGCATTCGCTGGCAATTCGACCGTGAGGGAACCACCTCGACTCGTTGATTCCCTCCAACTCCCTGCTACGGATACGTCTGCCGAGCCGGAATACCAACCAGCCAACGTTACAGCTTTTAACGATCGGACTGGACGTATGTATTTATGTAGGTACCTCGAAACGATCCGATCGTGTGTGTAAATCGAGGAAAGGGAGGCAGAGAAGAATAAGGGTGATTCGGTCGTGAGGAAAAAGGAAAGTTGGGTTGTTGCGTGGAGATCCGGTTCGCGTCGAGAGGCTGACGCTAGGACAACTGCATTTCCATATATGTACGTACTATAGAAACGGAAGGATTCGTCGGAGAGGAGACCACTCTCTCTAGAGGTTTGGCAGGATGCCAACGGCAGACCGGCTACAGCTCTATTCCCCTCTGTGTACCTACATCTCGACTAGACAGCCGAGTAAGTGGATGCCCGTTGGTTCGGCTCTCTGTTCCGGTACGCAGGATAAGCGCGTTACCACACCTGCGGCGTATTCGCTCTTTTGCGGCCAGCGCCGCGCTAATTAGAGACACGCGTGGAAACTTTGAGGACACGGCGCGTTCTCGTTTCCGTAGCCAGGTTGTCACTGGCACGAAACCGTGTCGATTACTCGTCCAGTCGAGCGTTCGTTAACCGTCCGAGCCAGCGAGCAGGAACGGCGAGACCTTTGCTCCCGCGGAATATTCCAAACGAACCTCGACCAGATCGATATCGCGATAGTTTAAAACGGTTACTACATCAGCGGGGAGTAAATTGAGAAGGATCCGGTTGAAAAGTTGCCGCTGACTCGAGACGTTGTGACGAGCCTTGACGACAATTGGTAACCGTCGCGAAGCGAAATTTCGTGCGGTACAGTGGCCGCGTTAGAAGCGTTACAGAAGCGTTAGATTCTTGCATCGACTTAACCGAGTTTCCAGCCGAAAACAAAGGTAGACCGTCTTGCCAGGAGTTGAGGAACTCGTAAGAACAAAGTCCTGCAAGTCCAGCATAGATCGATGTCCGATTTTCGGAGAATATGCGATTTTCATGAATATGCGGAGAATACGGGGAAAGTTGGTGGTAAATAAGGATGCGAAAGCTGGCAGATTCAGCGCATTCTCGAATAAGAGGGATGTGCCCTGGAGCTGGCGAGCCATTACCGCTAACATCGCGCTGCTTTTAGCATGTAAAGCAACGCGGTGGATATTTACCGTTTCACCACGAGCTCGATATTCGCCCTTTTATCGCGTCAATAGCTGTCTTCTCGCGTCGACGTTGCCGTTGCCGTTGGCTCGGCTAAAAAATATTCACTCTTGGAGGGAAGAAGCGACCCTAATCCTCGCGATTCCCTTCGACTTATCGACGGACGTTTCCCACGTCGGATACCTTTTTTTCACCTCGGTGGAAAAACTCGACTCCTGACAAATTCTCACCGCCCCCGAGAATAATGGACCGGGTAGACCGCCAAGGTGGCCTCCGGAATGCGTGCAAATATAGCAGACGGATGACCAGCGAA
>NW_017100190.1:317177-317468 GCF_001263275.1 Habropoda laboriosa | reverse complement strand
TCGTGGAAGATTTCGTTTCGTTTCCACGCGCGTTCCAACCCTCTAATTGTAAGTAATGCCCAAACTTTTGGAATACGTATATGCAGGCACGAATCGTAGGATATTGGTCACGCCTCGGTAGGCTGTTAATGACATTTCTGAAATCGCTGCCGGCAATATTCGATCTAGCCTCTCCACGTCTGGTACGTGGCCGCCGCGAGACACACCTTAATGGCTGTATCGGTTTAACGTGGTTCCGGTAAGGGGGACACCTTAACCGGATCCTTGCACTTCTCGGACTTCTCGCCGGTT
>NW_017100190.1:299581-317166 GCF_001263275.1 Habropoda laboriosa | reverse complement strand
GGAGTTTAGTAGGTGGCGATGGAACGGTCGTTAAAGCGAAACGGCAAGAAGAGGTGCAGCGGGGGCAGAAGGAGGCCGGTGGTTGGGATCTGGAGGATTTTTGCGCCAACACTGGACGACCTCGGTTGGCAGCCACGCGCTCTCCCGCGAACCTCGGAGTCGCGTTCGAGGACGACGCGTAAATTATCGGTTATCGATCTTCCTGGCAAACTACCCGACCAAGCGTTGGTTAGCCACGTTCACCCACGTTCCATCAGAGGTGTTGCGCCAAGGACGAGTCTCGATCCGCAGATAAATGAAAGAATACGACCGCGTGAACGGATCGTCCCTCGATTAATCGACGCGCCTTTGTTCGATTCGTTACGTCAAGTCATTACGAAGAAATCTCCTTCCATCCTTACTTCCCCTTCCCTCGAAATTTCCCTCCAACTTACGTTAATGTAACGAGCTCTTCAGAGAAGCAGCCACCCTCGAAATCGTACCTCTTCTCGTTGCAATTGCTCCGACAGCCGGCCTAACAGGCGTCAGAGTTTTATAGGGTAATTTCGTTTTTAATCATTCCTCAGTCGCGTTCGGTCACAACCTCTGACCAGGTTTATCCTCCCCGTCGAGAGTGCAGATTCTGCCGCGTCTTGTACACTAAATAATTAACTTTCCTCCGCTCGCCCATTTTTCCCAAAGATGGTATCACTCTATCCGACGAATAAGCGACGCGACTAAATGCTCGAGATGCCCGAGCTCCCTCGCTTTGCACACAAGGTCTCCCTCGTAAAGAGGAAGGAAGGGAAAGGAAGTTTCCGCTCGGAGCAGATTGATTCTCGGCGAGAGTTGCCGCGGTCCGTCGGGATTCCGCGGATTGCTCGAATCGTTGGGTTCTCGGGCGAAATGTCTTTTATACGCTCGTCACTTTCTCCCACCACCACCACCACCGTTGGCCTAACTTTGCGACTCGTTCTCGCGACCCAGCATCAGGCCGCTCCAAGCGGCTCCAGGCTACTTTTCTAATCTCCCACGACCCAATTTCCTCGAAATACTTGCTTTCGGTTTTTCGAAGCCGCTGCTCTTGTGCGCGCGCGAAGGGAAATGGAGCAGCGGCGGAAAATTTTAATAACGCCGCCTGCAGGGCTCGCGGAACGGCAATACGGTACCTAGTCGTGTGCCGATTCCGCCCGAGATCGATATCCACCGGAGCAACGCGGACTGCTCCGAATCCGGAGTAGGGAACACCATGTCGCCAGGATATACCCGATCCCCCCGTCCCAACGATCCAGGAACACGGAATACTCGCGAGTATTCGATAAGCCGCCTGTCCCTTTAAAACGAAACGATGTTTCACGCCAACTCTCCAAGAATACAGCCGGCCTCTTTCCGACCGAACTTGTCCGTCCTCCTCCCGTTCCAAACTTTTTTACCATCCAAGTTTCTCTGCTTTCTTTCTTTCTCAAACGAGAGACAGAGAGAGAGAAAAGCCACGAGTCGATCGGTTCAACTCAGAACTGGAACTCGTTTAAACCACCCTTTGGACCGTCCAGATATCGGTACGCGCTATTTACAGGCGGGAAAACGAGGAAGAAAGGGAGTGACGTGGTAACAAGCAATCCGAGGGAGGAGAGAAAGGAAAGCGGGAACTATAACGCGCCAGTCGATCTTTCGGAATGGGCCCATCTCTCTTCGGCGATGTATGCTTTGCCCAGTTGAAAAATGCCGGCAATTTGATACCGCGAAAGCGTTTTCATCTTGACCAGGCGAAACCGCGTCCCAGCAGGGGCTTCAGGTACCTGTCCATTTTAATCCCTTACCGATCCCGGTAACACGCGCGACTTTTCATTTTCTCCACGGCAATTACCGTTTCCCTCCTATTTACATATTTACCGGAGTCACGTGGCCGTTTTTCTTCCGGAAGGATTCAATCAGTCTCGCCTGCTGCTACGGATTCGCGTTCCAATACGTATCGACGCCTGTCTTCTCTGTGTCCGTTCCCTGTGTCAGGGGATCTCGCGCATTAATCTCGCCGAGATTATAACGGGTATTGACGGAAACGCGACGCGTTTGCAAACAGAACGGTATGGTCCGCGCTCCAAAGCAATCCTCTTGAATGACGTCGCGCAATTTTTCCTGCACTACGCTTTCCAAACGTGCAAACGTCCATTTCGCGAATACAAATCGAAACTGGAAATTTGCTTTGGTTTTTCCCACCGACCTCGCGAATCCGTACAATCGGCGCGCCATTTTTTTTTTTTTTTTTTTTTTACGGGAAAATCACATTCCACGATCCCCAAGGATTTGCAAACGCGCGAAGACAGGAAAAACGAGATAATGGGAAATATTGAAAATTTTCGGTTTTACGCGATGAAACGGAGCGTTAGGGGAATTTGCCGTTAAACTCTTTCGGTCTATGGAAGTTTGGCTAATTTTTTCCTTCTATTACATCCCCTGGCTACCCTCGTTCTCGTCGCTCAGGCCGACCTGTCCGATTCGCTCGGCTCGAATTCTGGCCTACGCGGCAGTCTCGGGAACGAGGGGATTTTGCTCGGTCGAACGAACAGAGGCGGGAAGAGGAGGCGATTGTAACCGCGAAAAGTGCCGATACAGTCCAACGATGTCCCCTTTAATTTATATGCAAAGCGGTCCATTGAGCATATTGTTATTTTAATTGATCGAGTCCGCGGTATAGGACCATCGGCAATTCGATTATACGCATTCTCTGGCAATTTCGAGGGTCGACTCGCGACCGGCAAGATTTATTCTCTCCGCCCGCCCCCCTCTCGCACCGTTTCGACGTTCCAGCTCGAGAGGCCTCTTTATTTTTCCACTTTCCCGACGAGAAGCGACGCGACGCGCTTCGCTCGTAAAAACGAACGCGCGTGGGCGGGCCAATTCGGCGCCGCGTTTAATATTATAACGACACGGTTGCTCGCTCTAACGTATTATTGTAATTTATGGTAATTAGAGTGGAGCGCGACCGACGACGCCGTGTTTATTTTCATTAGGCGGATATCGCGACGAAACGGCCGACAACGTTAATTTCCTGTTTACAACGCGATCGTTATACCTCCGCCACTGACCCATGTATACATATATATATATATATATTCCGTTTAGTCGAAAGATTCGACCAACTCGCAATATCCTCGAGGCGCGACGGATCGGTACAGCGAAACGTCCAATATAAACGGTACGTGCGGTCCGTGCGGTCCGTCCACTTATTCGACGAACCTATACACACTCTCTCTCTCTCTCTCTCTCTCTCTCTCTCTCTCTCTCTCTCTCCTTCTATATCGTTTGCAATCGGGTACGCGTCGCTATGTCGCGCTACGTGTCCAACGCTCTCGTCTAACCTGCATATCGCCGCGTATTAGAGGGCCGCGCGGCGTGGCCGTGGAATCTCGAGAATAGCCGGGATAAGTTACAAGGCTCGGAGCGTAGGACGCGAGATGATTTCCCCGGTGGCACTGGCGCGTTCGTCGGACGGGTCCCGCTTAATCGTCCCGACTCGATTGCGTCGTCTCTCTTCGCAAAGGTTAGGTATGCTCGATACGAGAACGTACGCGTGGCAGCTCGATAGACTCGCGAAACATCCTCGAAATTCGGGTTCTCTCTCGTCCGCCACTCCGTGCTCGGAATGCTCCGAGATGCTCGCCTCCAAGACGCCTTTCTTCCCCTCTAATCCGTTCGCCCAGGCAAACTGTCTGCTCGCGAAAAAGCCTCAATTTTCATCAGGGCTCACCGATCGGAAGCGTGTAGCTGTTCGCGGAGAAGCACCGGATTATTTCGCGGTACATCCTAGTATCTTGGCAATCTCGAGATCCACCTTCTTCTCACCTTCCTTCCTTCCTTCCTTCGGAATGCGAAGCAAAAGGAGCAACGAGATCTCGCACGGCTCCATCTAGTAAATTAAGCACGGAAATTTTCATCGATCGCACAACCGACGTATTTCTTTCTTCCTCTTTCTCCATCCGGAGTTGGTCCCATTTCGGCTGCGCGCGCGCCCCTCCCCTTTCGCTCTCCAACTCGTTTCCAATTTTACTCGTCAAATATTAGCCGAATCTTGGGGTATCGTCCAGTCCTTCCGGTCGCGTTATCGGGAGATTAGCTCCGTGCCAAAAAATGGGGTGAAAGAAAGTCCCGATACATAGGGTACGATCGAAGCGCGGGAACGGGACGCGAGGATGGCCTAATTATAAACGACCTTCCAATTTGTCAACGCGAATCGTCGCGTTTACGTCGGTATCGCGCGAAACCGACAAACAAGGAAATCAATTGCCACGCGATGGGACGAGTTAATTGAACGCGCATTAATATCCCGCGCGCGATCACAGAGCAAATGAGAATAAAGTTCTAATCGCGATACGGATATCGACCAATAGGCGACGTCCACGCGATATCCGAGGTATTCGTAGCGCGATCGGAAATGGAACAGCGGTTGGATAATCGTGACGCAAGAATAGTTGAAACGCGTGGATATCGGGAGAACTCTCGGTATCGCGTGGTTCGAATTGACGACGCTCGCCGGTCGATTGGATCGGTAAGACGAGGTGCGCCGGATCTTAGCTTTGCGGAATTGGAGCTTCGTGTTTGCGAGATCGAGCTAAACGGAGATGGACAGGCAAAGATTGACTTAGGTAACGTTCGGACCACGCTTCTGTAAGCGGCGAGCAAGAAAGAGTTGTTAACGGTCGATGCTCCAGCTAGGTCTCTTTAGACTTTAGTCGTTGCCTATCGAATACCTGTCGCCTCGGGCGCCGTTCGCCTGAAAAAGTAATCGACGTTCGAAAACGACGCGACAGGCGTACGCGTTATAGATTTCAACGTGTTATAGATGAAACGAGATCCCGTCCAACTTGTTCGGACTTTGTTCATGGGGGTGCGCGCGTCTTTGCGAAGGCAGAGGACGGTTGGCAGGTTAATTATGTCCACAGAGGGCGAAACGAGAATGCGGGCATTTCCCCGATTAAATCCTTTAATCACGTCGCCAGAGGTTACCAAACTGAAAGTGGAAGGCTCCGATATCGCTTCGACGAAATGGTTTTATAATTCGCTCGTTACCGCGGCAATTATGCCACCGGCGTGATCGAATCTCGGAAAGGAGAACCGAATGGCCGTAGTTGGTGGAAGACGAGGTTCTCGAAAGACAACCGAGAGAAGGGGAGGTGTACGCGCTCGTGCCATCTCCTCCTATGACATACAAATTAAACGAGACTCGGAATGTTAATTACTCGATTAGCGCGGCACACGTGCTAGCTACGCGCGTGATTTATGACTGAGATGCACCGCTGGGTAATTGAGGCTTCGGAATATTAATGGCGAAAGCGGAATCGCGTCGTGCCACCATCCCCCCTCCCACTAATGGAGAGAACTTTATTAGACGTTGTTCCCGTTATCAATCGCCGCCTCGCGGAGCCTCGCGGAGCCGCTTGTCCGTTCCTGTTTTAACCGAAACGGCATAGTTCGTCCTATAAACGACATTCCGCATCGATGCTATTGCCCCCTTTCCTCCAACTACCCGATCGATCGGTTCGCTCGGGCCTTCCTCGGAGGAAACTCCAACGCGTACTAATCTCCGGAAACACGCCACTTGACCGTTTCACCAGCACGCGTGCTATGCCCCTAATTCGACCGTTCAACGGCGCGGCGGTCCAGCTTCCCTCGCCAATTTTCCTCCTACGGACCGCCACCTGTCCGAACAAGCAAAATCGACCCTTCTTTTCTTCCCTCTCCAATATCCACCGACGGCTACGTGGAAACGCAATAGCCGAGGAAACACGTTGCTTCCTGTACAAGTGCAATTACCCAGCCAGAACTTTGCCCTGGGAGTCTGTCGTTCGCGCGGACGATGCTAGATAATTGCACGCGCGACTAATGCAGCAAGGGAGCAAGGTTAGTAATAAAATTTTCGCCGCGACGTCGACGTCGTCAACGTCGTCAACGAGATTCCCTCCTCCCTGGTTGGCTGGTGTTTTCGGTCGCGCACACGCACGCGCCCACGAAAGCCAGATTTGCTGGGAAAAGTGGAAAGCTTGATGGATGCCGCGCCTCGAATCTACACGCTGTGTACTCGATGCGACGCACGTGCGTCCTGCCACTTGAACAGCCGTCACGGCGAGCATTTCGCACGAACGGCTCCTTTTCTCGTCGAACGCCAAGATAAACGTGGCGACGAATCTAGCGACGTTTCTCTGTCGTCGGTGCACACAGATGGAACGGTAACGAATTGGCTCGTCCAGCTAACCGATTAACCGAATATTTGAAAACGCGGCACCTCCACCTCGGTCGTGACGTTTCCCGGCGATAAATTGCCAGGAAGGAGGAAAAGAAGGAATCTGTTTGGATAAATGGGCGAAAGGGGAAGGAGGGACAATGGCATTAACGAGGGCCAGTCGATCTCCCGGTCGTTGTACGCTCGTCACGAACTACCTGCCTAGTGGAGATCAACGAATTACCCACCCCTTCGCCGCCGTCGACTTCCGCTCGAGACTCCTTTTTCTCGGCTCGTATTAAAATGATTCCGGGACTCGCGCCGGATGACAGTGAAAATTCGTAGAATTTGCGAGGAGAGAGAAGAACGAACGTACATGGATTTCTAACGGCACCCCAGAGAACAACGTTATCGAAATCGATTTAATTACCGAAGCCATTACGATAATTGCTCGAGGAGATACAGGAGATTTTTCGCGGGTGATTTTGCGCGAGGACGTAATACGATCGGCGTTGTCGCGCGTTCGATGAAATTGCGCGTCCCGGAAATAATTTCATTTCGATATCAAAGGTTGGCCGATTTTCGCGGGATTCGCGCGACAATTGCTCGTCGACCCGTAATAATTTTCAATCAACGGGTCGCGCCAAAAAGTCACGCAGCTTTCATCGAAGGCGTCGCTCTCGCGCCGCTTCCCCCCCCCGACAAACCGTACTCGCTATTCGGCGCGACTTGACACACCGAATTTATCGTGCACAATTTATTCTCCTTGATAACGTTCTCGATTTATTATTTAGGAAGGCTGGCCGAGGCAAACATTAAATTGTGCTCGTTGTTTTATGCGAACCGCATTATAAATTTCAAAGAGTTAAATTCAACGGCATTATCCAAACGCTGCCGGCATCGATACGCGCGTGATTAACGGGCAAGGTATTATTGAAATTTTCGTCCGATATGCATATTGTGCGGTCGGTAATTAATAAAGCCGCGTAAATTGGAAGAGAGCTGTAGAGGCGGATTCCCTTCCTTCGAATCGGTCGTTAAAGAAACGAGATAATATGTATGTATCTCGCGGTTTCCTCGTCCTCTACCGTACAACGATTTCGAGAAACTCCGCGGCCCGTTCACCAGCTAATTGCGATCGTCGGCGAAACGCTTAATTACTCCTCGTCCTTTCTTCCCATCTTTCACCTTCCGCTCTTTTTCGTCCAAGGCTGCCGTGAAAGCGTCGTTCTCCCGGGAAAAGGACAACCGGCGGGACAAGGATCCCATAGGACGAGGAGTGGTTGTAAAAGTTGTGACCAAGGCACTGGTGTACGTCGATTTTGATTTCGTTGGTAAGCGGCGAAGAGGCGCGATCGTAAAACGTTTTACGTTCGGAGAGTGGCTCCGAGTAACGCTCGTTACACGCCACGCGACCAGTAAAAAGAGATCCACTCGTAAAATATTTGACGAACCTGAAGGATTACGCGGACCGCGTTTCCTCCCCTGTCACCCGACAATTCGTTGAAATTTGTCTCGATCGAACCCTTGTTCCGCCGGTAATTCCTTTCTGAATACACGGCGCGGCGGCGATAATCCGCGGCTAATAACCGAGCAGGGTGGTTTCTGCGCGGTTTAAAATGCCGGTTCTCGTTGATGGGGTTAACACGGTTGCCCCGAAACTGTATACATACGCTCGCGTTCAACCACCCCCCAAAGAGTTTTCTCGGGCGGAAGTGTCGACAGGAGCGGTGTATTGGATGGAAGAGCCGCAGGCTGCGCTATCGGTGGCGACGAGACAAAGCCGGAAACGAGCGTGGAAAAGGCTGCCCGAACGAATGGAAAACGTAGGGAAAAGCCAATAATAGAGTCTTCCCTTGCCGTGGCCGCCACGATGGCAGCAATAATCGACGTCCCGGTACACGCCGGTGATCCGAGGTCGAGGAAAATTGGATTCGAAATCGAATTTATTCGATTTTATTCGATTTTATTCGATTTTATTCGATTTTATTCGATTTTATTCGATTTTATTTGCCGGAGACGATGAAAATCTAAATTCACCGCTAGAAACTCCTCTATCCCTCTATATCTCCACTTCCAGTTTCGAGAGTATCGATCCTCGACGCGTGATTTTTCGCTCGCCTCGAAGACGGACTGGAATTTTTCGGTTCCGCGAACCTTCTTGCGTTCGTCTAACCGTTACGGTCGACGCGCGACCGTTTCAAAGGCGTCAACGAGGGGACTTTGGCGACATATTTAGCGGCGCCTCGACGAGCCCTCGGGATTCAAATATTCTCCGTTTGCCACGGCACCTAACCTATTTTTCCTCGGCAACGATTTCGGTGACCGATATCATCGCCCGTGTCGAAGAAAGGGACGAGAGACCCTATACCGGCTCCCGAAACTGGCGAAAAGGGCAACGGCCCGGCATCGGGGAACTCTGGAAAGTTCTAGCCGAAACGAGAGGAAAAAGATGAAACAAGTCGATCAAAACGCCACCAACAAGGTGTGAGGGAAAAAGCGAGTATCGCCGAAAATACGCTGCTAAGCGGCTTTGCGCGTGGCCGCGTTCGTCCGCGGATAAAATCCCAGCTGCTTCCGCTCGCTCGGAATCTTCTTTCGCGGCAACTTTTCCGAGCGGGCTGGAGCGTAAAGTCGAAATCGCGCGTAAAACATTCTCGGGCTCGACTGTACACGCGAAAAGGAGGAGACCGACCAGGTTGGTTCGAGGAAACGCGTAATCGCGGATAGGAAGAAGGGACACGGCGATACTTGGGTATCGCGAAAGGCATAAAGGCATAAAGGCAACCTGACGCCGCGCGTTCCATTACAGCGACGTCTACGGCGTAGCTATCAGCGGTAACGGGCCAGCTGACGCGGCAATGCAAACACCATCCCCCGCGTCTTCTACCCTCGCCCCTCCACTCCGTACGTCTCCGGGTGATCGCTATTTGCATTTTACACCGCGCCGCGTTATTGGTCAGCTGTCGCTGCCTTCTTCCCGTCCACCCCTGATTGCCGCGGTATATTCGGTTTGCGAGGGAGAGAAATTCGACGGCTACGAAAGATCAAAGCCCTCCCTCTTGGCTCCGCTCGCGACCTTTATATCCCACCCACTCGCTTATTCTCTATTTTCCCGTTCTTCGCTTTCCCTGTTCGTGCCAGAAGCAACATTATTCATGCTTAACGAACACCGCTTCTCTCACCGAACCAACCTCTTCACCCTACCCTCTTTATAATTATTACATCTTTTTGCAACGTTTTCCGCTCGAACAAGCCAAGGTCCGCGTCGAAAGCAGGAACCCGTTACTGCCGATTTATCGATTTTCACAGAACGCGTGGCGTAGCGTAGTAGCGAATATTACCGAATATTACCGTATATTAGCGTATATTAGCGTATATTAGCGAGTTTTCGTTTAAAACTCCTTCTCCATGAACATTTGTCGGTCCTCGTAACTTTTATTTACCGGAGAGTGCAAGCGAAAAGCTTGCGGCAGATTGAACGACCGTTAATAATATTATCGGGCGTGCAAGTCCGTAACACCGACTCGGTAATGGGCTTTCGCTAGCTTAAATCACGTTTCCAGTTATTCCTACCGCGGAGGAGAGTTTAAAGCGTAGGTATTCAAAGTCCCTGGTATTTTTCGGCGGATCGCGATAAGTACACCGGTTTCGTCTTAGGCGAGCCAGAAGGAGGAGATGTCCACGCGAAGGACTTTGAGGCGTAATGAAAGGGGTCCGCAGGTGCGATCCTCATTAGGTTCGTTTCATCCGCGTATCCAGTTTCCACCACGCCCGGATATTTCTATCGTGTGCATTTACCGAAAGTTTTCCCGGGCCTTTCAACGGCCGCCCTCCGCCCGGGCTTTCGAACGCGTCTACTGCTCGCCTCGGCCGCGCTCGATACGGTACGGCAGACAGCGCGGGTTCTCTCTGCGAAACATTTATCACGGTAAATCACACGGTGACAGCAGAGACGAAAGGCTACACGCGCGGCGGTGGAAAACCAGGGGGACGAATGGTAAGCGAGTTAGCAATCTGGCCGCAGCCTTTGAAAACTGCAGGGAGAAAAAAAGGAGAGCGAGAACCATTCGACTCTCGTGCTCCTTCGTTGAGAGATATCGCCGGTGAATTTACGATCGAGCCGCAGCAGGAGGCTACGGGAGGAATTAAGTAATTTCGTTCCGACAGCCGGCAGTTTGGAATTTTCTCTAAGAGTAATCGGCCGCGCGACGGAAGCGAAGACCTATCGAGAGCAGCGGGCGATCCTGGTCGAGTTTCGAGAAAGGAGAAAAAACCGCGTACGAGGCTCGAGGGTACCGTTTCGGCCACTGCTCGACTCGCGCAGCGTGCAATCACGCCTCTATTGTACCGGACCAATTTGCCGGGGAAAACACGGCTGCTTACGCGAACGGCTTACGGCTAGACAGATCGCCGCTCTTTTTCCTCTTCGAGTTACTCGATGAAAAGGTAGAAAATGGGCGAAAGAGTCGATTACTCGATAAACAAGATTCTGGTGACCGCCGTTTTATTTCGTTCTCGTTCAACTCTTGGTCCGTCCAAGCAACGTCGAAGCAACGTCGAAAGGTTAAGCCAATTACACGGACGCTCGATTACCTGCCTCGCTCCCGAAGGGTTTGATCGATAATCCTGGCGTACGCGTACAAACCCAGAGGCGAAGCTTTCGTCGTTTTGGATACCCGTCACGTCACGCGTCTTCCACCACTTTTCCCCGCTCACCGTTCCTCAACGTCCCGGAAATCTTCCTCTCGAGAGTTTCGCGCTCGCGTCGCGGTCCTCGTTGCGCATAGTTGGAAAGAGCTCAGTTGACCCCCGTTTAATTGCCCTCGCGCACTTGCGCCAACGGCTTACCCCGTTTAGAGGGACGGAACGCGTTTTGCCCATGTTTCCGGTAAGCTCCGCCGCGACGCGACGCGACGCGACGCGACGGCGATGGCGACCCATGTGTGTTTTAACGCCACAGGGCTATTAGCTTTGACGTTGATGCCGCGCAAAGGCAAGACCGAGCCCAACTAAATTAGCAGCTCGATCGTAAAGTACCTCGCAGTGTAAACAGCTTACGTTTCACAAAGCCTAGACCTTTTCTACGATCTGTGCTCGTTGACCGAACAAACGACCGACCGACTAGACATTGACCACGCTCCGAACGATTCTTCTCTCGTACCAGTCGAATAGGGCCGACCAGCCGCGGAAATTGTATTAGCCCCGTCCTGGACACAGCGGTAATGCCTTTGCATACCGAATGAACTTACTGTTAGTACTGTGCGAACCGGGATGTGTTCCCCGCGTCACCCGCTACCTTTGAACCCTTTTCTCCTCCTACGATCCTGCCGCTCCTTCTCCCTGTTTTATCGCACACGACCGGCCATCGATCCCCACGACCTTGACACCGGCGTAGGGACGACCTTCGCTTTCTTTTCGATCGAAAGGAGGTCGGTTTCGTGTCGATCCGGAGGAAAGTGGATACGTTCGGCCTATCTCCCGATTACCTAGCGCCGGTACTCGTCGCTTCCTTTTTCCCTTTTTCTGCTCGAATTTACTCGAGACGACCGTCATTTTTTCTGTTCGCAGGCGAGGGACAGGCCGACGAATGTCCAGACGACAGCGTTCGAGGGGAGAACGGCGACTGCAAATGCGCAGCCGACTGTCCATCGGTCGAATGCCCAGCGGGTCAACGTCCGCTCCAGGTGAAGTCAGCGGATCCTGAATTGCCCGGTAGCTGCTGCGCCCGTTACGTTTGTGTTCTCTCAGGTAACAACGGATCGCGCTTATTCTCGCTGCCGAGAAACCTGATTCTTCTCTTTTCCTCCGATAGATTCGCGAGGATTCGAGCCGTGCCCCGAAAACACCGTTCTAACGGAAGATGGAAAATGCGAGTGCGCGCCTTGTCCACCGGCGAGCTGCCAACCGGAATATCGTCCCGTTCAAGTAAAGGCTGCTCGTGAACGCGAGCCGTCCGCCAGCTGCTGTCCTTTGTACGAGTGCAGACCAACAGGTAACTACGACAGGAGACTCGCCAATAGGCCGAAAATATTTCGCTAATGCTCGAGGCTCCTCTTCTTCAGAATCTGTCACCTTGGTGAAAGTGGACCCGGAGATAACGAAGGCGGCCAACTACTGCATCTACGAGGACAAGGCGAGAAAGTTGGGCGAGCGATGGCAGCAGTCGGATTGCGTCAACTGCGTCTGTCAAGAAGACGGAGTGTCCTGTCAGGAACCGATGTGCAAGTCCTGCGAGAACGCCATTCCCCCCGATCCCGGCGAATGTTGCCCCCACTGTCCCCCGCCTACTCCGGAGCCACCCTGCCGCAGCCGCAGCCGCACTCCCGAAGGGTGTACGTTGACGTGCGAGCACGGTTACGCCACCGACGAGAACAACTGCCCGACGTGCAGTTGCGCCGAGACTATGGTAAGCAGGGAGAAGAAGACGAGAACGGACTCGAGATGACACGCGACGATCCCGTTTTCAGCGAAACGAGACGACAGAGGACCGAACGAATAACGACCTGGACGAGCTGGTGGACGACGTGTGCCCGGACCTAGCGGACTGCCAGTTGAACTGCGAACTCGTTAAAGACGAGGGAGGCTGCTCGGTCTGCGCTTGCCACCGCGAGCCTCCGCCGCGAGCCTTCGATCACCAGCCCAGGAACGACACCGTGCCGGTCGACGAGAAGAAGATCTGTCCGGAGGTGACGTGCGACCTGCACTGCGAACAAGGGCTGCTGATGGACGAGAACGACTGCACGTTCTGCAAGTGCAGGGAACCGGACACGAGCTGCCCGTCTCTGGTCGGGTGCAAGAAGCGATGCGCCTTCGGTTACAAGAAGAACAAACGCGGCTGTTCCGTAAGTAAACCTCGATCTTTTCGGTGGATACTTAACGATATCCTCGAAACGTTGGATACGGCCGTAGATATGTCGCTGCCGCGCTTCCTGCACGGACCACTTTAACGGGACGCATCCGGAAGGGTCGACTTGGCATCCGAACACGTGCAGCTCGTGCACCTGCGAGGCCGGAGGAAAGCTGAGCTGCAAGGAGACGGTGTGCTCGGTAGCCTGCAACGATCCGTTGCCACCGAACCCGGGAACCTGCTGCCCGATCTGTCCAATTACGGTAAGTCGGCCAAGAGTCGTCCGCTTACTCGCTGTATCGCAAGACCAGACAATTTAGACAGTTTACTTTCAGACTACGAAAGGGAACGAAACGAGCGGAGGAGGTCATCAAGGAGGGAAGAGCTGGGGCACCGTGCCGATCACCTTGATCGTCATACTCGCGCTCCTCTGCCTGCTGCTCATCGTCCACATCGTCCGCGGTCGGTTCCGCGCCCGCCTCTCACCCTCCGAGGCCTCCTACACCTCCTATCCGCCGCAGTACTACAAATGCGTCCCGGTCTACGACACGCCGGTCCATCGAAACGAGAAAATCGTACCCTTGTAAAACACTTGCGAAAGACCTCTCGCGTCAGTCGCGTCAGTCGCGTCCAGTGAAACGTGTAGTCTCCGTCGGCGAGTCCGAACCTAACGTTTCACCGGCTGAAAATACCATATTGTAGATTCAGTATTATTTGTAAGTAGCGGACGGTTTTACGGTCGAAAGATAGAACGAACCACGGCTGCCCCGTGATACCCCTTTCCCGAGGCTCCCCCTCTTCCACACCCACACACCCTAATGCGATGTCGTAATCTGCGTTGTAATCTGTAAATTATAATATAAAGGCTAGCGTAATTATCGCGAAGAGGTAAATATGGTAACTCTGATAGAAGAGAGTCTTAGCCGTAGTATTATGTATGTTCCCCCGATCGCTGGACCAGCTCTGCTCTTCTCTATTCAGCTTCCACACACTCTCTCGGAGCGTCGTTTGTCACGGAACCCCGTTTAATTTACCATTGACGAGGAACCCACATTTCCTCCCTTCCTCTATTTATCATATCGTTTACCCTGCTTTCGGTATTTATTCCGTGAAATTTCTCTCCTCGAGCAGACGATCCAAATAGGCCCCGAGTCTTGTCTAGAACTTTTGATACGTACACCGTTCCATTTCTAGGTATTAGAGAGTGTCTCGATGTCGCGTGCGATGTATCGTGCAGCAACGATAACGATTCTTTACCAACCACGGCGGGAGAAAGAGGATAGAGAGGCGTCCTGCGTGTGTACATGTACAAATCGTTTATCGTTGTAGCGCGAGGTAACCGAAATAAAACATATCCCTGTGCTTTGGACGAAAACGCGAGTGCGCGCAAACACTCCTCTTATCATTCCTTCTCTCCTAAACTAACGCGTACATATATTTTTCCAATGTGACACTCTGGTCTTATTGTACATCGTCTCTAACCGTTTATCGTCTAGCAGTACAGAAAGAAATTGTTCGCGTACGCGTTGTTTAACACCACGCCGGTAGCACACGCCTACCGCATATAGAATGATCGTCGACGAATTCGCAGACTGTATTTCGTACGTGTACATGTACGTTGGAGACAATATGTATCGACGGCAGGTTCGTACGATGTTCCCGCGACGCGCGAGCCACCCGGTCGTTTCTCGTTGTTTGCCGAGCACGCACCGTCCAAGTGCAACAACGGCAGGTTTCGGAACAAATCGTTTTCGACTACCTTTCCGTCCTTGGTTACATATCGACGAGGCGTGGCGGATTCGCCGAGTAATGGAAAACGAGTCGAAAACGAGTGTGCTGTGATCGTGGAAAGAATCGTGGAAGAATCGCGAACAAATAAGTAAAAGGCCACCGAGAAACGAATAGTAGTCTCGTGCTTGCGCGACACCTTTTTCTGTATATACAGTTTCACCGTAACCGAATATCATATCAGTGTAACCTAGACTTATTTAATATGCGCCAACTCGTGTATGCATATTAAAATCGTGCGTCATGTTTAAAAACGATAGCTCTTGTATGTTAAATAAAACGAGACTAAATAAAATTGTTGATATGTGATATATTGTATACGGGAGGTACGCTGGCTAATAAGTAATTTACTTCTTCACCACAAACTTGCACACGTTCGTGGTATCTTAAAATCACCAGTCGTTTATTTGCTTCCTTGGAAACTCGTACAACTTGGCGTCTCGTAGTAGTTGCGAAACGAAACGACAAACAAAAATACCAACTGGCAGTTGAGAGCAAGATTGTACAAAGACCGTTCCCAAGTTTCGTAACCTTGCAAATCGTGCCAAGTTTATTTGTCGGTAATTAACGGGTCTTTTCGCCTCGACACAATTTATACGAAACTCCTGGTAGGCATGCGGTATATTTCGCATACCTTATTGCAGCAGGTAGGTACGTAAGTACTTATGCACGTCGATCCGTTTACATATTTGCGCAGTAAAAGGTTAGACGCGTCGTAGAAGCGTCTGTCGCGAACCATCCGCGTTATCCATATTTCGCGTACAATTCCAAGATCGTTGTTGTCGTTGCCGAACAGTTGACACCGTTAAACGACCGAATTTATATTTACATTTGAACGAAACGAACGTAAACATAGCGAGAACCAAAGTACACGCGAAACGACGCAAATCTTCCAACAGATGGCGTTGCCGCTAGAACCGCGACGTTGCAGGTAAAGAGGTGTATTTTATCGTCAGTCCGTAAATGTCTTTTCGTTTCGATTCGGAGTACCTCGTTTCTTTTCCGATCGTTCTCGTCAGTTTCGCGAATCGCCAACGAGAGAGAACCACCGTGCAGGAACTGGTAAGTCTTTGAAATTGACGACCGTTGTCGGAATACCTACTTACGACGTCCCCACGTAGATTTCGAAATCGTAGAATCGAAATGGCGTTTCCTATTGCTGCACTACCGTTTCTGTTATTCGACATCCACGATTATTCCGTCAACTTTTCGCACGGTCACTGTACGAATTTGCCAACATTACGAATAGTGTACATCCTTTGTTTTGATACGCTTTTTTCTACGTCGGACAAAGTATAATTCGAGTAACAGGTTTTACACGTGGTACCGCGTGTATCGTAGTCGGTACATTGTCGTAACGTAATAATATATTTGACGTCACTCGAACCCCAAACGACAAAATGAACAAACACGACAGCTTTCGTCCTGAGACATTTTTCGAGCCACTTTGATTTATCTCGCACAACATTTAGTAGATATATCGGGCACGTCGAAATTCGTAAATCGTTGGGATGAGAGTGGCGGGAAAAAGTTGACGGAGTAGCAACGGCTCGTTACCTGCGGTCGGTAATCTAGCACCCTAGAGATAATATTGCACAAACGTTCATCTATCGCGATGGCGTCGCGTACCAGGCGGTCCATTCGAAATGACAATCTATTCGAGTAACGATCAATCATCTCGCTACGTCGTACGTGTCGCGTACACGTACGTGCAACGAAGAGAGAGGTACGAGAAAACTTGGTACGTGCAACACTAAAAAACCAAGATGAGTTTCACAGACTGATGATTTATTTCTATACATCTAACGCGTCTCGCATAATTGTACAATAAGTCCTTGTGAAAGCGGTAGATGGTTTACTTTAGAGATCCTTCGTTTCGTCTTTTCGGATGCGAGATCGAACCGTCGAAAACGCACTCCGCCTAGACGTGCGTGCGATTCTGCGGTCAAAAATATATTTTACACCAGAAGTTCAACACTCTCTCGTCGACCTATATACACACACACACACACACACTCGTACATACATACGCAACAGGCATACACGCGTAGACGAACCCGCTCGCCTCAAACCTGGAACCTGGAATTTGCTGGCGTGCAAATGTGTTCTCGGAGTAGCCTAAGAACGTAACCGGTCCGAATAAAATTGAGAGTCGAAGAGGATGCGGCGGTGGCGACATATCGATTTATACGTTCGTTAAGGGGGCTCGTTTACGCGGTCGTAACTCGCGCATAGAAGGAGGAGGGAGCAGCTGACGGCTCCATCGCGCTCGCCTAGCGAACACCTTTACAGAGGGTGCGCGCATAAACCAGTTCTCCCTTTCGAGGGAAGACTCCTCCCATAATTTTTACGAACGAGCTTGCTCTTCCATTGGCCAGCCCACCCCGTTCGATTTCGATTCCTTCCGATCCGTAGCAATTGATCGGCAATTGTAAAATTGTTCGTAAAAGAGGGGGTTGGTCAGCTGGGGAGAAGTCAAACGAAGGCGTGAACACGCGAGAAAACGTCGTCGGTTTGAGTCGGATGAACCGCTTCTCCGTCGTTTCGATCGATCTCGTAGTCGATTGGTCACGTGGAGTGTTGAGGTGGCGGTAGCGCGATCTCATACCCGGTCGGCATGGTTTGCTGATGGTGTTGGTAGTGGTGGGTAGTGGACATCATCTGATGATGCGTCTGCTGGTAATACTGATGGTGCATGCTCGAATGGCTGGAATAGTAGACGGAGCTCTGCTCCGTGTCTTTACCTGAAAA
>NW_017100190.1:283488-299547 GCF_001263275.1 Habropoda laboriosa | reverse complement strand
GTGTGGTACCAATTGGCCAATTGGGGGAGGGACCTTACCGGTTTCGTAGACACCGCGGCCGTAGCAGAGCGCCTTCACGTCGTTCATGGGACTGAGGCCGCCGTTGTGGGAGCACGGAGCGACCGGTGCCGCGTATCCCGGGTGACGGGGGGCCATGGGGCCTATGCCCATCGGGCTGCACGGGTTCACGGCCACGGGTGACATGCCCATGGTCGAAAGGGGCGACATGGCCAGATTGGAGCCGTCGGAATCGATGCTCTGCAGCGATTGAATGCTTCCTCCGTTGCTCACCGTGCCGCCGATCATGTTGCTGCCGGTGTTTTGGCAATTCAGAGGCAACATATCCCTGAAAGAAAGTGCGTTCGTTGTTCGGTTACGGTAGACGAGGGGTGTAGAGATAACGCACGTGTGTGCTTGAGAATTGTGCACAGTTGGAAGGGAGCCGCCATAAATCTCTGTCCGCGCCCGGAAAGGTTCGGCACATGCGAGCTAGCTTCCTCGTTGTCTTACCGGCCCGAAAAAACCTATGACCCTTGGCCTAGGAAGGACGAGGGTCACGCGCGCTGAAATTCCGAGAATCTTCTCCGGCGGAGTGGAAAAAGGTCGATTGTTCCTTCGGTCCTTTTGCACGCGCGAACGTTTCTTCTTCTCCCCCCTAATCTTTGCTGTTACCGCGAGCGACACGCACGTGCACGCACGGTGGCCCATGTGCGTGCAGCTCCGCCCCTCGCTCTACATAGCCACCTCTCCCCCCGACCGCGCATTTTTACGGTCGCGGCTCAAGGCTAGGAAACGGACCTCGGTGGATTTCCTTGGGATTCGCGAGTACAGGGATGTACAGGTGGTGGTGGCCCGAAATATGCAGGACGCGGCGAGAATCGAGATAAATGGAGGCAGCGGCGGAGGGCCGGTCGTGGCCTTTATGTAGTAAACTATTGGTAGTGCGAACAGCTCAATGGTGAAACGAGAGACGTAACCGAAGCTGCGTCATAAAACGGTAATGGGGCGTCGCGTTTCCTTTTCGTACAGGCCTTGCCGGGGGAGGAGGTTAGGGTGGACCGGGGAGGAAGTTGGAAGCTTCGGCTCCTTCGGTAGCGAAGAATAATCTTTCCCTTCGTAGATCTCGAAACGAACGCGTCGCGGTTATTTCGTTGGGCGAACGCGATATGAAGCTGGTCGAAGTCGAACGCGCAACGTCGCGGACCGTGACCGAGCCTCGTCGTAGCCATAACAACAACGCTCTCTCTCTCTCTCTCTCTCTCTCCCTTCGTTGCCCCTTTCCTTTCTTTCCCGCGGCCGTGCCCGCTCTGCCCGCGCTCCAACGAAATTCGAACGAGCACGTTTGCCGTACCCCGGTGCTGCAGGAACTTTGTAGAAATTTTCATCGAACCGGGGATTTTCCGAGACGGAAGGGGAGAAGAGAAACGTGAAATTGGATTCGGTGGAAAGGCCGAGGACGCCGAGGACGCCGAGGACGCCGCGAGCCGGCTCGTTCGGGGAATGATTTACCGCTCTCCGAAGCGGTCAGCGTGCCCCTGTACACATGTCGAAACACTTGTTGCTCGGTGGAAAAGTCGGGACCCCCCGTTGGCACACGTGCCCTCCATGCAGGAAAGCTGCTCGAGAGGAATCGGCCGACTTACGTTCTCGTTTGCGGCGTCCGATCTCTCTGTCGGCGATTCTTGAACCAATTGGACACCTGGGTCAGCGTCAACCCGGTCTTCTTCGCCAAATTCTTCTTCTCGTCCGAGGCTGGATACTTGTTCTTCATGTAGCACTCCTTGAGCGCGTTCCTCGACCGCTCCTTGAAGCAGTAGACCACCTCCTCGCCGTCCCAGATCGTCTTCGGCAACGGGTACTTTTTCCGCAGCCGATACTTGTCCACGGCACCGAGCGGCCGACCGCGGATTTTCTCCGCCTCGCGGTAGTGCGACTTGAACCACATCTGCTGAAGGTCCGAATGCCGACGGGGCGAGAACGGGTGGCTCTCGAGGATCGAGTAGAGCTCGTGATAAGCGCCCCGGTGGAAGGCGATCGTCGCCCTCGCCGTTAGGACGCTCTCGCCTCCGCGTAGCAATTCACCAGGCGGCAACGACCACAGAAACCTGACATCGAAACGTGCCTTTTAGAAACGAGATCGCGGCGGTACGGACTGTTGGAAAACTGGCGGAAAAGGAAAACAGCCTTACCTCGTCAGCTTCTCGATATCCTGACTCTGCAGCAACGCCTCGCACATGCAAGATATCTGTTCGGGCGTAAAGTTACTGCCCGTGTTACCCAGAGCAAGTCCACCGATGTTCCCGACATTCGACGAGGCGTTCGCAGAGCTGCAAGTGGTCAACTCTTGCGGGTACTGCGGGCTGCCGTTCGACGCTGGCGTCAGATTTTGCGAGTGAGAGTGATGCGTCAAAGCGAGTCCCGACATGGAGGTATCGTTGAATTGCCCGGTGGACGCGTTTCGGTGAATACCGCCCATTTGACTGTTGCACTCGCTGTTCGGCGACGACAGTTGGTCCGAACTGTCGGGCATTCTCGCTGTCGAATCTCTGCTTCACACGGGGCACATTTCTCCGTCGCACCTTTTCCTTCTCAGAGTTGTCGCGTTATCGATCAAGGAAAATAAACACGATTCGCGGCGCGTGTCTACGAATCGGCCGGATGAATAACCGATGACGAAAGTAAGCATCCGCTGCTGCTCGGACGATTGTTCGGTTCGATCGGCCGCGTTTCATTCATAAGTCGTTGCTTGCTTGCTTGCTTGCCTGCTTGCTTGCTGGCTGCGTCGTCGGATGCCACTTATTCCTCGCCACTTTTTTTTCTTATCGGTCCAACACTTGACGATTCGTTTACCACCGTTTCGCGACGCACACTTTTCTCTCGGAGGAAATCGAGGTTCGAGGATATTATCGAGAAAAATGAAAATCGCGCGGCGGCACCGCGGTTCTGCCGTAACTGAAGAACGATGGTAGTGGTGCCAGTGGCACTGGCGCTCATTCCGCAGCGATACCGATGCCGATGCCGACGCCGACGCCGACGGTGGAGGAGGCCGCCCTCTCTCTTCCTCCTCTGCTCGGCCTCCTTTTTTCTTTCTTCACGCGCTCTCGCGCGTAGAGGAGTGGAGCGCGGCTCGGTCGCTCCCTGCGATTGGCCGCCGGGGAGCGCGCGAGCTCGCCCCATTGGAGGAACACGGGGGCGGCGCATACTTCTACCCCCAGGCCGAAAGCCACCCTATTCGGTGGCCACGGAGACCGACCGGTTTCCTCTCGCCTCACCCCGACGTCCCCTCCTCGCCCCATCTGCGGATGTCCTCGAGAATCCACCGAGAATCTCTCTTTCTCCGTGTCTCTCTACCCCTTCGACACTTACACCACGATCCTTTCTCTCTGGGGACTTTCCTCGCGGAAAATTCCAAATAATCCGCCTTCTAACGTTTCAAGCCCGCCGACTCTTTCCGAATCCACGGCGTGAAAATCGGTGGAAAGTCGCGTGTGGTCGAACGAGACGACGTCGACTCGAGCGCAGTCCGTGCGAGAGCGTACGAGGTGAGCAACGTACACCGGAAACGGAACGTGACAACGTTACCGTACACCGTGTTGTGATTCTACATGGTGCTATCGCGCCTCGCGTTCGACTAATTTCACAACAACCGGCAATAATTCCCCTGCTGTCTCCTCGTCTCGTTTGTCGCCAGCTACACTTCTGATCTTACTTCGCTCTACCTTTCCCCTTGTCGTCCGGCCCGCGAATTATTTTCCGCAAGGGTAATCGACGCGTTTCGAGAACATATTCGAGTTTAGTCTGCGGTGTAATCGAGAAGGTAGCGTAACGCGGAATGAAATCGTCCACGCTGACAAGACGTCGCGTCGCGTCGCGTCGCGTCGCGTCGGCAGGAAGTCGATGGAAATAGCCCGGTGCCTGACGGACCACCGGCGTTACGTAGATCAATGAGAACCGATCCTCGTCTGGCAGAGACGAACGTGCCACGAAAATCTCGATGTCTGCCACGCCTTGCCAATCCTTTCAATCCGCTCCGCCTTTTCCGACTAATTGCCGTCACGCGTCCGCCAGATCTCTCAGACGTAGTCGAGGAGGAAGAACCTCTGGCGGTCCCTTCTCTTCTCGACGGTCGATTAAAATTAACCTAACCGCTGCCAGAGGAATAACTCGAATATTCAGAGACACGCCGTACGCAGACGAATTTTGCTCGAATTTTGAGCAAACGCGCTGGCTAGCGTAGAACGATGACACTCGCAGAGGGGCGGTGCCGCGCTTTGCGATGGCGTCTCCTTCGATTTGGTGTCCGATTTCCTCCGTGCCGCCATTTTCCCTCTCTCCACCGCGTGTCCTCCCCCGCCCGCCCAGCATCCCCGTCCTCTCGCGCTCGCTTCCATAGCGGACCGTTGCCGTGGGGAAGAGCGAGAGGAAGGAGAGCTGCTCCTGATAAATAATTATCTCGAAACGTCGCCGGAAATAAGAGGTACGGCGCGGCGTGTGACAGTCGGGACGATAAGGCGATATACCGACGCTCGAATTCGAACAAACGGACGCTCCGTGCACATCGGATCGTCGTCGTCGTCGTTGTCGTCGTGTCGCTGTAATAATTCAGAGCGAACCTTCTCTCAAGCGTCGCGTGTGGCAGCAGCCTCTCAGGGAAACGATCTCTTCGTCAGGGCTCGCGAGGGAAAGAAAGGGGAAAAGAGGAGAAAAAAGGTGACGGTTGGTATGTATCTAGGCAAAGCGACGGTGCGATCGAGTTGTTGGGTTCCAGCGGGGAATACCAGGACGAGCCTGTTTCTTTCGAAGGCGAGGCAGGACAAAGTCGCGGCGGCGGCGGCTACGACGACGACGGCGACTACGGCGACGACGGCTACGACGACGGCGGTATCGATACGGGAAAGAGGAGATTACTGATTGATCGACAAACGAAAAACGTAGTCCGCGTAACGGTACGATTTCAGGTGGCTTTACCCCTTCATGGAAGCGGTCTGAGCGTGCAATGGCCTGAATAGAGCCGGGACTAACGCTACACGCATCTGTACGAACAACTCGTTTCACCGTTTTTCCGCTCCCTCTTTCCTCCCTTCTCTTCTTCGCCGATCGATCTCTGTCGATGGCGAATCGCGTCTACCATCGATCGCTACGACTGGACCGCTGCTCGCGAGTCCTCTTGGTCGAGGTAAATGTCGGACGTTGGCGCGCGCGAGCTAACCCGGTACGTCTCCACCGGCAAGAAACTCCGCGGCAACGTTACCGGTTGTTCTTGATTTATCGCCAATCGCAGAACCCGAGGATTTTCTTCGGTATCGATTCCTCTCTCCCTTCTCCCTCTATCTCTCCGTTTCTCCAACGTTTCACCGACTTAACCGATTTTTCTCGTTACGCCTTCGTTTCAGATCAGAGAATACGGCACTCGAAAGGCAGCCTCGACTTTCTCTATTTCAAATTCTCCGACAAGGTGGTTCAGCATCGCGTGACCAAGGCAGAATTATCCCTGTGGATATGGGGTAGCAATCAACCGGAAGAAGGGGGGGGGCCGGTGACGATCACGTTGCAGAGGATTCTTCGTGGTGGCACTGAGACCGAAGGGCCGTCGTTACGCCCATCTTTGACCACGAAACATCCTCGACCGGTCGGCTGCAGGGGTAACTGGGTAACGATCGAGTTGACAAAAATGGTTGCCGAATGGTTTAAGCATCCTAGGGACAATCTCGGAGTAGCTCTAAACGTCTCCGGTCCCGCCGGTCCCGCCGGTCTCGCCGCTCATTGCAAAAATTCGAAATTGGTCGAGACTAATCCCGGAGCCGAGTACGCGCCGTACCTCGAGGTACAGACGCAAGAACTCGATTCTAGAAGGGGCGCAAGGATCAAGAGAAACGTAGGACTCAATTGTGATGAAACCAGCCAGGAGACCAGGTGTTGTCGATACAAACTCACCGTCGACTTTGAGAAGTTTGGCTGGGATTGGATAATCGCGCCGAAAAAGTATGTACTCCGCTCTCTGCTAATTATTATACTTTACATTCTCATATTCGACTTTTTTAGCTACTTATCACCTAGGTACATTCTTCCAAATACCTCTACTGCCACTTCCTGCTTCCGATTCTAAATCAAATTAAAACTTAGGTGGTGACCACGCGTAATCGTAAACGCACCATCGTTTTGTGTGTTAGGTACGACGCCAATTACTGTTCGGGCGACTGCCCCATGGCTTTTCTGCCAACGTACCCCAACACTCACATCGTCAGCCTGGCGGAACCTCCCAAGAACTCTGGTCCATGTTGCGCCCCGAGGAAACTCTCCGAGATCACGATGCTCTACTTTGACAACGAGTATCAAATCGTGTTCTCGCGATTACCAGGCATGGTCGTCGAGAGATGTGGATGCTCATAATCCACCTTACAGCTCGACGGAACTGCAATGATTACGACGGCGGCGAAGAAGATGCCAAGGCTCGTTTCTTCCTTCTCTTAGGATCTACTGGAATCGTGTACAACCACACATTTCCTTTTCTTTTCTCTTCTTTTCTTTTCTTTTCTTTTCTTTTCTTTTCCTTTCTTTTCTTTCCTTGCTTTTCAAGAAACTCTTTGGATCTCTGTCGACGATCGTTGAACGTCGTCGTCTTCGTCGTCGTCGTCTTCGTCGTCGTCGTCTTCCTCCTCCTCCTCCTCCTCCTTCTCCTCCTCCTCCAGGATTATCCGACGAATTCGTTATCAATCGAGGTTTTCGCGCCACGTCTGCCGGAGAACGACGGAGAAGTTTTCTCGTCGGAAGGACGAAAGGCTTTCGAATTGGTCGGTCCGTACCTGGGCGAACCAAGGTATTCCTAACTCGACGAGTGGTACAGGGGTGCGAAGGCTCGACGGAACGCCGGGTGAGAAGAGGAGAAGGAGGGAAGTTACGGCGCGGCGCGAAGCAAAGCGGAACGGAACGGAGCGGAGCGTCACCGGTAGCACCGACGGCGTCGTATTTCGTTGCACTGCGTTTAATTGCATTCCAAAATGGTTCTGTGCAAAATCGACCCGACGACGATCCTCCGTTTGTCCTTGTTCAGCCCCGCTCGAACCTCACCTGCAAACGGGCTGGCATCTTCTCCGCCTCTGAATCCGGATAAATTAAGTAAACCGGACTGCCTTCTGTCTCTCTCTCTCTCTCTCTCGCGTTTGGGTGAGACGGGCCTGCGATCGAACGGCCGATGTCCAATCGAGCCTCGTACGCGACAGAAACGCGGTCGCAAGTGGATCTCGTATTTCCGTGCGGACGATACCTACGTAGGTGTAGGTACTTGCGCGTTTATATCTCTAAAACGAATATCGGCGAACAATAAGCGGCGCGTTCGGCTCGCGGGGATCGAAAGCCCCGGCGGTCGTGTGTTGGTGGCCGACATCGGACACCGGCCGACACCGCCTCGTCGAGATAGCAGCTATCTTCGCGCGACCACCACCGCGTTACGTACCTAAATACATGTGCATACAACGGACGGCTAAATAGAATCGCGGACGATCGGTTTATTTTTAGAAGCCGACATTCCTCCTGCGTGCAGGTGACAAAGCTCGGATCGCGATCGCGATCGCGATCGCGATCGCTCGGTGATACGTGGGAAAGAAACCTCGTTACGCAAAACGTGTCTCGACTTACCGAAAAATCCAACTCGCGCTAGATCGAAGGGAAAGAAAAGGCGGGAGGTTCCTGCCGCGACAATGAGATCGCGTTAGCGACAGGATTAGGCGACGTAATCCGTCGGTTATTTCCCCATTAACGGGCCGGTGCGAGAAAGATCGGCGCGGGAGATTGTTCGGGTTGGAAAACGCGAACAGGCGTGAACACAGGTAGCTGACCCTCCTAATGCCAGAAAATATGCTCTTTATGTGTCACTGGCCACTTTATGCTCCAGCTCAGGTATGCTTGCATCGTTGGAAATTTCTTCCCTCTGGTTAATTGTTGTTACCGCTTCACTGCCAAGTACACCGAAACGCGTCCGATTTGTATCAGAGAGGGAAAATGTTGCGCGCGTAGGATGTCGTAATTGTCGATTACACGGTTAGTTAGGCGCGCTCGGTGATTTGAGGGTAGTTGAAACGGTGGACTGTCATCATCCTCCCTGCTACGACGCGTATCGGCTAAACGTGTCCGCCGAGCACGATAAGTAGTCCCCGGATTAAAAGGGGTCCAACAGACGAAACGAAAGAACTTGCGCCTCCGATAAAAAGCAGAGATCGTCGGAGATTTGCAGCGAGAAGGCCGCGCGACTGGTGATTTCGTTGGACGAAACGGCCGAGGGTTGAGAAAGTAGATAGGTAAACTTGGATTAACCAGCACGTGTCGCTTGCACGGAGAAACCTCGCACATTCGACGTCCTCTTATCTGCGAGGCTTGTGTCAGGTGAGTTTTGTGGGAAAAAAAGGTGGACGACGCAGGTCTCTAGCCGGAATCGTCTTACGCTGACTGGCAGGATTTATCTGCAGGTAAAGTACGCTGTTGCATCGTCGCGTTCGTTCTCACACCGGTTATTTCCGCCGCTGGTCGTTTCGATAGGTTTCGCAAATTTTTGGGAAAAATTCTCCCATCCCTTCCGCTTCCTGTCGCGGAGAGCGCGGTCGCGGTCGCGGTCTCGCTCGCGCTCGCGCTCGCGCTCGCCCAACAATAAAGGCTTGACGCCATAGACGTATTGCCACTGTTATGTCGACAATATGTTCCGGATCCTTAATAACGACGACAGCGAGTGGTATTAAGAGGTATTACAAAGCGGCGCGACACTTGAATGCGCGTCGAGGAGGGTTTTCACTCTTGAAAAGAGCATCTGAACACAGAGAACCCTGTTGCCCCCTCGATGTTATTATGAACTCCCTCCCATTCACGCCACGTTCCTGTCTTCCCCCCTAACCTCCCCTCTACCTTTCTCTTCGTCCTCTTTCCAATCCGATAAACTTTCTCCCACCCTCTTGCTCCGTCCTCGCACCCTCGTGAACGGCTCGGCGGCTACGTACGGTACTCGTACACAACACTCGCACCGAACACATGTGTATCTATTTACCATTCGATAGTCGATCGAATCAGACCGGACGAACCGGTGATTCCCTCCTTTTTCCAAAATGGCCAGCAATTCAGTCGCGAACATTTTCGCACGAGGACGATCCTTATCCTCGGATGTTCCGTACGGCTGGACGCCGGATGGTAAAAAATGCGAAACGAGGGGGAAGTTTGGTAGGCTTCGCGTTACATCGTTGTATCCGTTAGGTCGGAGCACCCCAATAGGGGCAGGATAGTATGGTATATAATATTACACTTACGTGTGTACGTACGTACGTACGTACGTACGTAGGCGATGGACCGGCGTGTCGCCAACCCTACGACATTTTCCGCGCCTGTCAGGGGCTGGCTTTCAAACGATCAAATTGTCCATACCGCAACCGAGATTTATTTAATTAGAGGTTACGCCCTATCTTTCTCTCGCGCTAGTTTTTCGGCCGGCGATACGCGACACGACCAGAGAGGTGACGTGTGTTAGGGACGAAAACGAAACGCTGTTACGACGATTCTTCGCGCTGATCGTGCAGACACCTCAAGGCCGTGCCGTTCCTTTATCGGCTTATCGCCGTCCAGTTGACCAGGCTACCCGCTACGCTGTGGGAATCGAGTAATTATCGCGTCATACCTCCGGGAGTTGTATTTATAGCGCCTCCAGGAAGCGTCTCTCGCTAACCGCTAAACTGCAAACATTGGACAACCACGACGAGCTTGTCAAAATACGAGTTGCGATTTGTCCCCGTTCAAGCGGAGGAATAGAAGAGCCCAGGTACCTCGAGCAGCTTTTGTCCGAACTAAATGGATTCCCGGTGTGCTATTGTACAGGGCGTACAGGGCCGATGCGTTTCCTCGCCGAACGAGGTGTGAAGTAGGCGGTTTGAGATGAAAACCGGGGATGCTCTATTCGCGAGCGTTAGAATCGGAGAGGCCGCGATTTATTATTAAGGGAGAACCCTCGGGCGCGGTGTCACGCGTCACGTAACTTATGGGTGGGCAGCGATGCAAGCGATACAGAGAATAGCCGTATATAACGAAGGTTATGGTGTTACCGGTGGATGGTGGAGTGGCACGGTGTCCAGTGACTCCCATGTCGGCTTGTTATCCGGACCGCCCCATCGTTATCTGCAATTACCCCAAAACAGCCCCTAGTTTATAAATTATAGACCGTTCCCCCACCCTTACTTGGTTCGTCCGTCTCTGCCTGGAGCACCCCCCGCCAGGATTACATCTGTCATCAAACGTACACCCAATTACGCTCAATTATCTTACCAACCACCCCTTTTACATCCTGATCACTGCTATCTCGACGTTGTTACTCGTCCGTCCGGATCCTCTCGACTCTCGGTAGTAAGGCTAGTTGGACGAACCAGGGATACACAATGCGACGATCTGGCTACATCGCAGCCATTGTCGCGGTGATTTCAATGGACAACTGTGCCTCGCGCCTCGCGCGTTGCGCAAAGCCTCGAGGGTTCCGTTCGGTTAGATTCGGTTAGGTTAGGTTAGGTTAGGTTAGGTTAGGCTCGTTCCGTTCCGTTCCTCGGAGCTTTACCGTAAGCCTGCTTTGCTTGACTGTACTTTTCACGCCCTACTCCACGAGCCACCTCCATTCCAAATTATTACGTCGCCTGTCGCCCTTCCGACACGCATCTGCTATTACTCCGAGAATATCGCGTCCCCCCCCAGTTACCTTGCGCAGCCTAATTGGGCCGCATCTCCACAAAAACGGAGATGGTTTCGGGACAAAACGATTACGCAACGAACGAGAACTTGTATAACAGCCTTTATTTTATCGATATGATACAATTTTGTTGGCGCGTCGCGCGTTACAATCGTTTGATTTCGTTCAGCTCGAAACTTTTATTCCACCGCCGTATCCTCCCGTCTCACCTTTTCATCTTCCGCCGATCGTTACTTTTTCGCTGACGCCGGTGTTGACGCGCGCCTGTTGAATCGCGTTACAACGGAAAAGTTTGAAAGTCACGGGCGTCGGGGCTGTGCACTTCCTTCGATCCGACCTCTACCTCCTATTAATATACCGTCTATAAGTAGTAAGATTGACTTTAGCACAAAAATACATTTTCGTTATTACATCTAGACCATCTTTCGCGGTAACACCTAATACCGGCCACTCGCAATTATTGTATCTTGGAAAATTCGAAACGCATATCCTCTCGCGGAGAGACTCGATCCGCCGGCACGCACACACGCCTTCCGAATTCCTCGAATATGTAGCGTGTATTCTGCCGACGCGACGCAATCTCGCGAATCGACTTTGTTGCGGAAACGCGTTATGCGATATCCATAATATTTCCCCCTCTCCAGCTACCTCGCTCTCTAAATATCATACATATATATATTTATATGTATATGTATGTATGTATGTATGTATATGTATATGTGTATGTATATACTTGTATGTATAATGGATATGCGTAAGTGCAACACGTGTGTGTATATATATATATATATATGTATATAAATGTACACATATGTACGAATGTGTATATGTGTATTTACACACGAAAGTTCAACTTTAATATGCGCTTGGAAGACAGAGGTTCGTGTTATGCACATATCCTTAATTGTAATTGTTGTACACGCGGACCGTTTAGGTACGCTGTTACTCGTTAACCGAGACGAGACGTTCCTTTCTCTCTGATTACACCGGACCATTCCAGGGATGAGTTGGTACGTTAACACATCGTCGAAATGGACTATTCGCATACTATGTAGTAATAATAACGATAATAGTAAGAATAAAATAACGAGGAATGCTCGTGACGTTAAAGTTGTCGCGATCGTCGAAGCTCGGGGGTAGAACCTTATCGATACAAGCTATTCTTTTCGCGCGAGTTTCGCCGAACGTTCTAACGTATTTACACGATATGTTACATCGAGAATCAGAAGATAAAAGTGAAACGACCTAATTCTAGCGATCGTTTGCATATGTAAAAAGTAGGCACGAAACCACGAATCACCGTTTGAAAATTACACCGCCTTCCCGCGTTTCGGCTCTTTCAAAGTAACAAAGCGATCAAACGTTATACGATAAATACGAAGAATAGTCTTGTTACCTACGTGACACGTTTACGACAACGCAACATTCACGTGACTCGATTAAATCGTCGAACGGTATATACAGTTTTAAAACGGAAGAAACAATCGCACTCAGCTGCCTGACAGGGCTTTTTCTCCTTCCTCCTTTCTCCGAGGACACCACCGACGCTCTCTCTCTCTCTCTCTCTCTCTCTCTACTCTTCGGTTATTTGAAAACTAGCGAATAAAAGGGAGGAGATGTCGACTGCGATTACTCTATCGTCTGTCGATAAAAAGTCTACGTAGAAACGTTTTAGTCGACGATCGAGACGTGTCGCGCCTACGCATCGTTTCGCGATCGATACAACTTCCAAGATGGACGACTGCCTCGCCCTCGGATCAACCTAGCTCCGTAGCTAATGAATATTAAAAAGTTCGCCACGCGAAAGCTGTCGGTGGCGGTGGTTTATGGGTCGGGTAAGAGATGGCGGCGACGGCGGCGGCAGCGACAACGACGACCACCACGGAGACGGAGAATCTCGTAGAAAAGATTGGTCGTTCTCGGCGAGGGTTGTCGCGCGCTACCTTCGGCATCGTCCTCGGCAGCGTGTTTCCAGGGATTCCTTACTCCATAGTGTCGTACTTGACTTTCTTCAGTACGAAAGAGCGATAGACCGCGTAGCCGGTGATAGTGAGGAGAACGGCAGCAGCCAACGTCGAACCAACTGCGACGGGCGCGGTTTCGTCCCGAAATCCGCGTGCACTCAACGACGTACAGGAGAATTCCGCCGCGAATTCGTTGTTCTTGAACTTGAACGGCTGCAGCTTCATGTCTCTGCGAGAAAACGCACAGTTGTCGGGGGATCTCGATTCGCGATATACGATACGTGTACATACCTGAGGAGCAGGATGGCGTTGTTCTTGCCATCGGTGAGGGGAATTTGCGTCTCTTCGTCGCAGGCGTACGATTTCCCAACCGGCGTTGGGAACAACATGGGGCTGTGCTTCTGTCCGGTGCTCAATCGAATTGTCTTGTCTTGAAGGAGAAAGATTTTTTTAGTTACCGCGTCGATTGCTACGCGTCCAAGTGGACTTACTCGGTTGATCGATGTGCTCGAAGTGTCGATCGCTCGAGTTGTAGGTCAATTCGATCTTCTCGACGTACCATCGCTCGCCACCGGGTGTCTGGAAAACGTATTTTTCGTTTGGTCGATCGAACGAACGGAGATAGTAGCGTGTCTAATTGGCGGCGTTACCTTTGCGAAGCTCCACGAAAGTACAAACGCCTTCCACTTGAGAGACATCGTCACTGTGTTCTCGTTGTTGCAGTTCCCGGTCACCGTAGCGTCGTTCGGAACGTAAATGTTCGCCTCCTGAAGAAAATCCGAAAGATTTCGAAAGATTTCGAAAGATTCGCCTTTCCTTTTACATTTCGCTTCCTATATCTTACTTGATCTTCGCCGAATTTCGTTCGATATTTCACCACGATCAGCGCGTCTACTTGCAGAAGAATACAGGCTTGTCCGTTGCTGCCGTCCAAACGATACAGAGGCTGTTCGGTAGAGAAGGATCTGTGCGTGGTCGTCGACGTGGGTTCCGAGGTCATTGTCGTTGTACTCTTCAACTCGAAGTTTACCGCCGGCTTTGAAACATGTCGACGTTAAAGTGGACCATTCGATACTTTGCGACGCGGAACGTGTTATCTCGACCCTGAGAGAATTGTTCTTACCAGGGGTAGTCTAGACTTGGATACGGGCAAGTCAATGACAACCTTGGGCGTTCGACGCGTGGTGTAGGGCTGCTCCTCCTGCAACTTTGGCGGCGAGGGCGAGGGCGAGGAGCTAGGCACGCTGTACGCTAGGTAGGCCGTGCTCAAGACACACCCTGCGGAGAAAACCGTTCGTTGGAGGATCGTTGTACATATTTCGGTAAGTTGTTGGTGGGTATCCGCCAGAGGGATGCGCGCATCGATGAAAGATTCGGGGTGGTTGACTTGCCGGAAAACGCCCCGAACAACCAACAACTTTGATACGTCACGCGAGCGGTTTGGTGGCGGTGCAGATATTTGGTTAGATCGGTTTGTTCGACGAGGTCGCCGTATCGTTACGCTATCGTATCGCAATCCCGAAAATTTCCAGATTCCACTCGGACCGCGAAGCCGAGGAGACAGTTAATCGGTTAATCGGTAGTGATCGGTTTCGAATAAGGAGAAAACTCACAAAATACGAAGATCGCCTTGGTGTGATCCATGCGGCGGGCCATTCTTTCTGCCTCCGGCTGTGCTCGCAACGGCTAACGAGATTTCACCTAGACGACGTTCGCGAAGGTTGTGAAGCGAATGAGAAAGCTCGGGCGCAGGTGGATCGATAGTAGAAGCTTTCAGCATGCGTAGACGTGGAAAGGGATAGGGAGAAAGTTCGTTCGGTGTTTCTCTTTGAGGTGGCGTCGGCGTTCGCGTCGGCGTTCGCGTCGGCGTCCGCGTTCGCGTTGGCGCCCCCCTCGGCGCCCCCCTCGGCGTTTATCCCTCAACTTTCAGCAAACGACGATGAAACCGTTTCGTAGAATGGACACTTAGCCACCCCTGCAGAAGGCAAAGGACATGGGTGACGATATGACCCGTTACATCGTTCCATAGGGGAAGAAAATGTAAGCTTGTTACGAGATTCCCTCGTGCGGACGTAAATAGCTAGCGAAAGGAGCACCTACTTCCGTTAATTAAAATTGCCAGAAAGGGCATGGCATTTCACCCAGGACGATTAATATTCGTCCTTTCTACGTTTTACCATTGTTGGACGATAGCCGACCACGACACGATTACGCCTACTACAACGTACTCCCACGCTTGATAAATTTCGTGCATTTTCTACATTACGGGGGAAAGGAGAAATGAACCGCGTTCCGTTTCCAATATTGTACAACGAATAGTGGAAATGGAATAATTCTATTCTACGCTCGAATTTGAACGCGGTACACGATAGCTGCGGTAGATGGCGCGTTTGCATGGTAAAAATACACGAGCATTTGTACGGTTATCCAGCAGATGTCCGCGTACGCGTCCAGTTACGGCAACGCGGATCCGTTTCTACCTCTTCACCGGTCACGAGCGCAGCTGAAAGGCAGCAGAAACAAAACAACGCGTCGAGCAGAGATTTGGCCGTGAGTAGGCTCGTGTTTGTCGCGAACGCGAGAAAAATCGAATTTCGATTGTACCCTTGGTTCGAGAAGGTAGAAATCGATGACTGACAAAGGTCGTTGACGTTTTTTTCAAGTGGAAGACTATGCTGGCTCTCAGAGTAAGGGCGGAGGGGTTACCAAGGGCCAAGTGAACTGCGTAGTCAGAGGAGAATTATTTCTAATTTCCAGGCGAGTCTGCCCGATCGTTTCGCTGTTACCAACGTACTACGACCGATCCTTCAGAATTGTTCGGTTGGAAAGAAATTTGCCGCAACGGTCCATCTCCAAGCGAAGATGTCGTTCGAAGTTGAGAAACGTAAGACGATCCTTTTTCTTTATTTCGCTATTAACGAGTAAAACGTTGACTGTCTCGGTTGTTCGATACGGTGGAATTTCGGTGTGTGCACTTGTAAGTAGCGTTAGCCTTTCAAAATACTCGACGTGGTTCGACAGAGAAATTCTTGACCATGCCGTTAGAAGAGAAACGAAAGTTCTACAAAGGAAGTATAACCACGTTGGATCAACTCCCGACATGGGCGGAATACTGGAGTAAGAATAAAACGCACATCGGTCTGTTGAACCTAGAGAAAGTGGAAAAAGTGGACGAGGAGCTGGCTAAAAAGATTTCAATATGGCAAGGTGACATCACGTCTCTCGAGATCGACGCGATCGTGAATGCCGCGAATTCGAGTCTTCTCGGCGGTGGCGGAGGTACATAGGAACGAACGTTTTCTAGGAACACGTGCAACATATTAAAGGGTATGAAATGTATTCTCTAGTTGACGGAGCTATTCACAAATCTGCTGGGCCGAATTTAAAGAA
>NW_017100190.1:278177-283444 GCF_001263275.1 Habropoda laboriosa | reverse complement strand
GGAGGATGTCGCGTCGGAGAAGCTAAAATAACCGGGGCTTACATGTTGCCTGCAAAGTGTCAGTATGCCTTACCAGAGGGTAGCAAACGAGAGGGTAGCTTTATCACAGGTGTAATGTTTTAGATGTGATTCATACGGTCGGGCCACAAGGGGAAAAGCCAGAAAAGTTGAGGGAATGTTACGAAAACAGTCTGGCAGTTGCTAAAGATAACGAGTCGCGCGTGATCGCTTTCCCTTGCATATCGACAGGAATTTACGGATATCCCCAGAGACCAGCTGCCAAAGTAGCTATATCAACGGTCAAGAAGTTCCTACTCGACAACAAAGACGCAGTAAGCCTTGCGACGTATAGCCCCGCGTTCAACGTGCCCCGAGTATTCACACACGTTTGAAATTCCAGGTGGATAGAGTTATCTTTTGCCTATTCCTGAAAAGCGACAAAGACATATACGAGGAATTGTTACAAAAGTATTTTCCTATCGATTGAATTGACCTACCCGCTGGCAGAGGTACCGCAATATTTTGAGGTTAAGCTCGAAACGTACGAAGGGAAACTGTATCGGTGTATACGTCGAATAATATTCGTAGAAAACTAGCCAAACGTCGTATCTTTCCTACAAACATCTCCTTTATTCGCAACGAACCAATTCTCGAAAAAAAATCATCTCAGGCGTATTCGTACTCGTACGTACGTACACGCGTCACAAATACGGTGCGACGTAGTTGGTTGATTTATAAGTTGGCGGGTAAGAAGGTGATTGGTCGGTGGGGAATGTCGGTGATTGGCGCGACCGCAGCGCCGCGACTTTACGGCTCATCCGCATCGTGTTTCGGCCCGACGACGGTGCGTCGCCATCTTGAAAAATCGAAGTGTGGTAATGTCTGTATGTGGTAATAGGTGGGGGACGGTCGTTAATGTGGTGCGTCTCGTACGGAAAATCTGTCACAAATGGGTAAATATCTGTTGTATTGAAGCCGTTCGATTCAAGAGTCGTTTGGTTTTACTTGTAACGCGCGCGCGTCTCGATCGAAACGTGAGAACGCTGACGAAAGAAGCACACCCATAGGTCCGTGTAGTGCTCTCGCCGATCTGTCGTGGCGAAGGTGCTCTCTCTCGAGCAAGATCGCGGCTAGCTAGTAGTGCGTGCGTCCAAGGAGTACAGTGTCATATTTGTGGATAGTTTGTAGGCGATTTTAAGGTGAATCACGCGGCCGGAATTGCGTTTCCGTGATATCGTCACGAGTAACGCGACGTCGTCGCGTCATCGAGCCGTTGAACGTCGAATACGAAGATACGTGTGCGTGATCGCTTACGCGTACGCGTTCGCGGCGTGAAAATCATCGGATTCGACGTCGTCGCCGTCGCCGTCGCCGTCACCGCCACCGCGGTCCCATAGAAAACGGGGTCGGTGCATGGAGGAAAATATTTGTTGGTAATATCGTGGCCGGAACGAGACATAGTTTGTACTTTGTCGGTGGCTCTCGCTCGATCGCTCGGACAAGGCGGACGTACGGACGGAGTCCCGTAATCCTGAATGGCCGCCGCCACCGCTTTCTAGGTTACTGACGGACACCCAAAGAGAGCGACAGAGAAGGAGCGAGGGCGATAGACATATACGTGTAGAGAGAGAGAGTGAGTGGATGCGCGCGCGCGCGCGTGCGAGAGGGATACACGGAGAGCAAGGGAGAGGAAAGGAGGCGTAGCGGAAAGGAGAGAAAGAAAAGAAGAGGGCAGGAGCGGAGTGGAAAGAAGAAGAGGAGAGAAGAGAAGAGAGAAAGAGAGAGAGCGAGCGCGCTCGCAACTTCACACACGAGCGAGTACCGATGTGCGGCCACCGAGGTACGCGATCACCACCGTTTCCCGGGTGTGTTTCTCGCGTTCGTCGCCGATCCCAGATCGGAGACTCGTTACACGGGGCAGACGAGGCTTGAAATCGTCGCTGCACGCGGCAGAGCAGCCTTTGAATCGCTGGTGCTGTTACTCTGCCGTTGGTTAGAGTGCTGGTGCCGCCACCGCTGTCCTCGTCGCGCACCTCGCATCTCGACATCGACGCCGAGAGACTTTACCTTAGATAAACGCCGCGTGCTGCTGCTCTCTCGTGTATATGCATCTGCTCGCGTACGTATCTTAACCTTAACGGACACCACAAGTGATACGCATACGTATACCCTCGAGCGGGTTGCGTCCTAGCTAGCAGTACAAGTGGGTGTGGGTTTTATTCGTGTACGTAGCTGCGCTCACGCGCACCATTTCCAGTATGATCGTTCTCCTTACCTGCACGTTCGCGTAAGCGTAAGCGTAAACGTAAGCGTGGTAAGTACCCAAAAAATCAGGCTCGAAGGGAAGGGGTCGCCTTGCCGGCCGAGCACGTCGCGAGGAGCAGTTTCTCCTCTCTCTTTGGTCTCTCCGTCGCTCAACCGTCTACCTCCGATTTGGCTGCGAACTCCGAAAAGGCTTCCTCCCCCCACCCGGCTTCCCCTCGTATTTTCGTTGTCGGTGTCGCGCTCGCGCTCGCGCTCGCGTCCACATTAGTCGTCCTAACCCTACATTTTCTTCGTCGCTCTGTCACGAACACGTTTCGGGGGAAAGTGTGTTCTTACTGGTTCGCGTACTACATACGTCGAAAAGGGAATTGTACCGTCCACCGAAATGCCTACTTTGAAGGGTCACTCGCGCTTCTCGGTGCTACTGACCTCCCTCGAGATAACATCGGCGTTATCGGTCACTCGCGCCAATCGTTCGTCCATTCTGTTTTTCACCAAGGGTCGAGAATCGAATCGAATGGAATGGAATCGAATCGAATCACTCGCGCCAATCGTTCGTCCATTCTGTTTTTCACCAAGGGTCGAGAATCGAATCGAATGGAATCGAATCGAATGGAATCGAATCGGTTACGTTTACCTGGAGCATTGTTCTCGGAACGATGCGCTCGTCGAAAGGTAAACACGCTCTGGTTTGCTCGTTCTTTTCTGGATACGTCGAGAAGGAAGGCACGGTCAGAGAGCGTTGGTCGTTTCTCGTTAGCCAACGATTTATTCTTGGATTGCATTATGGAACCCTGGTTCGCGAGTTTATGTAATAGCGTTGGTCGGTGGCTAGCGCGGTAGCAGTTAAGGTAAGGTAAGGCAAAAGAAACGGGAAACTTTCTTGGTAATTGGTGGAAGGAGAGCGGCGGGGTAGGAAAGGGGCTAGGCGCCGCGCGTTCTTCCGACTCGGTGGAACGTAAACCGCTTCCTCGTTAGACGTTGGAGATCCGCGGCGCTAAGTTCGCGTGTAAAGACCTTACGCAAATAGTAGCGGGGTCTGGGTTAGGTTCGGGAGTTGCCTGCCAGCTCCCGTGTTAGCCGCACGCGTACCGTTGACCCAGTTCTTAGGGACGGTCTAGGACCTAATTTCGCCCGACTCCGACTCTTTTCGAATGTTTCGCCGTTGGATGAAACGCAGCCACGGCCACCCGCGTCATTGATGTTCGCGCGGACGCTATAATTAGTCGAGGATGCCTCGCAGATGCCGGCCGAATAAAAGTGTATTCGAAACACCTGTTTGTTTGGCCGGCCAGAGTCGAGCGAGCAGCGGTCCGTCGATGGATCGACGCTCAATTATACGCGTCGTTGGAACCGTTTCTTGTGCAATCCGAGCGGCGCGGTTCGTTCGGCCGATGAAAATTCAGGATCCAGGACCGGAGAGAGAGAGCGAACCAGGCGACCGAGTTTCTCCTTCTTACGCTGCATGTCCTTATTATTTTATACCGTCGACCTGTCTGCCTGTGGCTTTCGTGTCGTAAGGCGGTCGACCAAAGGCGGAAGTGTGTCGATCCTCTCACTTGATGGCTTGCGGCGAACCTTACAAAATCTCGTCCTTCCTTCCTTCCTTCCTTCCTTCCTTCCTTCCTCGCCGACATATGTACACTGTAGAGTGTCCCGCTATTCCTACTCCTGTTTTTCCGCTGCTGCCTCCGCGTCGCCTCGCGCGACTAGATCGAGATGTCTTTTGCAAAAGCCGGGGAACGACGCTATTTAATCGTTTTCTCTTTGCCGTTTTATCGCGGGCCAGACAAGCCGAAATTGGCCGGCAGCGAGGTATGATTCACTCTCGCTCGCCCACCTGTATAGGTCCGTGTCCTCGTTGGATGGTAAAACCGTAAGAATCCTAACCGAAGGATGAATCGTTTCGCCGGATGCGTTCGAGAGCGCAGCGACGCGTAAACGCGTGGAAGGAAGAGAGAAGGATTCTAAGGAGCGTGAACGTTCTCTGTTTCAGGCGTAAGGGGAGAGGGTGCATCGTCGAAGCGTTGGAGGGTTTGAGGCAGTGAAACTGGCTGGCCTACAATGTCCGCTAGTATGCGGAGCACTCTGCAAACCGTTCCAGAATCAGTTCCGGCCGACCACGTCACAAACTCCAAAGTAAGTGTCGAAAACTACATCGCTATACGAGAACACGCTAACGCCCGTTACGCTCGTGTAATCGTAACTGTTCTCGTCGACGACGAACCGGCTCCTCGACCACCTTTTTCACCTTACTTTCTTTCGCCAACTATCGATCGAGGTCTCGAAAATGTCACGGGTGAACACGGGTGAACACGGGTGAACACTTGCTCGTCCGAGCCGTTTCGTCGATCGATAACGCGTTTAAGGGTGTATGGCGAAGGGTAACGATTACGCTCGGAGAAAGGATCGCGACGCGTTCGCGGTGACCTGAGGCGGAAGAAAAAAAGCACGGTTACCGCGATCGCGCCGCCCCTCCCCCACCCTTTCCTCCTCTCTCCTCGCCCCTCCGAGCGTGAACGTCTGCGTATTTGGTGATTTTTGCTCTGTTCTGTGACGGACGCGTACAATCGAAACAATCGTGCTTCGTGACGTCTTTGGTTCGTGGGATCGCAGTGTCTGTACTAACGCAATGCTTCTCGAGCGAAGGAAATACGACGGTCGAGTCGACGAGATCGATCGATGGCGGTGCTGCTGCCTACTAGGGCCTACTAGGAATTTTCCAAGTTAGCAATCGTCGCTCGGCCCTCTACGAGGATATGAGTTTACACGATCCTCGCAAGCGGCCGAGACGAAAGGCGACGCGCGCGGCTACCACCGATGACTCGGCCGAACAGGTTTTCACGACTGGTTGCTTTCGAATTTTCTCCCGGCAGTAGCTGGCCAACGCTTTATTCCCTCGCCGCCGCCAGAACGAGCTTTCACGTTTCTCGCGTTTCCCAATTGAAATCGGCCCGATAAGAATCGATCGTCCGGTTTTCCAAGCAGCGACCACGGATTAG
>NW_017100190.1:273718-278086 GCF_001263275.1 Habropoda laboriosa | reverse complement strand
TCCTTCCTTGTGCTCAGTCTCCGAAAAGTGGACGGAGGAAAGGTTGCGCTAAGCATCGTTCACCTTGAATCGCGCGCCACGCTCCGCTTGACCGCGAACTTTCCGCCCGCTAGCTGACGCCTAAGTTTAGCCACTTTCTTAAACGTGCTCGTTTATAATTATTCGTTAAGCGTGAATTTAGTTCACGGCATTTCGCCAATTCGCCGGACCCTGAGCTTCTCTTTTGCGCGCTCGCCGCGGATTAGAGTTGAAATTAAGGCCAGTTAAGGAATCTTGAAATTCACCTGCGCGACTTTGCAAAGCTGCCTTTTATTTCCTACCGCTGTTCGTCACGCGTTTCAGTCACCTTCGGCGGCCAAGGAAAAGAGTAGAAGAAGCGCGGTAGGTAGAGGAGGAGGCGCACCGATCGAGTTTTATATTCGCTTGGAGAAGGCAACGCCAGATGGCGATCGGTGTCTTTTCGCTCGAATCCGTGTAACGCGAGAGGAGAGACAAAGGGGCGATCGACGATGCACTCTGTTGGCTACACACCGCGCGTATCAAACGGGCAACGCTGCCGCATCGGCGAATTTTCCTCCACCCCGATTCGATTCTCACGGAGATTATACGGGACGACAAGGGACGAGCGGTGAACGCCATAAATGGCAGCAGCACGGCTGCTCATCGAGAATCAATTGTCCTCCTTCCCTGCCTGCCAGCCAGCCAGCCAGCCTTCCTTCCTTCCTTCGACGCTCTCCTCTCCTCTCCTCCAATTTCCCTTCCAAGCCTGTTTTCCCGTTTCCCCCCCCCGACAAATATCTATCCAAGGATGGAATCGCTCGGAGCATCGTCCTCTCTATTCTCGACTTTCATCGCGAAAGAAAAAAAGGCTGCGTTTCACTTTTCGCGAAAACGCGATCCCCTCGTTGAAGGAGAAACGAGCTTCGAAGAAAGTCCTCCTTCTTCCCCCTTTCGCCGGCGGTGTCGTCCCAGTTCGATCGAGGAACCTGGTGAACGCAATACCCTCGTTCTTGAGAGAATATTAACGAGATCGAGGGACAAATGCAACAACGACGTCGGTTACGTCCCCGGCTAAAGGGTAGCCGCGCCTTAGAGAAGCTTTTTTCGCGGTTACGTCGTTCTCGGCGCAATTACGTAACCGAGCTCGACTTGGCTCGGTTAGTTCCCTCTTGTCGTTGCGGTGAGATCACGTAGAAACCGATGTCCCGCGGACTGTTACGTCGAATCGAATCGAATCGAATCGAATCGTGAAAGAGGAGCGATAGCGGTAGATATAGCCGTTCCCAGTTTCATCGAACGCACGATGGAATAAGGAAAAGGAGGTCGGTTGAACGGTCGAGAAACGTTTTTCGATCGTATCGCTGCTCTGAAAATACGCCTTCGAGGCTAATATTAGAAGGATAAGTAGACCTTCGTTTTTCGAGCAAATCGGAGAAGGAAGATCGGCGATCGGGGAGCAACCTTGACACGCTCGATCGATACAAGAGATATCGCCACCGATCATTTCCCCTGGCTGACCAAAACCTCCTAAACGCGTTTCTTACCTTTCGCGAGAGCTCTTCTATTCTTAATACAATGCCAAGGACGCGCTTCACCCACTTCGCGTTGATTATACGGGTGGGTTTGGAGGATCGATAAATCGAAGGTTAACCACACGCGCGGCACGTGTGTGCAGAATAATAATATCCGCGACACACGGGGATCCTACGAAAACTGTTAATCTTTCGACAAAGTACAACGCTCTTCGCGAAACCTTCCATTCTTCCTTTCATCTCGCGCCTATTTATAGCGTGAAATTCAACTGCTTTATCGTTGCGTAATGCAAATTCCCCTATAGATATCGCGATGAAAAAATCGAGCCGTTCGAAAGAACGCTGTTCTCGCTGCAAGCAACTATGGTTTCCTTTTATCGAAATGACGTTAACAGCGGCAATGACGCAGCGTTGCGTCACTCTTATTAGAATGACTACGGCTGGTAAAGTTGGAGGTATTGTTGCCAGTCGATCGATCGCGTGTGATCGCTGTACGGTAAAAGTTCAACTTACGGACGTCGTACTGTTCCATAGGTGGTGGTGCTAAGTTTCTATACGTATACCCAACTATTTAGGTTATCGATCGGTGGATCGAGAGGCTTATTCTTCGTTGAAAATAACCAGTGTCCGCCGTTGCGTTCAACTCACCGCGAAAAGATTACCTAGTCGATTCCATAGGTGGTGATATCTGCACGCGCGCAAAGGGATGGTGTCAAGGATGCGTACACGCTAAGCTGACCGATCGATCGATCGATCGATCGATTCGCTTTCAATCTGGGGCGGGATACGCACGCAGATGCATACGTAGTTTGGATCGAGAAAGCGCGTCCGTATGCCCGAAGCGCGGATCGATCGAAGACGTAACCGCAGGAAATATCGGAAGAATCGTCCCCAAGGAGACGGCAGACCGTCTTACGCGACCCACCAAAGTCAATTAATCTAATGGATCCAACTCTCTACTTGCCCCTCCAGCAAGCTCGCTTTAAATGTATTCGTTGCACAACGAACGCATCTAGGCGCGGTACTCTCCGTTTAATATCTATTCAAGCGGTGGCATCCGATGCACGTTCGGCGGTGTTGTACGTGACTAGAGTAAAGGCACGACCTAAAGAGTGGTTTACTTCGGACTGACTGGTCGCGCGCGCGTCCCAGCTTTGCTTCCCGCACCAACGAAAATTCCCATAGAAGGGGAAATTAAAGGAGATAAGAAGCGTTCGCACTTTCGATCGGAGAGACAGTTCTTCCACGCTTTACGTCTGCTTCTGCTTCTGCGTCTGCGAAGCAAGCGGGGCGACGCTTATGCGCTGCGTCGGGCAGAGAGAGAGAGAGAGAGAGACAGTGAGCGTATCGACGGTGTAAGATCCAGTAACGAAAGAGCGGAGCTCGCTCGCGTGTCCCCGTCACGGCCGTTCCACGCTCAGTTAGCAAGAGACTCGCGATCGAGCAGCACACTCGCTCGACTTGTTCGATTCGATCGCGGTTCGTTCGTCGCCCTACTCTTCCGCTCGATTTCGGCCGACTTGATACACGGTAAACGGGGAGCAGAAAACCACGTGGCAGCGCGACGACGCCTCGTACCTCCCTCGAATTCCTCCCGTTCCATTCACCGTCAAATCGCCTCTATCTGGTTCTGTATGCGTGTACGTGCGTGTGCGTGCGCGTGTGCGTGCGTGCGTGCGTGCGTGCATGTGCGCGAGTGAAATCTATCGACCGTTTCTGCATCGTACGTTCTGCGGGATGCTGCGCGTCTCGAGGGAAGGTGAACGGGTTCCGTTCCGTTCCGTTCTCCCGCCAACGAACGCAGCACGTGAAAAGTGAAGGTGTGTGGTGTATACCTACCTACCGATCTTCGCAGATCGGCTCAAGAGCCACCGCGAGAATCAGCGAATAGAATAGCACGAGAATTAAAGTTAACTCGGCGCCTCGTGATTCATTGATTCGCAACGTGAACAATTGGAAGGATAGGGCGAGTCGCAAACAAGCAAGAGAGGCGCGTGACGCGAGTGACGCGAGTCCCGTCGCGATGAAACAGGTTCGCCGTCGATCATGGGCCAGCTTTTCCCTTGGTCCTGCCGTTTCGTCTCGCGAACCTTACCTCTTTCGTCGTGGAATCTAGCGGAACCGGTCTTACTACCGATACTCTCTCCCCACGGGCAAGGAACGATAGACTCTCCTCCTTACTACCACTCTAGTAGTCGTTCCATTCACCATTCCACCTTGGAAGGTTCTCGGGTCGTGTCCAACTGGAAACTATTTCGGAAGATATTATTCGCATACCAACCACTATCGCGGTTACGTTAACTTAACGTTCGTCGCGCAATAATAGCTCGGAAGTCGTTAACTGTCGTCCCCGCTTGGTGGAAAATACTCGAAGCAAAGTGGACCTCGTGGCTCGGCCATGCGTCATAATGGCAACGCGATCTCCGTTTACTCCACTATATAGTCTAAGGTTACGTACTTGTCCGCCGCGTATCGGAGAACTGGCCTAATTCGTTTAACTTAACGACATTAGGAAGTCGGGCGCGCTCTCTCTCTCTCTCTCTCTCTCTCCTTTCTTTCACCCGCGCTCTCCTCTCTCTCTCTCTCTCTCTCTCTCTCCGTTGGTCTCTGTCAAATCCGTGGCATCATTCTCGGTGCACAGTGGGTTCGGATCGGTGCCCGCGTAAAACTCACCGTGCTAGTTACACCGTAAATCGTACGAAAGCGAGTGTCACGCAAAGTATCGAGCTAGCAGGAGTGTTGTATGTACCAGCAGAGAGGTACCGAAATGCAACGCCGTTGTCCCCGAAACCGAACGGTGCTTTCCGTCCGCTTTTCGTTTTGCATTCCTTCCGAA
>NW_017100190.1:272585-273708 GCF_001263275.1 Habropoda laboriosa | reverse complement strand
CCGGATGTCCTTTATGCCCGGTGAAAAGGCAGGCGGGAACCGATAGTCGGTCTTTCCTTTATCGCGAACGCAGCCGAGATAAAATAGCCCGTCCGTTGAACTCGTACGGTGTCTCATACCTTTAACCGGTGTGCGTGATACATATTCGATCCGAATCGACGACAGCACTCCGGCAGTTTGCTTAAGTAGATCCCAGTTCAAGTGGATTTACCTTTCCTTTCGCCGATGTTAAGTCCCTTGCTATATCCGAAGGGGTTAGCCGTCGATCAAATCTTTCGACTACGTTTAAGTAGCGTAGGGTAAAAGGCAAGATCGGTTCTGTCGGATTATCCGAACATCTTACGTGAGCGATCGTGTCGGAAGGTGTTGTGCAGCCTCTCCGATCGGAGGACTTTGAGTAGTTTAACCGAGGAGCGAACGAACGAAATTATACGCCGTTCCGTGTCCTCTTCGTCCTGGGTCTGTCGGTCGCGACGCGTTAAAATGGAAAGCTCGAAGCTGCCCAAGTGACCAGTCCAGTCCCTGACTTCTCTCCACCTGCCGCGCGAATCTGGCAACACCTGCGCCTTTAGAGATTCGCTGGCATTTGGGCAACGGACGCCTACCAACCAGCCGTGAGAGAAATCCTCGCGGCGAATTTACCGAAACTCCTCTTCTTCTCCTTCTCTCGCAGACAGAAACGTACCTCTCTGCCTGGACGTATTTTGGTGAACCGCGAGAAATGGTGCGTGCAACAGTTTGAACGTTTCGATGAGTACGGTGCGACGTGCGGAACTGGAAAGAATCGTTCCACTTGATCGGTGTATCGCTGTTGAGATACACGATCGAAGACGACGAGTGCGGGGAGATCCTGCGTCTATCCCGTTCAACTGGTGTCTCGATCGAGGAAAGGAGCGCGGCGGGGTGAAAAAGGGGTGAGGCATGCTCGTCCCGGTTTAGAGGATCGAAGCCATTTCGATGCCCATTCGCGGTCCGACGTTTGATCGTGCCGGAGCGAAGAGAGTGAAAAACGGTGGGGAAGTGTGCCGCGAAGGGCAGCAGGGCAGCAAAGTTTTCCGCGTGCGGATCGAAAGGAAAGTCGGCAGCATTGCGCCGCAGGTGGACAACGTGGCTGGCATGTACG
>NW_017100190.1:268846-270896 GCF_001263275.1 Habropoda laboriosa | reverse complement strand
GACACCGTACGTCGACTGCTTCGTCGAACGAAAAGCCACCGGGACGCGCCGCCAACGAACGCTTCCGCGATCACGCAGGCGAAGTACTTGGCCATCCTGAGGAACAAGATGAACAACAAGAACGATCCGACCGCGAGAACATCCCAGCCCCCCCTCGCGCCGCCTTCTTTCGAGGAAGAGTTGAGCAGAAACAGCGACGCCAGGCGACGCTCCAAGCTCCGCGTCAAACTTCAGGTAAGAGAATGCCGTGCCACAGGAGAAATCCTTCGTGATCACCCTTGCCTCGCGACGTAGAGCAACTGCTGCGCGAGCATCCCTTCCATAAAGCCCGGCGTTCGTTCGTCCGCTCGTAAGCACCAAACAAACTGGTTCTCGTCGTTTTTCACATCGTCGCCGATCCCCCCCTCTCGACTCGATCGATTCGCGCGTTTACGTAATCACGCGCGTTCTATGTAAACGTCAATTTTTCCTTAATTGCCGATTTATTCCTTTTGTTTTCTCCAATGGCGCTTCCGCGCGACCACTGTCGCCGCTTACGCAACGAATCAACGATTATTCCACACGTCGAAAATATGTAATTCTCTCGGCAACCCGCCGCCGATCGCGACCAAGTCTTTTGAAAGGCTTCGCTCGCGATTGAAACGTCCTTCCTCGCGGTCCGAACAACATCTTTCGACCGACTCTCTTCGTTAACAGTATAATTGACTCGAGCTTAATTGCTCTTCGAATGTTGCGAGCCACGCTGCCCGGAGACGTCTCGGTACGGCTCGACCCGAATCGGCGAGAAACGTACCAATGCGGAATGTTTCGAGCCAGATCCACGAGGAACAGCCTCCAGCTGCGATAATTGCTTCCTTCGCGGCGGCACAATGGATTCTCGTAGGTGTTCCGTGCTGGTGAAACGTTCCTTTGTTCTCCGGCATCGAGCGCTGCTGATCGCGATCGATCATTCCTTGGATCGGAGTGACGCGTGTTCGAGCGGCCCTCTTTACCAGAGAACACTTGCGCCGCGAACGCCAGGCCGACAATTTACGCTCGCTATCTAATCTATCAGACAGCAGGAGCCTGCATTTTTCTTCCACGCCGGCTACGAGACTCTATCTCGGTTCTATATTCGTTCGTTTCGCTGTATCGCGTTAGGAGTAGCAGTGAAAGGTAAAGCTACCCAAAACTCGCGACGACGGCGATATCGAGATACGCTTCTGTTCTTTTTCCTTCCAGGATCCAATTCCACTTGCACGATCCCAAGCTGAAAGTTCAGGTTCCAGCGATTTGCGTAATTCACGAAAGATAGCAACGGTTGCGAAACGCACGTCCTTGATAAATGGTGAACTCGAGGCGCGATTTTATCGCGCTATTAGGTTAGTGGAACGAGACGAATTTATTTGTTAGGTACGCGACTAATGCTGTTTCATTTCGCAACGCGCATACGCACACTCGTGCCTACTGCGCGCGATGTCGTTAACGGATAAACGCCGCCTCGACCACCGCATCCAGGTGTTTCCCCCATAGGAAACAAATAAATACCGCGCGACCTCGAGATCGTTTCTTATCGCCCAGTATTTCGCTACGTGCTAATCCAACCAAACGGTTCCAGGAATTTTCAGTTATCGTACACCACTTTCTGTTTGTACCGTGCTTCGACAAAACCGTCTGGTTCTATCCAACGTAACAACGAAAGCGTTCGGAAAAGTGCCACGTACACATACGCGGCGAACAACAGATAATACTTGAACCGATTAAACCGTACCTATCTAAGATACGCAGCTTTTCTCTGTAAACGAGACGACGGTAAAATTAACGAAACTCTCGCATCGGTCCATTATCGTCCGTTTACGTATTATCACGGGTCAAAGAGAAACTCGGGTTTTTTTAAAGTGTAAGGAAAACGTTGTTATTGCCGCGCTCGCCCTCGCGTTCTCCGGTGCAACAACACTCCAACAACTTCCGGCGCGCCTGCATCGATCGATGATCACATTTGCTTTGCATTTCGATATTTTTACAACGAACGAGTCGGTTGATAAGGAACAACAACGACGTTTTCGACTGC
>NW_017100190.1:262146-268799 GCF_001263275.1 Habropoda laboriosa | reverse complement strand
CGACCATCGACGATATCGAGAGGCGGCGGAACGCGTTCGAAAAGCTGTGATGAATGAAACTCGGTGACGGTGAACGATTCTTTGTCGACACCGGTTAACAACGGCTCAAATGTACTTTAAACGATTCACTTCCGTGATAGCCATCGCACAGGGGTCCGTTCGTCCATACGTGCCTACGGACATTCGATGGGAGTTTCATCAAGGCCGTTTCCATCTAACGACTCGACGACATTCCCCTACCGTGCCCGACGATCCCGATCCTGTTCGACATTGTTTCGCGAGAATACTTTCCTTCGACGACAAGTTCAGCGTCCAAGTTGGAACGATCGAACGATCGGTGGAAGGTACTAGTGGAGAGAAGAAGGAAGAGAAAAATTCGGGTGAATTCTTTCGTTTTATCCTACGGATGAACGTCAGTCTTTTTGTCATATTTTTTGCTTGCTCGGCTGGCACGATAAGTAAAGGACTCGTCTTATCGACGACGAGTCACGTCCCAACGTTTCTCAATATAAACATTTGCGCAACCGTGCCAGTCTCGAGTAGAACCTTTCCGAGGCGAAAAGAAATTCCGCTGGGAAAATGATTCGGTTGGTTTAATCTATGCTCGCGAGGAACAACGATCCAACTTTTTGCGCGCGCGCGCTTAAACGAGAAAGTTGTCGTTTCTCGATCGTATCGATTCTACGCGGCTATCGCACGGAAACGTTCCGTCGCGTCGCGTCGCGTCGCGTCGATTTCAACTCCCAACTGCGTACGCGATGCCGATTAACATGGAATTATGTAAACTAGCTTTAATAATGCGATTCGCGAAGCTCGTGTAACTGGAAGCTACATAACTGTAGGTCGCGGCGGGCAGGCGCGTGCACGATAAACAATTAGCAACGGTAGCTTCTTTTTACGCTTCTCAACAGCGAAACATGTAGAAACCAACCACACGGTTCGTTATCTCATAGAGCTGGTTTATCGCCGTGATGCGTTAAAGGAAAAGGCAGGCGCCCACGTTCCGCAAGTCGATTTCCGGCAAATCAGTGTGGGGCGGCCAGTGTAATCGTGCGAAACGCGCCAGACGCGAATACATATTTATCGATATACGCGTTTATCCTGGAAAATACTTTTCGACGATATACATATGTACCTGTCGTCCGTCGTGCTTTAGGATAGAGAGGCATCGATAGGTGAGCAACTACGTTACGAATCTCCGAAAATAATCGAGTGAGTCAACTCTAAGGTTCGGAGAAGTTTGATCGCGCGGCGTATACATGTACCTATCTACATCCAGTCCGGTCGAATTTAAACCATAAGAAGGGCAAGAAGGGAACATTGTTCGTTGGACGACTAATTTTGGAAAACGCTCTCTTACCAGATGTCCCTTGGAAACGGACTGAAATTCCGAGTTGGCTCGAAATCGACACGATCGATCATCCCGGGAGCTAGAGTAGTGGACGAGAGGAGGGCGAAGGTGCAATCTTACAAACAACTGATTTTCACCAAAGCAAACGAGAAGGTTTTTCCCGTCGTGGCGCTTAACCTCGTTAACGTCGTTCGTCGATGGAGATGCAGCCAAGAAACGTTTCGAAGGTCGCGTTGTTTCGTGACGAATAACAACGCCGGCGGAGAAAAGAAAAAAGTGAAAAGGTTCTCCTGATGCATGTCCGAGCAAAGGAACAGCCAGCGGCGGGATGCATTGCGGAACGTCCTCGCGCTGCACGAATCGACCCCGATTCAAACGCGCTGCAACTTTCCACCGATCGTTCGCTCGCGACACTCGATCGTTTTCTAACGCCAAGCACGCTTTCTAACGCCACCGGGAAACGAGCGATCAGCGTCGAAAACAGCGAAACGAGCTGCTCCGTAACCGTTCGCTTCCGTTCTGCATCGATTCTTCGGTTTTGCTTCTCGTTCACGGCTGACCGACCCTTCGTTCTGGTCCTTTGCCGATAAACGTTTACGTCAACACTCTCCACGGTTAAACCGCTCCATAGAGCAACGTCAACCCCGGTGACGCGTGACAGAATTTCCGAGCCGCCCACGTAGTCTGAACTTAGGACGGAGAGAAGATCGAGGAGACTAGTTAACGAGCGCGCGCAAACAGATTCATGCGCGAGCGTAGGTGGCCGCTCGATTCACGCCCACCTGTTCTCGAGGACGATGCTTTCACGTCGGATACCACAGATTTCGCTCCTTTCCAACCGTTCCCAACATTTACATTCGGTTTTCCATTCCGCGAATTTTCCACCGCGTTTCGCTAACAGCTCTCTTCTTCTCTTTCTCTTCTCTTTTTCAGCTTAACATATAAGATTCTTCTTAAACGTCACACTTTCTCGATCCTTTCGCCCAGGTTTCAAGTGCGTTTCTAGAAGCGCATTCGTTGCAAGTTCGATGCTGAGAATGTACAACGTGGAACATTGGAACGTTTTCGAACGGTTGACCACCGATCGTCGTGACTCGCTTCACGGGACTTTCATTTTTATAAGCGTCGGACCGTGATGCGCACAAAAGAAAAAGAGCGTGGCACACGGCACGGTCTCGACGCACCTGGCTGACGAAACGCCACTACATACTTTGAGTTTCGTTCTCTGGAAAATACCGCGCCGCGAGCGGGTGATACACCTCGACCGCATTCGCGGTAGCCCGCGTTCTCTCAACGGGAGAGGAGTGGGGGAAGTTGTCGCGGCTTTGTCGCGTTGTTGGCACGACCAACAGGTGAAGAAAGAGCGTGGAAGAAAATTCGAAGGAAAAAGAGACTTACTTGTTCGGTGGAAGACGACTGTGCGTTGAATCAGAATCGCGATCGGCCATCTGGCGAGCGTGGTCGAAGAATCGCGTCTGAAGGTCGGTGGATAGTCGAAGAGGAGGGAGAGAATGGCGGTTGGGCAGGGGCACCAAAGTGGTTCGCTACAGACCTGCTATCGGGCACTTGCACTTTGAGCTGGCGCGACCATACGCAGGCAGCTATGTTCGCGGTCGAAAAGCGACGGACCGCGCGAGTGAGTCACTATTGTAAGCCGCGCAACCGCCGATCACCACGACCGGATGCAACCTCGTCGAGAATCGGCCAGACCGGACCGCGCGCAGACTGCTCGACGCGAACCGACGCGTGCCCGACGATTCGTTTATTCGTCGAGCAACGGAAACACCGCGGTATAGAAGTGTGAGTGTCGAGACGCGGAAAATCGATTAAAGGTCCATCCTCGTTATCCGACTTCCGAAGAGAGACAGAGAGAGAGAGAGAGAGAGAGAGAGTGACGCGGAATGAAAGAAGGCAAGGCAGGGGGGACAAGGCCAGTGACTGGAAATGCGAAGAAACGCTTTACATAACTTGCGTGTAATTTCACGGATACCGAGAATGGTGCAGTTTCTGCGTCTTTCATTTACCAACCTTCGTCTTCTTTTTCGAATCGATCGTGCGACTGTTCCGTAACTGTGAGTGAACGCGGCCGCCGACACTGGCTCGTTCCTCTCGATCCCAAGTTGTCGTATGAGAGCGAGGCGCGTCGAGTTCACGTGGCCGAAGCGCGTGCACGATTAGACGGGAGTATATTTTTCCCGAGGTCGGCCTTGCCGGCCACCTGTTCGATTCTTAACCGCGGCGGACAGCTTACCGGCGGCCACGTTCCAACGGAAGGCAGAGAACGTGGCTGTTGCTGGTGCTTAATCGGCCCGATAACCAGTCTATCCAGAGCCCAGCCTCTACCGATATGTCGACGATAAGCCAAGGCCCCTTTTTCTTTCCTTCTCTCGCCGTCCGATATTGCTATCTTATCATCGATTGCACCGTGTCGTGCTCCTTTTCTTTCGTTTTTTCTTCTTCTACTAAATAACAGGTAGAAATTTTGCCCACGCTCCCAATTCATTTTCTTGAACTCGCGTTAACGATAGATCACATACACTTATCGTCGATTCGATTCGATTCGATTCGATTCGATTCGATCGAAATCGCAGCACAAGTGTTTCGATGGAAAAGAGAAGCGTTCCAAAACGCGAAAAGATAATAATTATGCGCGAAGACGGTCGCCCCAGGGAGGAGTAGCAGCGAATCTACAGATACGAGAGGCGCGCGCGTTCTTGGACTCGGTAGAGATAAACAAGCGGTAAACGTTCCTAGTCGTAGTGGATTTCTCGCCTTTCCTTCCAAATGGCATCGATTATTCTCCACGGTGAAAAAAGTCGTTGTCGCGTCGAGAAACGGTGCGGCTCTCGGTGTGCCGCAAACACTTAAATATATTTTTCCCCTCGCGGCACGACCGCTGGAATCCGGTCTGTGTTAGGTAGACGGTGTATCGCTTATCAGTATCAGCCGCTGATAACGGTCTAACGAGAAGTGGAGTTGGCCGGCCCGGCCGAGCGGTTATCGTTCGGGGGGAAATGGACCCAGTTGTTCGTAGCAGGCCGTTGACGCGCAACCTCGCTCCGTTCGTTCCCATCTTCGGTTCACCGCTGCCGGTGATCAATCCGCGCGCGTTTCCTCGCAGAGTGCGTTCAGAGTCGACGAGTGTGCTGGCTTCCACCATTTCGATGAACGGCTGCCGACGCGCAGCCATACGGTTAGGACTCTTCTTTCACGCCACGCTATCTCCTTTCCACATTTCTCCACCTGTTTCACCACAACGGATTACACAACCACCGCTCTGGACGACGGAACCTTCTTATCGCGTTTATTAACCTGCACTCGAAACGAGTCGCCAACTTTTCCATCGACCACGCCAAATCGTTTTGCTCCGATTTCTCGCTAGTGTTCGCTAGGACTGGGCGGGGCGGGTCAGGGCGGGTCGAACGACCAGCCACTGAAAAAATAAACCGGGAGTTAGTTGGATGAATCGACACGTTGGTTACACGCGTGCGTGCCATTCTTTGCCACGTCTTTATCGCTCGGTTCGATTCAGACGGGAGAATGCGGTAATATGTACCGATTTCGCGACTATCCTTTCTTCTACGCTACTCACTTCCACAACTCTCGTTTGTTCTCAGTTCTGTGAAACAGCGTTGTGGTGTACCTCGCGCTTTAATCTGCCGAATGTATCGCGGAAATAGTCGAAATTGCTTGCTTGTCCGCGATTCAGGCCAGCCCAGTATTACCCCACTCACTTACAATTAGTAAAACGCGAGCAGGTTGATTGCCAAGAAAGCGTTTCAATCTCGCGAGACGTTGCCTCGGCCGAGAAAAGCTTTCGTATTCCCATCAAGTGTGCCTGTACGCATCGCTGCTTTCTGCTTATCGATACTTCTATATCTATCTATCTATCTGTACACGCGCGCGCACACATACACACATATCTATATACGTATGTATCGATATATGTATGTATGTATGTATGTATGTATGTATGTATGTATGTATGTATGTATGTATGTATGTATGTATGTGTATTTATATGTATACGTATATGTGATTGTTGGCAACGAGAGAAAAGTTTCGACCGGCGAAAGAATAGTTTGTCGGCTGGATCGTGTCTCGTGCTCGGGTTTTGGCTAATAAATGTGAAACGTGTCCGAGAGTGATACTGTCGTCCGTCCTTTCGTCGACGAAGAAGCAAGCCAGTCAGCCAGATAGCCGAATCCTTAACGAGGATAACACATGTTTTTCTAACAGAGAGAAATCGAGCCGCCAAGCTGCCCAAGGCAAAGTCGATGAGGAATCCATGTTGAAGACGGATTACCGGTGCTCTGGCGATCTGGTGAACCTTTGGCAAAAATTTCCTGCGGCGTCGCTAGGAGGAGGACAAGGAGGTTCGAATTGCTCCGTGTTTTCGGAGGCTGGAATCGTTAGCTCGTGCGAAGATGGAGGATCGACACGAGAGGCCGTTCTCGCGGACGCAGCCGAGCAGAGGCTCGATCCGATCGCAAACCGGCCGAATAACGGATAACCAGCGTCAACTTGGTGCCGCCGCGTCCAGAGCTGCTGGCAAGCAAAGCAACAGCGGCGGCGGAGGAAGGTACGTGGCGCCTCACACCCCCATGGAGAATCTGAAGCAATGGGAGTTGGTAGAGTGCGATCGCGGCCTGAGAGTGGTGGAAAAGGCCGGTGGTTCGACGAGGGGTGTAGTAGAACGATCCACAACCCCCGTCGTTCTCAACAGAAGAACCACTCTACCGGCCAACGTCCCGATCGACGTGAATCTAGAGGAGACCTTGAAGGCTTTCAAAAACTCCAAGATCATTCAGCCGATTATCGAAAGTGAACAACGCGACGACCCCGCGACCATCGCGTTTAATCTCGCTCTGATCCGGAACCAGCAAAAAGGTACCGCGGCAGAGAGCACGGATATGCTTCAACGATTGGAGCAGCAGGTCAAGGCCATCGAAATGGACACTCTCGTAGCTAGAACGCGTCTGCGTCAGTTGGAGTTCAGCTCGGATTTCGAGTCGGATATTCAATACAGGGAGCTTCGATATAGGGAACACGAGGATCTACTTGGAAACGTGACGGATGACGAGGCAGAGGGGTAACATTTTCTCTCTTCTCACCATACCAAACGCAATTCTTTCGCGTATTACATACGCGTCACCCTCCAAAAGCAACTACCACCCTTCTTCCCCTTATCACCCTTTCTTTTTCATTTTTTTCTTCTCGTTTAATTTCGTTTCTCTTTCTTTTTTTTCTTTTTTTGCTTTTGTTTTCTGTTCTTCTTCTTGGTTCGTATGTTTTTGATTCC
>NW_017100190.1:260034-262092 GCF_001263275.1 Habropoda laboriosa | reverse complement strand
CAGAAAAAGAAAAAAACTGGAAATTGAATTAAAACGAAAAGGGCCTCTCCGTTGCACCGAGGAGACGCAACGAGGAACTCTACTGGAAACGCAGGCGTCACGACGAAAAAACCCTCGACCAAGTTATCGAGGACAGCCTCGGACACGAGGCGAGGGCAGGAAGCGGAAATACCTCTCCGCGCGCAAGCTAGAATTCAGGCGCGCCTGAACGCACGGCCCGTCATCACGAAGAAAGATCATCGGCATCAGCAGCAGCAGCAACAGCAACAGCAACAGCGACAGAACAACACGGTTAGTGGCGGCGGCGGCGGCGGCACGCTCAGGCCATTGTCAGACATCATGCAGAAGAATGGTCAAAATGAGAAGGAGGTAGATATTGTTCATAACGGACCACGATTAAATATTATAATTGAACCCCGTTACACGCGGGCCTTTCGAACAACGATCTGTTTACGAAAGGAAAGATCGAGCTGCGTAACGAATCTTTGCAAACGTGTCCAGGGTAGAAACGACAACTGGAAACTTTTCGTCGTATCTAACACTGATCTCGTATACGTTGATCGCGACGTACATAGTCGCGAGATCCTTCGGTGAACGAGAGCAGTCGAGTGCAACGAGCGTAAACGCATCTGTGCGCTCGGGTCACGCACACGACTCGCAGTCTGTGCCTCATCTGTTCGAGCTAGAGTAACGCGGATGGCTTCCCTTACCCGTTAGGTCGTGCGAAGGCGTATCCCTTAACGATCGTGAGATCCGTCAAAGCCGATTAACCACCTCGCGTAACCCGCTTCAGCCTCTCGCTCTCTTTTTTTTCCCTTCTTGCTCTTTTTCTTTATTCTTCCTCTCTTTTTCGCTTCGAGTCAGCAGATTGCACGCGCTTCGTGCCAAAATTTCGCTCCGATAGCACCTGGCGTGGAGCGGCGTTGTCGCATACCGCCTTCCTTTGCCAAGCCTCGAATCGCATGCTGCTCGAGATGCAAACGACAACCAAAAATGCTATTGAACTCGAACCTCGTCGCATTGTTGCGACTTTTCATCTAGATTCTAGCATGCCTTCTTACATACGTAGAAAGAAAAAAGGTAGCTCGTGGTCGATTCGGTGTGATCAGCTGACCAGGCGAAAACTCGGTTTAGATCGGGCGGCACGGGGAGCAGCGGTGATCCGAGAAAGTCGGTGAAAGGGGTTGGGCGGGAGACGGGGCGGTGGTGGCACTTATTTCCGAGGTTGGCGCATGCGCGTATCCCAATCGTCGTCGTCGTCGTCGTCGTCGTCGTGGTCGTAGTCGTAGTCGTAGTCGCGATAGTCGTGTCAGGGCAACTGTAGGGGTGGCAGCAGACCGAGGGAGTGTGGGGGAGAGAGAGAGAGAGAGGAAGAGAGAGTTGGGATAGCTCGGCTTTCAAGGGTGGTTCGCTTGCACGCTAGGCAGGCAGCAGGGGGTGGCGGCATTACGCGTATTGATTCTCCTTTCGCATCCCTCGGCTGTGAACTCCTCTGGCCGAGGAGGAGAGCGAGTCTATCCGCTTGTGCGAGGGCAAGGGAGAAGGTAGTCGCGCACACGGTCGTCGTCGGACGACCGCGACGACGACCAACCAGCTCTCCTCTACTGGTTTTCGATTCGATGGACGAGGACGCGGTTCGCTAGACCCACAGTCTTTGGAAGAAGGCCGGCAATTGTGATCAGTGACGTCAGACGCGTCCGCGTCCGTGGCACGCCTCCGGAACCTCCGCTTTCTTTTTCTCTTCCGTTCGAGCCACGTCGAATCTACGAACTGCGGGGAACGGTTCGTTTAACGGTTCGTCGCGACGCGCACGGCACCAACTCTACCGTTCTTTCGTGCGTGCGTGCGTGCGTGCGTGCGTGCGTGCGTGTGTGCGTGCGTGCGTGCCTGCCTGCCTGCCTGCCTGCCTGCCTGCGTGTGTATACGTGTGAAGCCATCCTTCGATGCAAACGCGACGAACAGTGTCCAGTGATACGTGCCGAACGATAGACAATCTTCTCCTCGCGATTAACATATTCGACGTTTCGACGCTCTCCGATTCGTTTCGAGCGTATACCG
>NW_017100190.1:250753-260011 GCF_001263275.1 Habropoda laboriosa | reverse complement strand
AATTCATCGTGGATACGCTTCGAACCAGACAGCGTCCCGTTTCCCTTTAGACACGCGCGCGCAGTTGTACGGTTGCCGATTCCAACCCCTTCCGCTGCCACTTTCGTTAAAAGTCAACGTCATCTTATCCTTTCGGGAAGAGCTGCTGTTTTTTTCCGATTATCTTGCTTTAACTCGCCACGCGCTCTCTACCCTTCCCAATAATAATACCCGTTCTAAGACCAAAGTAATACCCGTGTACCTGATTATGCGAATCGCAGAGAATGATCCCTGGCGAAGGAGCAAAAAACCAATTATCCTCCTTTGACGCGTCGTTCAATCGAACCTGGTCTTGTCGTCGGTGCATACTCTAGAAATACCACTGGTTCGCCGCGGTCTTTCTAATTTCTCGATCCATGTGCACGCGTTATCGAGGTGGTGGTGGTGGTGGTGGTGGTCTGGTTTCGTACGTGCCGCGGCAAGAGGAAGATGGCCAGGAGTGGGAACGAAGGAGAAACGAAACATACCCGGTTGTCTGGATCGTCGGGACATTTTCTTGGTAGCCCCGAAGCAGCAGCAGCAGCAGCAGAGAATCGCGTGTACATACATATATAGGAGGATATGTAGATGTCGCGAGCACGATTCACCAGTAGCGCTCGTAACTGATTGATACGTGACCATTTCGTATCCTCGATTTCACCACGTTCGTTCCGTTCCTCGTTGTCCATCGAGACGTCGAAAAGAGGAGAGACACCGGGGTCAAGCTGGCGGCCTCGAAAGTTGCTGCAGCCACCTCTTGCAAGATGGTCACTCGTGGCCACACTCGGGTAATTCATCGTAGAAAGAAAGTTCACGCGTTGCTCCTTTAACAACTCCTTTATGTTTATCGGTATCGAAGAGTTGTTGTTGTTGTTGTTGTTGTTGTTCGATCTCGTCGATCGCGTGCCGAGCGTGTTCATAGCTTTAACGAGGTTCGATTTATTATTGAATCGACGCGCGAAATCGAGCGATTCGAAGTAACCAGCTCGGTATGCGTCGATCAAAGCCGATCCTGCGTCAGACAAAGCAGATCGTACCGATCGTCCCTAGATTACGCTGCCACGCGCTGGGCCGCGTGTCGATGAAGGTTAGAAAGTGCGATCGGTGGTGTGTAGTTAACGAAAACTGGTTGCGTTTATTGCAGGCAGGGGATGGCGTGGGAGTGTCGAGTAGCGGTGGTCGACTCTCTTCCCGGAGTCGGACCTCGGAGGAGCCCCACATCGGCAAGTACAAACTACTCAAAACGATTGGCAAGGGTAACTTTGCCAAGGTAAAACTTGCCAAGCACGTACCTACCGGGAAAGAAGTGGCTATCAAAATTATCGACAAAACTCAACTGAATCCCGGTAGCCTTCAAAAGGTAAGGGGACACGACGAGTTGGCTTCGTTCCCCCCTCCCCCCGACGACCACGCGACGTGTCTCTGAAACGCTAAACGGCCGCGACGCCTTCCCTCTTGTTACAGTTGTTCCGGGAAGTAAGGATAATGAAGATGCTCGATCATCCGAACATAGTGAAGCTTTTCCAAGTGATCGAGACAGAAAAGACACTGTACCTGGTAATGGAGTATGCTAGCGGGGGCGAAGTGTTCGACTATCTGGTTCTACACGGTCGAATGAAGGAGAAGGAGGCCAGAGCGAAATTCAGGCAGATCGTCTCTGCCGTACAATACTGCCATCAAAAGAAGATCATTCACAGGGACTTGAAGGCGGAGAATTTGTTGCTCGACAGCGAGATGAACATCAAGATCGCCGACTTTGGTTTCAGCAACGAATTCACGCCGGGCAACAAACTGGACACCTTCTGCGGATCACCGCCTTACGCAGCGCCCGAACTTTTTCAGGGTATGCGCACCACCAATTATTCTAACCGACAATTCATCCACCGTTCACCATAGATGATCTCTCTCTCTCTCTCTCTCTCTCGTTCGTTCGATCGTTTAGGGAAAAAGTACGACGGACCGGAGGTAGACGTCTGGTCGTTGGGAGTAATATTGTATACTTTAGTGTCTGGCTCGCTGCCCTTCGACGGTTCGACGCTGAGGGAGCTGAGGGAACGAGTACTCAGAGGAAAATATCGGATTCCGTTTTACATGTCCACAGACTGCGAGAACCTCTTGAAAAAGTTCTTGGTGCTCAACCCGACGAAACGGGCCTCCCTAGAGGTATGCGCTTCAATCTCCTATCGATATACTACACACACACACACACACAATACCAGTCTTATTCTTGCAATTTTCTTAATCGTATTCTCACCACGCTCCTTCTCTCTCTCTCTCTCTCTCTCTCTCTCTCTCTCTCTCTCTCTCATTTTCCAGACTATCATGAAAGACAAATGGATGAATATGGGATACGACGAAGACGAACTAAAACCCTACTTAGAACCTGAACCTGATTATAAAGACCACAAGAGGATAGGTGAGTCTGCCAGTATGTACATAACAACAATTATTACTATTTGTTCTTTCCTTATAAAATGTATACCCTCGCCGACGAAAGTTAAGAAATAGAGCAATTTCACACAGTTTAGTCAATATTTACCGTTATATGTATTGAAATTGATAAAAATTATTTCTGATACACTACATAGTGGTAATATTCTGTATTTAATAACAGAAACGGACTATTTTCGTGCGGACAAAAGTTAAGAAACCATATATCGACAATGTTGTTTCTCTCGATAGGTCACTGTTTTCCATTTCTCTTTTGTTTCATATTGACGCCTAGTCAGTTACATGTATAACATCAAACGTGACACAACGATTTAGTTGTTATAAAAATGGCAAGTAGGTTCACTACAATGAAGTAGTAACAAAAATTGCACAACGATTTCAACAAAGTAATACTGTTAAAACCAGTGAAAGTATGGATCGTGGAATTGTGAAATGTTGAAAAATTAATCCATTTTTATAAAACTTTGACAAATTAGCACCAAGACTATAAGTCGTCGATTGCGTGAAAATAATCTATTTGCATGTAAAGCAGCAAAGAAACCGTATATTTCAGCAAAAAACAAAAAGTCACGATTAGAGTTTGCTAAGGAGCATATTAATTGGACAGATGATCAATCTGTTCGATAACGATGCTAGAAACAACGTGAGACGACCGCCTGTCCACAAAGGTTTAATATTAATAACCAACAGTCAAATTTGGAGGTAGAAATGTCATGGTATGGGTTTGCTTTTCGATTAACGGTACTGGTCCATTGATCCAAATTACAGATACTATGGACAGATTTTTATATCGAAATATATTGCAAAATCATATGGTACTACATATTTGCAAGAGAAAAATTGCGCGTGGATTGGTCATTTCAACACGATAACGACCCTAAACGTGCTTCCAAGTTAGAAAAAGAGTTTTTAGCGGAAGAAAATGTTAACGTTATCAAGTCAGTCACCAGATTTAAATCTTATAGTGCACATGTGGGACAAAAATATGGTCGGAAATCCCAATAGAAGTTTGTACAAAATTAATAAAGTCGAACTAACTATCGAACAATATCTATCGAACTAATTACCGAGCGACTGCTTTATTTCTTAACTTTTGTCGGTAAGTGTAGTTGCATGGATTCGCGACCACCCTCCTCTACCACATCCTGTTGTACGTAATCACATGTGACGATGACGCGTCGTCAGTCGGGCAAACCGGCGGCGGGTGGTCGTGTAATAACCTAAAGATTCTTGAAATTCTTCGCACCGATAGATCATCAAGCGTGTCAGACGATCTTACACTGCGCTCAACTTCAATTCCAATTGCTCCACATTTGATATACCTACCATTTCAGATACCTACATATACCGAACGATGCGCCGGAAATGTTGTGTAGTATCGTAGCATATAGCGAGATAGTAACGATAGCAGTAGTAAGAGACGTCTGCGAATGCACTTTTTTTCGCACGGCAAAGCACACCGGGCTTCTTTTTCAGAATGTTTCTTTTGCATAGATATTACATAGTTCTATATATATACATATACATATATGTATATGTATTGTGTATGTATGTATATATGTATATATACTATATATGTTAAAGGATAGTTGTGTTAAACGCGTGTACCTCGTGTCGAATCGCGATCGTGTTATTCTGGTACTTTTAGTGGTTGTGACTATGCCGCTACACCTGTTTGTTTTAGAGGCCCTGGCTAGTATGGGGTACACGAGAAGCGAAATAGAGGATTCCTTAGGACAAGCAAAGTACGATGACGTGTTCGCCACGTACTTACTCTTAGGAAGAAAGACAACCGATGTGAGTAGACGGAGAATCGGCGAATTCGGTCGTACGCGCGTGTGTAGTATACTGTTCGAGTATCGTCGTCGCGTGACGTCGTCGCGTGGTCGGTGAGTGAGTGTCGGTGTAATTAAAATGGTTCGTTTCGTAGTGTGAATCGGACGGCTCGCGGTCAGGCAGTTCATTGTCGCTGCGCAACATTCCACCGCAAGCTAGTTCGGGCGGCGGCGGCGGAGGCGGCGGCGGTGGAGGAGGAGGCGGAGGAAGCGGAGGAGGCACGGGTGGCGCCGTGCAGAGTCCTTCGCACAGAGGTGTTCACAGAAGTATTTCCGCTAGCAATCCAAAACCAAGTAGACGAGTTTCGTCCGGTCTTGAAACGCTTAGTAAGTGATGAATGCCGTCTTCTCTCTCTTCGTCCGAACCTAGACCATCTCTCCTTCGAATTACGCTTCTCTATACCGTACTCTCACGGCCTGCCTGCCTACCTACCTGCCTGTCTCGTACTAATCAACCGGACGGACGGGGACGGTGTCGATCCAGTTCACCGGCAAACATTTTCAAACACGAGTACCGATTTCACGACGACCTATCTCGTCGTCGTCGTCGTCGTCGTCGTAGTCGTAGTCGTAACGAAACTCACACGTCATCCGGACTAAATCGGTGGTCTGTGTTTTTCAGTGAGAATTTCCCCTCGACTACCTTTGCCCAGGCTAAAGGATTCATTATTACCAGAATATTCATAGGAGAACGATTAGTAACGATTAAGCGGACTTTGTTTCTCGCCTGCCTCCTTTTATTCCTGTTTCGTAAACGACGTTTACCTTGTTAGGAGGAGCACCGAGCCCAGGAAACGCAACGAACCATAATCACGCGACTGCTACGACTGGCGGAACAGTGACTGGAAGCAGCGGTAGTAATTTTAAGCGACAAAATACCGTGGACGCGGCCACGATCAAGGAGAACAGTGCTCGTGTTTCCGCGAGCCGACCTTCCGCACCCAAAAACAGCCCTGGCCAATTAGATACTAGTGAGTTTTTTTTCGTTATCCCGTAACTTTTTACCAACGTAATCCAAAGGATACTTTTTGTGTTTTGCGGCGCTGTACTTGTGTGTGTTAAGCTTCAGCAAACGTATATCTGCTTTGGATAAGGTTGCCGTGATTCGTACCCCAAACTTTCCATTAATTCGTCATTTATACGTTCCTTCTTTCCTTACCCCCACTCTCTCCAATTCGTTTTCCATTCTTCTTTCTTTATGTCACGTTACATCTGCTCCTAATTTGTAAACTCTAGATGGTTGTAGTCCGTTTCTAGAGAAAACGGAATCATCGTGCCTACATATGTATATCGCGTTTCGAAGACATGTGAACCGTTAAAGGATTTATACGCGAGTACTCCGTACGTGCGTGCCTACCATTAATCTAGAGTTTAAAGTTTCCGATCGTACGTGTATCTGCCTATCTGATTGCCGTGGTAGAGAATTTTTATCGCACGTTTCCTACCTCTTATCGTTTATTTTCCTTGAGAGAAAACGTTCCGATTCTCCTTTTAGATGAAAAAGCAGATGAGACGTTGCACGATCGTTCACGCGTATTCAATCCCTATTCTCTTTTTTCTTTATGTGTGTTTTTTTTGTGTGTGTGTACGTGTCTTTTTGAACATTTTTTTAATGAAAATATATATATATATATATATACGCATACACACACTACACATATGCCTGTTATAATTTGGTAAAGTTACGCTGCTTTGTTTTGTGTTGAACTATTATCTAATGAGGCTTGCAGTGACAATGTTCATTCTAGGCGTGGGTACAAGTCCCGGTGGTAGGGCATGGGCAGGCAAGAGCAACACGATGAATGCAGGGGTAGGTGGTGGTCGGCCTCTCACCTCACCTGCCCCTGGTTCTGTTGGTCGACGTAGTACCATCTCCTATGATCAAGCGAAAACGTCCTCCTCGTCTACCGAAAGAACCAACGACGCACCCAGGTATAGTGATATCCAATTCTTTCACAGACCGTACATATCGATTTAAAATAGGTTTTTCATCTTGTTACGATACATAAAATAGAAAAAAGAAATGGCAAAGAGAGAAAGTCGCAGAAAAGAAATCTCCTCTTTCTCCAGCGTCACGTGTCTAATAACTCGTCGAACGATCTGTTTTTTCTTTTTCTTTCTATTTTTTCTCTCGTTCTTTCTATGCAGAAAGAATGAAAATGACGGGTAAAAAATATAGCGCGATCAATTGTCTTGGAGTAAGTATCGGAAATTATCGTCGCAACTACGATCCAGTGATCTGCTGCACCGATCGAGCCAATGAATTTCTGAACGTACACACAAATACCTTCGGTTCGTGATCACCTGGTACACCTGGTGTGTGTGTGTATATATAAATATATATACATACATACCTTATTATGCAGTGGCTCGTTGACTAAAACTAAAACAGAGTTTTTTCGTTGTACCGACTACTAACCAGCCCTATATAGGTGTGATTGACGTTCGATTCCCCGGGTGTGAAGCGTGTACGGGAAACGGATGATAAAAGAACAAGTGAAAAGAGAAAGCAAAGTTCGATAAGAGGAATCTGTCATTATAAGCCCCAGGGAATTTCTTTGTTTGTTGCGTTGCTCTAGCATGTTGGCTGCTGCCTGCCAATCGTTCATTGCAGACCACTTTCTTTATGGCTTGACAGATCTACCGAAACAAATAGTTCTAATCAAACGTGTATACATATACAAATGCTTGCTAAAATGATACCGAACCACAGTTACATTCACATGTCTCTTTACTCTGTTTTTTACCAGCGTATGTCTAGATTTACAAGCGTGTGTGTATAAAAACAGCCATTAACATCATCATACATACGTCACTGTTTATGTTTTAGCGTCATATTCTGTTTCCCTTATCGTAGAATGTCTCGCGTGCTACTATTGTTCGTAACACGAGATAGAATTTTCATTTACATCCGTCCACCTTCCTCCCCTCCCCTCCCCTCGCCCCTCGCCCTTCGCCCTTCACCGCACCTCACTCCCCCATGCCGCATCCTTTTCCTCTCTGCCGTTCAACGAATTCGATCGCATCCTTGTATGTGTATATATACACACCTTGTATATGTATATGTACATATATCTACATTTACAGTACGCGAGTAACGTAGATGGTTCTGAACGCGCGGAACAACATCCGGTATTATATAGTTGATTCGTTGATTTCCCTCTGACTGACACCCCGTCTCCACCATCTCTCTCTCTCTCTCTCACTCCTCTTTCTCAATCTCTGCCTCGTTTTTTCTCGCTCACTCGGATCCCCCAGTTCCCCATTTTTTCTTTCTTCTCTAGCCTTTGAAAAAGTTTACAGAGGAAGAAAACGTTCGTACTTGTCGCGGAAGAAGAACGAGTAAAGAAAAAAGTGACGGTTACGCATCGGGATTACCTAGCTTTCGCTACGCAATTCCGATACGCGTCGCGAGTAGGGTAGAAAAAAGAAAGAAAGTAAAGATGGTGTTACGGGAATAGGTGTACCTATATAGAAAGTGTAGAAGAAAAAAGAGTAGGGCCGGGCAGTTTGTTGATTAGTTTTGTACACAGCCTTGGCGAGGGCACTAGACCAACGCGGGGTCACACCAAGTCTGCGAGCATCAGCGCAGGTCACCGTTCCTCAAGTGGCGTACCCCCCAGCGACCATTCACTACTGGACCCTCAACCACGCAACGCCCACAACTCCTTACTCGCCACTGCTGACCCTCTTAGACAGAGGTACAGGTCCCCAAAGCCTTATCAGCCAACCTGTATACACTCCTCTACTAGATGTGCCACAAAAGTCTAACGTGCTCCCTCTACCGACCGCGATACTCTTCTCCTTCCCTCATCCTCCTCCTCCTCCTCCTCCTCCTCCTTCGAATCTTCTCGATACGCGTACCGGCGATAATTTAATCACGAACAGTCGGTAGAATTCCACGCTAGGCTATTGGAGCACCGTGTACTGCGACAGATTTTTCATTTCATTTATTTATTGGGCCACTAACTTTCTTAGGGTAACTAAAACCTCTTTTTCGAATACATACACGTATACTACGTTGCGAAACATCTTATTCGCTATCCTCTTTAGGTTCTCTAGGACAGTTTCTGGTCATTCACGTATTCATTTCTTTCTTATGGTTTTTCTTTCTAATCTGCATGACTGTCATGTCGTTAGTTTTCCATTTGGATCATCGGCTTTGGTCACCTTTTTCTCATTTCTTTCAACCACCTTGTTTCTCGCATACCTGTTAATATTATATTACGTAAGTAGCTCTCTGCTACGATTACGATCACCGCGCCAACGCGGACATCAATCTACATTCGCTTTCGACACTCTCGTCTCCCGACACGTTCAGCAGAGAAAAGCGGCGTCAGCTTCTTTATATATATATATATATGTACGATATGTATGAATAGTCTTTTCCAGAACAGTAATATATACGTTGAAACGTCGAGTGTTCAGATACAATCTTCGCGATATTATCGAGATCCTATCGAATGAAATTTTCAACAAGATCCACCTTTTCAAAGTCGATTCGTTTCTCTTAGAACGTATGCATTTCATCGTGTGTAAGCGAATAGAGCAGACCAACTCGAAATAACCGTACGTTCTATCGACGCATGCGCAAACAAATGCAAATTATTTCAATACATACTATATACATATATACGTATCTTTCATATATATATGCGTATAGACGACTATCATTTAACTCCCATTAGCGTAAACTAATTTGTTTAAAGTTCCGCTTTCTTAGCTCAGACTGTCGAAGCTTGTTTTTGCAAGACGTAGAAGGAACGCTTGGGCATTATGTACTCTCTTACAACTAGCCCCCTGATCAACGCCATCAACAGAAGTTGCGCGAACAACCAACATTTTTTTCTTTTTACCTATACATCCTATTTTTTAGTTTGCATTCTGTCTTTTGCTTCTTCTCTAACGAAACATATACGAAATGAAAAAAAAAAAACGAAGAATCTCTTGTATC
>NW_017100190.1:249778-250682 GCF_001263275.1 Habropoda laboriosa | reverse complement strand
ACCAAATAGTGTTAATGTAATAAAAGAAAAACCCTGTTTCTAACTATAGCTTGGGTGTGTCTCCAAGCAATAGACTGGCAACACCTACAACACCAGCATTTCCTCGAAATGTTCCAAATCGTAGTACGTTCCATTCTGGCCAGAATAGGGCTCAGCGAAATCATACTCAGGTTCGTACGTTTACATATATTTCCTTTTTTTATTTTATTTGTACGCGTGCGAGTGTGTTGAAATTGTTGTTCATATGGTGAATTTCAATGAACTTAATTTATCGTGGATAATGTTTCAGTAGTTTATCAGTACAATTGTGGAATTTTTCAGGGCCACACGCATACACAGGACACAAATGCAATTAGCCCACTAGCGCGGCCGTCCTTCTTCTCCAAGTTATCCTCGAGGTTCTCCAAACGGTAAGTTCTGTATCGATTTGTTCTGCGTAAATCGAACAAACGATTTCTCATAGTCGACAGCATGCTAGTACACGTACCACTGTAAAGTACCACCGTTCAAAGTTCGGCCAAATATCCGTTCGATGCGTAGAATTTTTTTCGAATTCTTTTACAATTGGAAAAAGTAAATCGGGCCAAAAGAAAAAAACGAAAGGAGAAGAGAAAGTACGGCGCGATACGTTCGATTCTCGAAATGTCTCTATACGCGTACTTGAATCGCGTTTAGTTGTTATGCACGATGAATCGAAAAGACCATCGATGATTTTCATTATTCACGTTACAATCCCGATACAGAGGAAATCAGTTTCGTTATTCGACCTAGCGGGAGGACAATCTTGTCCAAAGTATACGTATGTAGCGTAAAGGAAAAGATATTTTCTAGAACACGGCAGCTTTTGCAGTGGGCCTTCGATGCATGCGTAGAAATCGATCCTGTAAAAACGAACAATCTTGGA
>NW_017100190.1:183443-249734 GCF_001263275.1 Habropoda laboriosa | reverse complement strand
ATATTTCATGCTGCAATAGTTTAAACGAGTCGAACCTATCGTTTTGCATGCGATATATGACATTTCTGTTTTAAGGATGCACAATGACTATGTAATTCTGGAAATTTCCTACCATACGATAATACGACGACGTACATATTTCTGTATCTCGTATTTATACATTTTTATACACGTATACGCAATATGTACAGCAAAAACGATACGACAGTATGATCGATTAGCAATCCGATGAGCGAGCAGCGACCATTATCAGTGAAAGCCACGAAAATACGTAGCTTCTTCACGATATTTCCTAGTTGTATTTTATTTGTACGGCATTTTCACCCAAAACCGCGCGACGCGTTCACGTAACACCTTTTACCGTTTCTTTGTCCCATAAACGTCTGCTTGAAAAGGTTTCTAGCACCCTTTAGCGCGGCCCTCTTCGTAGCCTCTCCTTTCTTTCCCTTCACTCCCGTAAGATCCGTGCAGGTCGAGGAAGAAAAAGCCGAAACGAGAAAGAAAAGTAGAAACTACGTCGTGTCCGCTCTTTATCCGTTGTGGCGAACTTGTACCGCCGTCGCACCACTTGCTTGACGTTCAAATGCTCCCGTTTGCGCAAGAAAAAATCCTGTGAATTGATCAAGATGAAAGTAATACTGCTTGGCCAGCAGCTCGAGTTCAGGCCACCTCGCATACTCATTGTGCATCCCTTTTTGACTCGACTGTAGCGAGGCATATCCTTGACTTAGTACACTTCACCTACTTTGTAATATGGGACCTTGATCTTGTCGCATACAACGGTAATCGGAAAAGTGACAATGCGTGTGTGTTGCACTAGACGCGTAGATTCAGAGGGGGAATAAGAGCGTAATGACGCGTGTTGAGAAACTGTTCGAAGCGAGGACGCAATGCCACAGAATAACGAGAGCAATCCGCCGTTCGCCTCACCACCTTCAGACATCTTTTCTACTTTCACGATATGGTCACTGTACGCATCGTCGACACCTACTATAGAGGTTATGTGTAACCTGTGAGTTAGAGATCAAAAAGCGGAAATTGTCCGATTTGCCGACACAGCATAGCCATTGGTGCATCGTTCAAATTCTTCACACTTGGAAATTAATCTATACCGGTGTATTGTATGCTACAGGACATGAACCGATTAAAGCTTGGCTTCGCTCGAGTCTCGTCAAACGAAGGCCGTAGAGGCGCGCGAACACTTAACGACCGATGCGCGCGATCCGCCTATGGAAGAATCCTAGAAACGGCCAACGATCCACGGATATCGGGATGCGTTGGAGAAACGAACGAAACGAAATGGAAAGGAGAGAAAAGATACGGGGGAACGAAGGAAAAGGAAAAGGAAAAGATTGAGAACGCGGTTTCACACTCTGTTGTTATTCTGTGGTGTATCGTCGAGCTTGAGAACTGAAAAGGAACTTGCTGTTGTTGTTGCTGTTCGTTTCGAGAGAGAAAAAAACGCGCGGTTCTAGTAACGATCCTTCGGAACGCAAAGTGTCTTCCCGACGCGCGACAACATACGGACAAACCGCCGCCACCGCCTTATCCTCTTACAATTAGACGTAGGGTTTGAGAGAATCGTCGTGCCTTTCCTAATTCAGCCTGCCAGCTATAGCGAACGTGCACACTTATGCCGCTCATCTTCTAAAGACATACCTAATCTCTTTATATTTTTATACGTGTATCCATCGTGACGTGTAGCAGTAGGTCGGCTTCGTTTTTCCTTCCTTCGTCCTAGGATATATATTATTACCGTATAACGAACGTCGACCGTTCGTCGTTCCGCGGTTCGTGAAATACGAAGCGACATATTCTAGCTTATCATAGATACCTCTCTCGACCTCAACGTATAATTCCTAGACCCTTTGAACGTTTTTCAACGAAAACGCAAATCCCGTTCGCAAATCGCGTTACGATGCACTCGTTCGTTCCACCGCTTGTCTCTGTGACTCCTTCCTCTCTCTCTCTCTCTCTCTGTCTGTCTGTCTCTCTCTCTCTCTCTCTCTCTCTCTCTCTCTCTCTCGTATTTCCTCGATCGGAAAAATCCGTTTAAAGAGCAGAAGAAGAAGAAGAAGAAGAAGAGGAGGAGGAGGAGGAGGAGGAGTGTAAAAGCAGAAAATGCGATGGATAGGAATAAATAGAAGAGGAGGAGGAGGAGGAGGAGGAGGAGGAGGAGGAAGAAAAGGAGAGGAAAGAGAAACAGGGTAGAAAGGAAATATCGAGTGCATGGCGTAACGCGATTTATAGAACCGTTACCCTCCTCCGCGAACGAGACGAAACACGGACCTCTTTAGCCGCGATACGCGACAAACAGTGCCTGTGTGCAAGTGTGCCAAAATCGCACGGACTGAAAATTAAACGTATCGCGTTCTCGTGATCGTGATGAACCTCGGTAAAGTTCTTCCGTGTCGCGACGAAAGATCGTGGACGAGAGAAAACGAGACGAGCACACTCGCGATCCCCGATCGGTTGAACGTTTTCGTATCACCTCTATGTAGACAGTAGATAGACAGACCGAAAACGTATCAGCACGCCTCCTCTAAACCTTATGGAAGTGGTATAATTGTACTAACAAACGTCACACGGTTGATCTCACAAAGATAATGGAGTACATGAAAATTCTTCGTACGTTGACAGGTTTTCTAAGTGAATGCTGAAGTCTCGCCTTGTTTCCCTCGAGCCGAAATGAGAGCGAGCCGCACGCGCTGAATATCAAGCAACTGCAATATACAGACATTTTACCGGCAAAGTAGTTAAAGTCTGACCGAGTGGCCAACCGTGACTTCCTACATAGCGTATTCTTTTTATTTCTTTTTTTTCTCCCTTTCTTTCTTTCTTTCTTTCTTTCTTTCTTTCTTTCTTTCTTTCTTTCTTTCTTTCTTTCTTTCTTTCTTTCTTTCTTTCTTTCTTTCTTTCTTTCTTTCTTTCTTTCTTTCTTTCTTTCTTTCTTTCTTTCTCTATCTCCTACTCTTTCTGTGGCAACACATACTCTTATTTAGGATTGCGTCGAAAGGGTAAAGCCGTATATGTTGTTACGATTCCGGGGAAATATGTTGGATAACAAGAACCTTCGATCGAATATCTATCTAACGTCGATTTTTCTTTCTTCTATCGATATTCTCCTTCGAAACTCGTTTTATACGGTTTTCTTTTTTGTTTTTTCTTTGTTTTTCTTTCCTCCCTATTGATATCCAGCATATTCGTCCCTTGCGCCGGCAAAAGAAATGTGAAATTTATGTTTAACCTTGCGATTTTCGAATTTTTCTTCGGCGCAAACCCGCTTATTTACGAGAACGTAACGCGAACCACCCCCCCAAGTCTATAAGGAAAGAAAAAACAAACAATACGAAAAAAAGCAAAAGGAAAGATGCTTATATCGATTCTTTCGTCCGACCGAGAATGCATTTCTTTATGACGAATGTACATGTATATCGCCATATACATATGCGTGTAATTTATGTAAATATATTGTTCCCGACATATAGCTACAGTATTTGCATTCGTAAAGTATTTTGTACAGCTTCGTAACATGAAAAATAAACTGTATTTCATAAAAATGGAAGAAGAGCCGAGGACAATTTAATGACGATCGTCGAACGTGCGTGGTGAAACCGTGGATGAATCTTCAAAGAATCGATATCAGACGTCGTATGCCTATTTATCTCATAAATATTACTTCCGTGAATTTAATCTTACACATCCCTCTCTTCGTTTCTTCGTACGTTTTAACATTCGCGCTTTATATTTTCGTACAATTTTTTCATTGGTGTGATTCGACGAATACGTCGTGCATTTCCCTTCTTTTAGATCCTGAATTGCTACCAGACACGATGAAACGTCTAATCAGAGGCATTTTTCGAAGTGACGTGGTTTTTTAACAGAAATATATATTTATTTAAACGAAATAACACTGTTGCGGCTGTTACGGCTGTTACGGCTGTTACGGCTGTTACGCTTGTGTCGTTACACGGAGCGGAATGTCGGTTAGTTGATAGGAGGTTGGAACGTACGAGAATACGTGGTACTCCAGGTTAGGAAGGATTAGTCGTACTCGAGGTTTGGAAGGATCTGAGGAATTTGCTTGTCGTAATGTTCGATTTAGCTGATTCGTTACTAACGTTACTCAGGAGAGGTTTGGTTGAAACGAGCTAGTCTGACTTTACAATGCTACATATTCTAGTATAAATAAGAAGTTACAAGTTGCTTCGATCCAACGATCGGTTAAATTTATAGTTATATGGTCAATTCTCGACTTGACGTGGATATTCCTTCTCTGTTTACGCGACGAGCCACGGGGGTTAGTTAACGTTCCGACTGGCCTCTGCCAGTTACTCTTAACGTTCTGCTAAAAGACCAGGCCCCTTATATACCCGACAAAACCGTGGGTTTTGGTGGTGGGGACGCTATATTTTCCTGAGAACGGAATGCGCTCATCTGCCCTGTCTGAAGGACTTTCCAGGGGATGTCGGCTAGGCTGCGTACGTAACAATACTTGAACTATTTTTAACGTATAAACGACACGATGCACGTAGAAAGAATGTAAGTAGCCCCCTTTTCCCTGGGAAAGTCCCAGGAAGTGGCCAGAGCAGTACTCTTGTCCTCGAGGACGAAGAAATCTCGCGACCTCGCCACACATTCCATTATATTTCCTTTTCTTCCCTTCGCATGCCTTCTTTTAACACACAAAGACGAAAAACATAGAAAGTGACGGCTAAAATCGGTAATTTCCCGTCGGCCGTTGGGACTGTGCAGCAAGCCTGCAGTCATCCTTGTTCAAGGCCCCCTGCGGCTTACACTCGGCCATCTTGCAATAATACCCGTCCTCTAAGACGAAAGATAAATTCTCGGGTATTTCTGCGGACAATCGTTATATCCAAGGTGGTTAGGTGATTGATCATCCCGCACGTTACGCAAGTCCGGCTACCAAAGTCAACGTCCATGCAAGAGAGGCTCTTTAGCAGACTTTAAGCGCCTTTACGCACCGTCGGCCAATTCGGAAACTTGGCCAAAAAGTCGAGATAGAATTTTTCAACGATCGACAGTGCGTAATGGGAATTTAGTTTACTATTAAGTTTACATGGACGATACACCACCAGCAACATACAGACACACATCTTTCAGACAGTACACACCCAAGACATTCAAAAATACCATTGATTTTGCAAAACGTCTTCATTCGGCGTCGTTTAACCGTTGCGAAAATGAACCGTCGAAAGAGACGAAACGAGCAAGCGTTGACTTTGTAATTCATCGTTCAGACGATCTCGAACATTGCGTACGTTCCAAACCGGATCGTTGTCGAAACTGCGTGCCTTCCTCTTTTCCACCTTCCACATTTCGTGCGTATTTTATTAGAAGAAAAAAAGAGCAAAAAGAAAAGCGAGGAAATATAGGTAGGAAAAACCGATTTGCTAGTTTTTCGATACGAGTTGAGCATAATCTGGTTAATATGAAACATGTACATGCCGAACGATACGATACAGCTATCGTGAAATTTGTAGCGACGAATGACTGAACGAACGAACGAACGAACGAACAAACGAACGAACGAACGAACGAACGAGTGAAAGAGCCAAAGAGCGAATGTGTGTGAAAGGGGTAGCGGGACATCGTAGGAACGGTCGGGGAGAGAAGTGGCCTTGGATTAATTGACGCTCAAAATTCCAAGTTTTTTCGTTTCCGCGAGTAGTCTCTAATTTCCGATTCGGCTATATTCCTCCTAAAGACAAGCAATTCGACTAGAGAACTTTTTAACGATCCACGCCTCACCGAATGGTAAATGGTATTGTAAAAGAAAGTGGGAAAGTAAGAGATGGGAAACGACACGCAAGTAATACGTGTGAAGATAGGAAGGAAAGAGAAAGGGAAACAACAGAACAAGAATACGTTTATACGAATAAGATTTACGAATATAGCACATGTGTAAATGACTAACGCTCTTTGCTGCACTCCAATTTCCCGTCCGCGAACGTTCAAACGATCGTTTAGCATTTTTCTTTCTTTCTTTCTCTCTCACCCCTTTCTTTTCTCCCCCCTCTCCGCGCCTATCCACCGAAAAGAAACTCTTTCACGGATCGTCTATCTTACAAGAGAGGCGTGCGTTTACTTTAGGATCTTTAGAACACGGAGGGCAGTAAATAGCTGATAGAAAGTGAATAGAAATATTATTTAAAATAATTTTAAGAAGCAATAATAGTAATAATTTTGTATTAATAAATATGTTAAAACTGCCTTGCATACGTTGTATCAATTTATTTCCGAATCCTCTGTAACGAAAGGCAACGAATTGAATCGAATCGAACCGAACCGAACCGAACCGAACCGAATCGAACCGAATCGAACCGAATCGGTGAACGTGCTCGTTGTGTATGCGTTTTAATTTTCTTTCCTTTGAATAAAAACGTTGCGTACAATTTGGCTTGTTAGCGAGCAATAGACGCGTTCCACGGACGTGTCTTTTTCACTACGTAACTCGCCGCTGTTTCGCAATAGGTGTGCAGTGGTGATAGAATGGTGGTGGTTAATACGTATGAACTGAATTTCATTTGATGATTTGTCATGTTTAGCGTTTGTTAGCAACTACCTTTGTTTTGTTATTTCAGCCCCATGGACCCATCCGTACCTCCCAAGCACCCAGTAGTGAGGTACGTTGCTGCATACCATAATACCAGGACCCGTACATTCTAATTTCACATTTTGTCCCGTTCGTTCTTTTTTTCTTCTCTGTCTCTTATTATTTTTCTTTTTTTCATTCTTATTCGTTACCACTTGGAGTAGTAACGATTACAACGATTCATCACTCTACGAAATATGTACTTATATCTGCTAGCGCCGCAAAATGATTGCGGTTCGAACAACCACGAATAATATATTTATATATATATACACATACGTACGAACGTACATAACGATTGCAACGTCGATTGAAAGTGTAAGTTGTAACGCGACACAAACTTCTTTTGCGTTTTTACGTATGTAATTACATTCCGATTAATCGGGATCTCGACACTCTTCACGCTTTGTCTCTGTCTCTATCTCTATCTTCTCTCTCTCTCTCTCTCTCTCTCTCTCTCTCTCTCTCTCTCTCTCTCTCTCTCTCTCTGCCAGTCTTCTTCTCCACTTTCCCTTTCTCCTTGCAGCTTTACGAATATTTTACATGCCAGGCCGAGTCAGTTCTTTCCTCGATTGACTCGCGAATCGTTCGAAAGCTTCGAAGGGGTTGTGGATAGGAAAGGAATGATAATAACGATAATTACGCAGAGAGGCGTAACCGTTGCGAAATCTTTAACGCGTCTGCAACTAAAACACTTTCCGAGAGTTATTTCTGTTCTGTAAAAACATGTTAGTACGTATGCGACACAAAATGCATGTATGCACGCATGTTTTACGTTTTACGTTGCGTCTGGTTCGAAGCAGCGTGTGGCCCAACGATGGTCAATGGCTTAAGGAATGTGTCGATGCACGCGCTCCGACAAGTGTCTGTATGTATATTTATACAATGTATATACATATACACACGTACCTGGTATATATGTGTATATATGTATATAAGGAGAGGAGAAAAAGAAGATAGACGAAGGAGACGCATACATATAGAATACATATAGATCGAGCAGATTTAAAACACCTTTCTGTTACAGCGGAGCAACCACTAACGACGAGCAGGTTAAACCACGCAGTCTACGTTTCACATGGAGCATGAAAACTACGAGTAGTCGAGACCCGAACGAAATCATGTGCGAAATTCGAAAGGTATTGAAACTGGCGTAGCGCGGTTCCGTTGATTCGCGGTGGTGTTGTTCGCGTCTAGCGAGGGAGTATAGAATAGGATAGGATAGAGCAGGCGGAGACAAAAGTTTGCTACTAACTAACGTGTGCCGATATCGGTTGTCCCCAGGTATTGGACGCCAATAAATGTCAGTACGAGCAGCGCGAAAGGTTCCTGCTGTTGTGCGCGCACGGCGACGCGGCGACAGACAGCCAAGTACAGTGGGAGATCGAAGTGTGTAAACTGCCACGACTTTCTCTGAACGGCGTACGTTTCAAACGGATCTCAGGCACGTCGATCGGCTTCAAAAACATTGCTAGCAAAATAGCGAACGAGCTCAAGCTGTGACTGCCGACAACAGGCGCCCTAGCCGCCCGCGCCAATCCATAACGCTCTCGTGATCGATGATACGGATTCACGGCAACCGACGACTTTCGTTCTTCCTTCTTCTGGGACTTTTACCTCGTCCACGATACCGACCAATCCGCCTCGGACTCTCACTTTTTTTCCGCCTCCGACTCCGACTCCGACTCCGACAACCGAGAGATCTTTGTTTGATCCTCTCTCGACCCCTCACCACGTCCCAGTCGAAACCAGCGACGGACGAATCAACCGCACTCGTCGTCGTCGTCGTCGTCGTCGTCGTCGTCGTCGTCGTCGTCGTCGTCGTCGTCGTCGTCGTCGTCGTCGTCGTCGTCGTCGTCGTCGTCGTCGTCCCGTTGATTCCTCGGAACTATCCGACAAACACACACACGCACGTGCATACATCGTAGTCCTACTGCGGTGAACAGATCTAGAACACGCGCGCGATTTCAAAAATACTCCCGAGTGCCAAAACGAAACCAGCTGAACGAGACAACCACAGAAGGGTGTGGGAGTGGGTGCCGCCGAACAAGGAGGAAATCGCGAGCGGACGAAAGGAAAAATGAGATCGTACTTTCAAACTCCTCCTTTCGTTTGCCACCGAAACAAACAAACAAGGATGACGCGTGACGACCAAACGAAACCAATGCTCGTTTCCGTCGTCGTATACTCTCTCTATCTCTCCCTCCCTCTCGATCGCACCGAAACGAATTGCAGTATTATGTATTCGGAACAATTTTCTTAATGTTGCAGCTCTGTCTGCCGTTTTATCTAACTTGAGCCAATCCCATATTCATTCGGATCACTCGGTGATCTTTTTCTTTCTTCTTCGGCTTTTTTCCTTCCTTCTTGCTTGAGAGAAAAAGAAAGGAAAAAGGGGAGAATTTGGAGCGACTGTGCCTAACGATGCGTATTAGTAAAATACAAGCTTTCCTACACGATAGACGCGTGGTGTAAGTAAGTTGGCGAGCAAACGAATGGTTGTCGAGGAGGGGGAAAGGGGAGGAAAAACTGTGCTGCACTCCTCGGAAGAAAGAAGGTTTGTGCAGAACACCCACGATGATATATCGACGGTCTTTCTTTTCGCAACCTTATCTTTTCCAATTATGTTTTATATCTAAGGAGCACTTAAGAAGACAACAAGCGGTCTCTTTGTACATAATCGATCAAACTATTGGAGAAATCTGTAAAGGAATAACGTAGACTTCTACTTATTGTTAGTAACGAAATCTATCTTTACACGCACACGCGCGCACACACACACACACACACACACACAACACTCGCTCGCTCCCTCCCTCACTCACTCACTCACTCACTCACTCACTCACTCATCGTTCGTTGAACGCTGAACGCTGAACGTTGAAGGAAATTGAACCATTTGGAAATGTTACGCGAGCGAATCGTTTCACTTTTCGAATATTTTTACTATACTTTACTTTTTTATCTATACCATATAGGTTTAAAACTATGCAGCACTACAAGGCGGTACAGCCTATTATTATTATTTTATTTTCATTATTATTATTTTATTCTAATTGTTAATTTTAATTTTATCATCGATAGAGAAGTAATCCTGCGACAGAATGTTTAGGGAGAAAGAAAGAGGTAGAAAGTGAGGAGCTACTAATAATCGTAACTTAAGGATTATCGTTGAGAGCGAATCTGCAAGTATATTATAGATATGTACTTCGCTCCAAGACAATTCCGGGATATACCTAGGAAATATGCACGCGCGCGCACGACATCGTCGATAACGAGATCTGTTATTTCTACGAAGGATACCATGTAAGGTTATATTTAAGTATTGTAATTGGCTATACACTATTACGCTATTTAACCTTTTATTCGCAGATGTATTCGCGGTTGAATGAACTTAAATTAGGAATTATTGTAAATGTAGAGGCGACTAGAGAGACTTGGTGTATATACGTAATATAATATACGAAGGTACTAAATTAATCAAATAAATCAAGCCTCGCGCGAATAAGAAACGGAGGAAAAGGGAAAAACGAAAGAAGAAGAAAAGAAGAAGAAGACGAAGAAGACGAAGAAGAAGAAGAAGAAGAAGAAGAAGAAGAAGAAGAAGAAGAAGAAGAAGAAGAAGAAGTAGTAGTAGTATCGCGATCTTTTTATATTTGCCTAAGATTAATCGACTACGTTACGCAACGGGCAATGACTAATTTATTGAAATAAATACAAAACTCGAATGATTTTTTCACGTTTCTAACACGCGTTAAACACGAACGTGCCTCCAAAACGTCGAGCAGAACCTTCGATTTCGATTTCGATTCGATGAAATATTCGTTGTTCGCGCATGCTTTCGGTAACGACCGACGTAACAAACGTAAACAAACTTTTCCACCTACCATCGACTATATTACATATATGCGTATAGCGTTTAAGTGTAACACCATCGATATCTTTCCCCTTCGGCAACGTTTCGTTCGTTGTTCTAACCGATACCGATAATTCTCTTCCTTCCTTTCTCTTTGAAAAAGAAACACAACGGAGGAAAAGGAAGATTGTGTGATGATTGAACAAAACAGCACTGTGTATAATTCCCTGTGCGGTCGCTGTTACACAAAAAGAAAAGACACGATACTGTAGAAAATGTATCTCTTTACCATAGCGATTACTTAATGTTACAGAGTAAGATCCTTCGATAGCGTTAATGGTATATCCCTGTAAAATGCAAGTAGGCGAGAAAACGACTCTCCACTACACTAAAACGATATAAATACACATCCATTCGTTCGTTCACTCGCTCGCTCGCTCGCTCGCTCGTTCGTTCGTTCGTTCGTTCGTTCGTTCGTTCGTTCGTTCGTTCGTTCGCTCGTTCGTTCGTTCGTTCGTTCGTTCGTTCGTTCGTTCGTTCGCCACTCGCTTGCTTCGTAAGATCCAAAAGCTGAACGGATGACACACCAACGATTCGAACATAAAACTTTGCTCGCACCGGTGGCAAGCTTTTGTGATTTTTCTATTATGTAAGTAGTGAAAAACAATAGAAGGAGAAAGGAATTATTACCGAATCCGGTTCGTCATCCATCCAGCTGCATTACTTCGCCCTGCACGCACACATTTCTCTCTCTCTCTCTCTCTCTCTCTCTCTCTCTCTCTCTCTCTCACACACACACACACGCGCGCGCGCGCCCATCATACACGTGACAGTTTGTAGATAGGTACGTACATACAGCTTTGCTAAGTGTTTTCTGGTGATCGGTATCTAGCCAACAAAATGTAGCAGAAACATTTATAATAAAATGGTAACACACATTCTTTCTCAATTCAGATTCCTTTCGAAATTATACGCATGCAACAGCAACTTCGTCTCAACTGAGTCGATAATCTTCGCTCGGGACGTTCCTATTATCATGAGAAACCTTCATTTCTTACGAAAATTATATATGTATAAAAAGAATATTTTCAAATTGCATTCCTATTTATACGATACTGCTCGTTTTTATCTATTTAACGCGTTAACATTAGCAAAAGAGAAACATGTTTTCAACCTGCACCACCCTAGATCGTACGTAAGTATGTATCGACGAACGGATAATCCAAGCTTGGACATAATGCGAATCGTGGCAGCGACAGAGCAATGTCACTCTGCTGCCGGTCTCGACGACCAAGCCTGGGTGATCGAAGCGGCAGCCATCGCACTCGCGTATCATTCTAGGGACTTATTTTTCCCTAAAATCTGAAATACCGACGTCGTCCAAAATCACTGATTTTCCAGCGCACTAAAAACTATCGATATCGGTGAGGAAGTAAATCCGGAAAGTTAGCGTCCAAGAAAAAATTCTGCGTGCACATTGTTACTGTATCGTCGATACACCCATCGATCCCGAAACGCAAATCTGTGTGGCTGAAACCATTCCGATTCATCCTAAGATTCGAAATTTTCCCTCTTTCGTTATTTCAAAACACAAATGCCAAATGTTTATCATTTCAATTCCTACCGCTAATAATAGTGCAACGATATAATACCAGTCACGATCGATAACAGTACAATGATGAGAACTTGGATATTTCAGGCACTTGAACGTGAAATTAAAAAATTAAATTGTTTTATTAAGTTAAAGCATTAGGCATTTTTATTTAAGACTTCCGTATAATTCTAAATTGTTCTTTAACAAGAAACACTAATTATTCTACCTACAATTGAGGTGTTTGAAAATAAGCCAGAAAGTGTATTTCACTGTCTACATTATTAATAATGTTAAAGCGATTAAAAATTGATTACAAGTATTAATTAAATATAATAAGGATGACGAGGATAGCAATAGCAACGAGGGACAATTTTGTGAACTTTTAGAATTGAAGAATAAATTATGGACCTTCAGCAACTTTCACAGATAGATTTCAATGCAATAAACCCTTTTGATAATTAGTTATTAAATATTGTAGTAGGTGTTGTCGGCAAATTAGGTTGGGGATACCGTATATCCTTCTTGTTTTTCATTAATTTTCTAACTTTGCACGAATAATTTGTACACTTTTATGTATGCGTTCGAAAGGCTGTTCCTTTAGCTAGTTTCTCCTGTTGATTTTAATGCATTAAACTCTTTTGATAATTAGTTATTAACAATTTTATTACGTGATGTCGGGAACGATACCGCATACGTTTACGGTTTTTCAATAATTTCATAGATTTCTACTAAACTCTCGTGCAACTTTCTATATGCGTCTGGTAGGTAACTCCTTTGGCAATATTCTCGTGTAATTTTTATTAACATATGAGGTTCAGTTTAAGAGTAATTAAACATTATACCAGAGAGTCCCCTATTAATCGTACTCGGGGAGTATAGTCGAATGTTCTGAACAATTGCTAATATCTAATAAACCACGTCACTCACGGCTACCAAAATTATCGAAGAATATAAATAAAAGTCCATTCTGCATTCTATATGCTTCAAAGTGCATAATTAATCACTCATGTCTATTGAAATAACGAAAATGCGTTACGATTGAATGCGACGGGTGTAATACTCACCCAAAGAATGTTAAATAACTATCAAACCATGAGGGATATGTTAATAAAAATTATATGAAAATGTAGACAAGAGAGTTGCCTTTCAGTTGCATATAGTTAGTTGCACGAGAATTTAGCAGAAAGCTACGAAATTATTGAAAAACTGTGAAGGTACTTGACGGTACGCGGTATCGTTCCCAACATCACGTACTGAAATTGTTAATAATTCATTATCAAAAGGGTTTAGTGCATTAAAAACTATGTGTGAAAGTTGCTGAAGGTCTACACTTCATTCTTCAATTCTAAAAGTTCACAAAATTATCGTAATTATTGAGTTATTAATGATTTCTCCCCGGCCGACTTGATTTAGTCCGTGGAAGAATAGGTGCCCGCCAGCCAATAGGAAACGTTTTCTATCTATCCTTCTCGCACAAAATTGCGTTCCTTGTCTAATACCTCTGTTGATATTCTGTGTTCCTATTAAAAAATCGTAGTTTGTGTCACTAAACGCGAGATGGCTTTCTGTCCTTGTTTAACCCTATACCTTTCCTTTTCTAACTCATTTATCTGGTACTATCCTTATCTATCCTTATTTTTTTCCTTGTCTAACTAGTTTATCTAGTGTTATCCTTGTCTACCCGTATTCCTTTCCTTGTCTTACTCATTGCTCTATTGGTAAATACCTCCACGAGTTATCCTTCGTGGTATGCATGACTACTGATGGTACATTACCATCTTCCAATAAGAATTACACAAAAATTAATCACACAAATTAACTAAAAAATTCTACATAAATCACTCAAATAGAACCACAAACGAGGCTATAGACTTACACATGAACACCTAACGCATGTTTGTGCCCACGTCAGGAAGGCTGAGAGTGCTCTTATTTGATATTGTAATGAAATATTATTTAAAGAATGAATGTTTTACAAAAGGAATTGGGTACGGTGTATAAGGGAGAAATGAACAGACTCTAAAATGCTGTAAAACAATATTGGTAAATTGTAACCTTTTGTAAAATACATTTTGTACAGTTATTTTTCAATAAATAATTGCATTTTTTTCATTTTTCCTGATGGTCAAGTCCTTTCCTTCATTCCTGTGGTGGCCTGAAACTTTCATCTGGAATTCACACAGAAAGAACATTAATTTTTCAATTTTCAATAAAAATTATAAACAATTTCTAACCAATCCACTGCATGCAATTGTTAATTAAATGCGAAATTAAGAAATTAAGTCCTAGGGACATGTATATAAGTATTTAAATACAAGGTTCGTCTGCAGCAACTGCGTAATGAATAGGTCTACGATGCGTAAGTACCAAGCTATTTTACATAAATAGAACCTCCGCCGCTGTGCGTCTGTTATTAGCGTAGGGCTTCGATAAGAATCAATACTGTCAATCTATGACGCATTGTAGATTATCTACCAACTTCGAAATCATAAACATTGGGAAGATTTCCATTCGGCTAGTCGAATGAGATTATAATTCTGTTTTCGCATGTCACGTCTCTTTCTCAACTACTCAGGCTACAAGCCTCGCAGTCCAGACAGCCGGGTAACGTCACAATAACGATTTCTCTGAAAACCTAATAATGACAACTCGCGCTTGCGGTTTTGTTATATTTCGTCGTATTCAAGGAATGATCGAATACCTTTTAATGCAAACATCTTACGGCGAGCATCATTGGACACCCCCGAAAGGTTTGTAATGTAATCGTTCGTATATTTATTTGTAGTTCTATGGAACCTAACCTTCTATAGAAACAGCTAAAACTTCCCTATACACATACTTGAAATACTACATACATGCAAACAACACGATATCTCTTTCGTTTCAGAATGAGCAAACGTATCGTGAAATACACGAAACAATCATTTCGATATTTTTCTACGTTTCATTCGCAGGTCACGTCGATCCCGGTGAATCGGACATAGAAACCGCGCTGCGCGAAACTGAAGAGGAAGCGGGTTTGTTCGCTACTGATCTAAAGATCATCGAAGATGCGAGAGAAGAATTAAACTACATAGTGAATGGGAAACCAAAAATTGTCATTTACTGGTTAGCAGAACTATTGAACAGTGATAAGCCTGTTCAGTTGTCGCACGAGCATCAAGCATTTAAGTGGCTTCCGCTTGACAAAGCTTGTTCTCTGGCAAAACACCAAAATCTGCAGAACGTCTTGAAAAAGTTTGACAGTTATATATCGAAAAATCTCTCCTAATACGTTGTTTCTAGATATTCTTGTATTGTTGATAAATTATTACCTTTTAAAACGTACACAGTTCGTAAAATATCTCTTTTAGGAGGAAATTTCGAAGTTGGTTATCGTTTCGAAGTTGGTAGATAACCTACAATGCGTTGTACATTTTCACAGTCAGTCTCGTCGAATCTTACCAAAACTTTCCACTAACACAAACGCACAACGGCAGTGGTTCTATATGAAATGGCATCGTACGCCATTTTACCATCGCGTACCACTGTGCGTTTGCGTTAGCCTAGGAATTCGGTAAAGATCGATAAGTGTAGTAACGTAACCTCGTTATTTCGACTTAAAATCTTCACAAGTATTTACAAATATGATTGATACACTGCAGAGGTTATTTTCTTTTGTGAAATATTGGTATTTTAGATATATGCTTGTTACGGAGTTGTACATGGTTGAAAAATGGGAAAGAAACTTTGTTAGTATCCTTTTTGAAATACTACGTAACAATTAAGATTTGCTTGGTGAATGTTATCATGCCCAGTAGTATTGCGCATTTTAACAACATCAACCAATACCATTTATAAAACGCAATATTTTGAAATCAAGATGTTATTCCTATATTAAATACAGATGTATTTCTCGTTACGCTGTTCTTCTCCTTCTTTCTGTTTAATTGCAAAGTAGTACTGCCGATTATGCAGTACACTTTACATCCAAAAGAAATACTGTTGTAATTAACTAAATTTATTGTAACAGAGACTAACAATAAAACCAACAATATTTTCAGATATCCAAGGATGCAAATGGATTAATTCGACTTAATAAATTAATATCCCTCCTCCGAAATTATACGTACATGCGTTGTGTCATATGATTAAATGTTAAACATTTGGCTAACAAATACTTGATCTTTATTTGTATAAAAAAAATTATTACATGAACAACTAAGAAATCATTCATTCTGTACTTAATATTATATTGCGCTTAAATTATTGTATAGGAAACTGACATTTCCAGAACTTAATATATTTTATAATAAAACCATTACTCAGTCAAGGTCAAACATAATTACATACACACAGGAAACTTGTTTTTTTTTCTTTTTTTATATTTAATAACGATAAACACGAAGACAGACAGGTTTCTGATAGGTCTGACACTTCATGTTGTAAGTAGGCACAACAAGAGAATCGGGCTTTTCAAAAATTTCAATTCAACAAGTATGATCCGATAATACAAAGTACCATGGTACATTGGTATTTAGATATCTAAACGTTCTTTTAAATATAACTAAAAATATATAAACTAAATTGTATTTCGAGTGAATATCGATTGAATTAAATTGCAAATAAGTTTTGAGAAACGCGATAAGAAAATTTAATCGCTGAAATACATAAAACTTATAATATGTTATGTATTTCAAGCTGCTATTTTTGTGTATTTACATGTTACCTCTGTTTTTAATCAACATATTTGTGTACTTGAGATGCAAAAATGTAAGAAACGACGATAAAGTGGAAAACTGTAGAAAGCTATTATTCCATTTCATGTAGAATACGTATCGGTTTATTTGCTAATATCGCGGTCCTTTTCTTAACAGAAATGTCGAAAGAAGTTTATTCTCTAACAACGGTGTAACATATGCGTATAAGGGAGTAGTGGTTTCAAATAGATGTTTTTTGCAATCGTCGATACTTACCAAAGAAATATCATTATAACCCCGCAAATCACTGACATTTGAGTAAAGTGAACGTGAAGAAAATAAAGGACGGATAGTGTTCGGAAAGAAAAAAGAGAGAAAAAAGGGGGGAATATTACTTCCCAAATTTCGTAACTTTTTCCAAAAAATTAGTTACGCTTTTCATACGTATCAATACTCCACTCCGCTACTATACGTATGCCACATATGACTTCAATAAAGTCGTAGATGTGAATGCAAAATCAATAAAGTAATGCGTGTCAATCTCTACTGAATGTGAATATAGAAATTCATAAAGGTAAATATGATATGGATCTTCCATATGATTGTAAATCATTTTCAGTATCTAATCGCCTAACCCGTACTCTTTGCTTGTAATGATATTCCTTCAGATAACTTTTAAGTGTCTTTGGCAATTGCAACTTATTTATACCGTCGTACGTCGTTCGTGTAGTGATTACCCCTCGACATATATGTTGTAAAGGGAAAGCAAAATTTCGATGCAATGGTATTGTAAGCATAGGCTCAAAGAACATAGAACAAGATGGATCTTTGTAATGCTCGATTAAACCGCATACCTGAAAAAAGCACGTACCAAATCTTAAACTTCAATACAACATACTTTTTATCTTCCATCTTTAATGAAAAATAATTCTATTCCATACCGTTTCTGAGGCATATACTCCCGGATCGTGCGCATCGAAACTAAACTTATGATTCCATTGTTCGATTCGAGCATGCAAAGATCGTCCATATTTTCGGAAACTAACAGAAAAAATGAACTCCTCTTGGGCTGAATCACGCAACAGAAACGTACCCTCTTGTTTGCCCTCTAATAAACGTTCAGCTTCATATCTATCGATTTTTCCCCAATAAAAAGAACAGGCTGTAATCGATTTAAGATCTGGCACAAGGCAATGAACATAATCAACCTATAAACAAAAAATGTTAGTTTACAGTCTCAGATATATAGCCAATTGTTTACCATTTTCACATAGAAATTCCTCAAATAAAGGTACCTGCGTATGTGCTGGCCTTCCAATACTCGGAATTAATGTAAAATCGATTTGTGATAACGCTGTGAGAACGCTGTGCGCTTGGAACAAGGCTGCTAGACTGTCCACCGTTATCCCATTTGGATGTACTTGAATACCTGAAGGATAATTAGGCTTGTAACCGGGAGGAGGTTCAACCCCCTCTTCCATTTCTCGTGCACGTTGCAAACGAGCTCGTTCATCGCAATCCTGTAATAAATATTTTCAAGACTCGTTCGGATTTTACACAAATATATAAAAAATGCAACAATAACACATACTTCCATCGGAAATTCCTCTGGATTGAATCTTGAAAGATCAATCACAGGACTGGGTGGAAGTGGTCCAAGCACTGGACTTTGTGGAGCAGATCGGCTATTAAATATAACACCAGCTCCCATCGGGTGTTCTTCGGTTCTTCTATGACCAATACACACACAATCTGAACTATTATTTCCTTGACCAGGAATAATATCTGAACTTTTGGAACTTTTGTTCTTAGCACAGTTAAATTTTAATACCCAACTGCTTCGTTTCTTTTTTGAAGATAAAACATGTGTACACATTTGACTTTGATCTTTGCTACGTTGTTTACCTAAAAACATTAAAATTCATACAGTGTTGTTATAGCGCAGAAACCTTACAAGCACAAAGTGGACGTAAAATATATATTTATTACCTTTTCGCTTTACAAATGATAAAGTTTTAGAAGATCTTCTTAAAGGAGGATTTATAGGACTATCTTCCGACTTACTGCTAGTATTACTATCCCCTGAACTACTACAACATGCTTTCTGTTGTTTGAAACATAACTCATTAGTAATGTTTCCATTACTACAAATTTCTTTTGACTCTTGAGTCTCAACTGGTTGACTGTACAAAGTTTCAAATCTAGAATTATGATTATCTAGGTCTAAACTTAAATGATCGTTGTCCAAATTCCCATCTGCTTTGCATTCTTCGTGAAGAATTAAATTTAAATTCAATGCAGGTACATTTCCATTATTTTCATTATCGTGTAAATTTTCTAATTGTAACATCACTTCTAATTGTGCTGGTTGAATAACATTAGTACATGCCTCCAACGACTGCCTTTCACTATCCATTCTAAAAAATTCTCTGAGACTAGCGAAATGCTGTCCCATTATTAAATGGATTGACAGGCATCTTCTTGCCTCAAAAGTATTTCATTTTTATTTTCCTTCTATGCAAATATTATAAATACTTTCGCATTGTACAACTTATTATCATCTTATTATATCACATAAATTTGCCAATCAGTAGGAAGTTCTGATTATCTATAACAAAGCATACTACTTTAAAAATCAATCGGATAGAAAACTTTTGCTAAATAACTGTTAATTTTCCGTAAACAATTTTCTTTTGTTTCTTTCTCCTTTTTAATCAAACGACATCGTAAGTTAATTGCCTAGATTCTAATGGACAATGTTCAACGAGAAACGGAAGTTCATCGTCTACAAAGACAAACCTCGTTTGTTTTGAATGTAAATTTAAATGGTATATACATATTTACCAGCAATATAAAAATCCTGTACTTTTCACAAAGGCTATTAAAAAATTTGTTCAAACGTTCATAATGAGTATTTCCTAATGGCAGCTACTTCAAACACGTCTAGACAAGTTTTGACAAGATTTTATTTATCAATCTAGACACGTGCACCGACAGATATCCTCAATCTTCACCAGAATACGTATTTCACAACATGATCGAAATCATATTTTTAAACATAACAAACACACTTCTTTCTCAACTATCGTAATCAAAGAAGTAAAATTATCAAAACATGACCTAATGCATCGTCAGCCATTTTCCCTAACTGATCCTCTCTCGTGCATCATTGGTAAGATGCAAACTACATAGATAGCGTTTCACTCATTGAAATAAGAAATTACATTTTAGATGCATACACGTAACTGTACAAATATCAAATATTTTTTAGAACTATTGTTATTTGTATGTATTTTTAAAACTGTATAAAATCAGAATAAAACGAAATTAAAAAAGTAAGTGAATGTACACACACCAACTATATATTCCCGTTAAGCAAATAAATGAATATTTTCCTTTCTATACTGAAAAATCTTAAGCAAATATCAAGTATGTAATCCAATATGTAAGTACGTCGTGATGTTAGTACACGGATCTATATGTGAACGAAACATTTTTATCGATGCGGAGAAACGTTCCTATTTCGTTTAGTAAAATAATCAAATGTAATAATGGAAAACAACGAAAAGTATATTACAGCTTTAGTAACTGGGTTTGGCCCATTTAACAATCATATTATTAATGCTAGTTGGGAGGCGGTAAAAGAATTGAATGAACTATGCGCAAATTCCAAAGAGATGAACGGTATTAAAGTGATCGTGAAGGAGATTCCAGTCTCGTATGAAGATGTAACTATGCATATACCTAAACTTTGGGAAGAGTACAAACCTACAGTAAATTTTAATTCGTAATGAAATTACACATTCTGATCTTTTAAATATGACCAATGACATTCTTTTTTCTTCAGGTAGTTCTACATGTGGGTGTATCTCACAAGGCGCAATGTTTAACTATAGAATCTTGCGCTCATAACAATGGTTACCTAAAACTGGATGTATGTGATAAATGTCCAGATGAGAATAACATTGAACCAAAGATTTTAGAAACTAAAATTAATGTTAGAAAAGTTTGTAATATAATTAATGATCATTCAAGCAAAACAAAGTGTAATGCTTGCATTTCAAACAATGCAGGTAGATATTTGTGCGAATATATATATTATAAATCTCTACAGGTTGCACCTGAGAAAACATTGTTTGTTCATGTTCCTGATTTCGATCAGTATTCAAGTTTACAATCTGCCAGGGGGTTATATGATATTTTACGTTGTATAATTAAGGATATGAAAGAGAACGAGCACTAAATTTTTCAAAATTTTAAATTTATCGTTTAAATGATATTTTTACATAGTGTGTAAAGTCTATTGTTAATACAAATTCGTGATTATTTAAAATATCAAACCTATTTTTAACGTATAGAAATTATTGCCACATTATGTAAATACACTTATATGTATATCACAAACATGCTGTTGCCTCATCTATGATCCTCCATGTTGAAATCTAGTACGTGCTGGTGGTATATTATACCTAAGTTCTAGAAATTCGGGTTTTCTTATCATAGAAGCTACATGACCCATTTGAATTGTACAGTCAGGGTTTAAATTTGGAGGTAACAATGTGCATTCCCGTTCCAAAATGCATGCCAATCCTTCCAAAAGTTCTACAAATCCCATTGATGCAGCAGCTCTACGCAACCGATTCACCTCCTGCACAAGAATACAAATGTTATAAGAAGATTCAACATTCTGCGCATTACTGTCTTACCTTATAAAAGTTCTGCGTCTTTTCGGGCAATTTTCTTGCATGTCTCAAAATTTTCTGAATATCAGATTGTAATCCAACTTGGCGAATCCAAGATGGTGCATTTTGAGTGTAACTTCTTTTTTCATTTGGTCTAACTGGAAAATTAACAGCAGCACCTTTAGCTGCATCAATTGGACCCAAATTACTAAAGTTACCTAACCAAGGCACAACATCTAGCCCCGGTTCTAGCACTGTTAACATCAAATTTGATTTTTTCTTTGTATCTGCCCATGAGTATATAAAACCATACCATTCGTTATTTAACAAACAGAGAGCTACCATGTTCTCAACCTGTAACAAACATTTACCTTTTTAGGAAAATGGAAAGATTATAAATTCATTGATGTATTACCTTTAAAGCACCATGTAATAACACACAAAACGATGGTATTTTCCCTTCATCTCCATTCTCATCTGTATCTGAATCTTCTTCCAAAGCTATTCCTTGCATACTTGGAGTCTTTTCTGTAGCTAATGGCAGCACTAAATGCCTAGATATAGCGCTAGGACTACCGACATCTGCTACTGATATAAATCCACAAATTTCTACAGTTTTTGATATTATCAAACCAGATACTAATTCAAAATCTGTCTTCTTAGTGTATGGCTAAAATAATGTTATTTTATTTTAAATCTGAATTAACTTATTATTTCTTTTGCACCTTGTTATTTACCATGGGTGCAGGTGATAGAAGAATACGAGAACCTAAATTTCCACATTTCAAATATCCTTGAAAGGAGACATAATTAGTTTCTGCTAATTTTTGAAAACAGGCTGTGACTGAATGTTTTGAGAGTGGTGCTTCAGGGACTAGTACTACGCTATCACCACCAGCAAGCTCAACTAATCGTTGGTAAAGTGGTAAACCAATATGTAAACCGATATCTGATTGAAAACATTAAAATTCATAAATGTATTAAGAAATAACAAAATATTATATGCTCAATGATGAATATGCTCACTTTTAACATACCTTGTTGTGATGCAATACATACAACACTTAATTTTCCTGGATAAGGAAAAGGTAATGGAAATGGATTTACATCTCTTGTTAGATTTAAGGAATTCAAAGAGTCACCTAAAGACATTGGTCCTACACCAGGATTCCCATCAGTTACTAGGACTACTTGACAAGCTGTAGTATTACCCCATTCTGCCATGATAACATTATTAACACCATGAAGAGCTGTTTCAATACAAGTCTTGTCACATTCCTCAATATTTTGTAATTTTGAACGTATACTATCATAATCACGAGTAAATGGACAAATAACTTCATACAATGATGAAAAGACAACCTAAAATAAAAAAATAAAAAAAATAGGCTGTTTAATTGAAACTAATGTAATAACATAATGTTCACTGCTGTTTCAAAAACGCTTACTAAAGCTACAAATTCCAATTTTGAATTCACTTGTAAATAATGTAATAATGCATTTATTCCATGTACAGCTAACTGATGTCTTGTCAATTGTTCGCTTTGATTATTTTCGTTCGATCCGCTTACTAATACTGGGCGTCTCATTGATAGAGACACATCTAATGCTATAACTGTTGGCATTTTTATATTACGATGTATAAAAATAAAAATTCTGTTTACATTGACACAATTTTTTTTCAGATTTCTCCGGATGTTAGTCAGGTAAAATATATGGTCATTCTAATCATTTGAAAATTGTAGGTTAGGCACGTTGTTTACTTTTATGCAAAACATGTGTTGGTTCGTAAACATTTGTGTACATATGTTCATAAATTAATATATTGCTACTAATTTCGATTTTGTATTATTTCATTTATTTATGCCTTTTTAAACACAATTATTAATCAGTTTTTTACGTACAGTACAATCTGATTCATTATTTCTTTATGAGAATTAACTATGAAATTATTCAGTTATTACTTTTAAATAGAAAACAATGATCAAAATTTATCGCCACATTAACGATGGTATCGTAGAAAAATTCGTTACACGTGTGTACGTAATTTTTCCTGAAACGCATGTTTAATGACAATGTTGCGAAATAAACCGACAATTCGTGTATTATGATTACAATTTTATTATAGCTTACTCTTATTTATTTCTTTATTTATTTATGGATATAAACCCATATACATATATATTGTACACATAGTATGTACTTACTTACATATGTATATATTGTATATTACAAATCGAAGAGGGAAAAGGAAAAAGTTAAATAGAAAAAAAGGCTAAGGAAAGTAAGAACAAGAAGAAGCAAGACACTGGTAGAAAATTAAGTAAGGAGAACAGTAACAATATAAAAATCTGATTCTAAGTTAAAATTCAAGAAACAATAACGATAATGTTGAAGATGATAATGAAACATCGAAAAGATAAGAAAAAAATTGTACTAAATAACAAAATTATCGATAATAGTAGTAAACGATAAAGGAAAATACAAAATAATAATGATGATGATTGTTGTTATAGAATCTTTTTTATAACAGACGAATAAAAAATTGTATTCTACTTGTATGACTACATATATTTCTATAGCGTATGTACAACAAGAAAGTATGCACATATATTCATTGTGTATTATTTATTTCGTTATTTTACTTTGCCGTTATCATAAAGTGAGTAATTATTTATCGAACATTTGATAAGCTTGTTTTGCGATATTAATTTTATAAAAGTATTAATAGCATTATGTCTTGTAACTTGCGAACAGTTTCCCAACTGTTCACTTTTAAATGTGTGTGTGTGTGTGTGTCATCAGCTGCTTGCGCACTGCTAAGATCGCAAGAACAAATATTTTACGCAATCTGTTCGATTTATTTTCTACACGTGCTCTTTATTATTTCAACGACTATTCTAAATTCTGAGGTTAATTATAAAATATAATTTCAGGTATACAATTTCAATGAAATTGATTTAAACAACAAAGTCATTTAGTATAAAATGCGTTTGTGTTTTATCATCAGTACAATAGTTACTTTGTTTTGCACTTTATCTGTGAAATCGTGGCGTTTTAGAAATAATCAACTGTCTCCTGTTATATTTGGTAATTATTTTTCATTGTATTGAGTAATTTCGTGATGTGTTACTTTGAATATGAAAATTTACACAATTATTACACTGAAAGTTCCAGGGGATGGGGGTAGTCAAGTTGAAGCAAAACTCAATAAAACAGCGGTTGTACATTATTTTTGTGAAAAGGTTTCTACAGAATATTTTAATATCTGGTTAAATTTGGAATTACTTGTACCAGTTATCATAGATTGCTGGGTAACTATTATATTGCTTTATGTTTTTTATAATATACAATAAGTAGATTATGTAGTAAAAATGTTGTTTTAGATTGATAATATGAAGTTAATATATGATAATGTTACAAGAACAACAAGAAATCAAAATGGTGTTAATATACGTATACCAAGTTGGGGTGATCCATTTGTCGTTGAATATCTAGATCCAAGTAAAGCTTCTCCTGGAGCCTACTTTAAGGATATTGGTAACATGCTAGTTAATGAACTTGGATATGTTAGAAATTACTCTATACGTGGTGCACCTTATGATTTTAGGAAAGGACCTAGTATGTATTTATTATTAGAATTTGTATTATATCTATAATCACAGGAAATTTTCTGTTAATCTCATTGTGCTGTAGAATACCTTGTTTTCAGATGAGAATGAAGAATTTTTCAAAAAATTAAAGGAGTTAGTTGAAGAAACTTATGACACGAATAAGCAAGTTCCTGTGACATTATTAGCTCACAGTATGGGTGGACCAATGTCGCTTATATTTTTGCAACGTCAGTCACAAAAGTGGAAAGACAAATATATCAATTGTTTAATTACTCTCTCAGCCGTTTGGGGTGGCTCAGTTAAAGCTCTTAAAGTATTTGCAATTGGTATGAGGTATAGACAATACATGCATTATACAAGTAAAAATGTATATTAATAATTATTTTGCAATTATAGGAGATGACTTAGGTTCATACGTTTTACGTCAAAATATTCTCAAAGATCAACAGATAAGTAGTCCTAGTTTAGGGTGGTTATTACCATCAAGATTATTTTGGAAAGAAAATGAAGTATTGATACAATCACAAGAAAAAAACTACACATTGTCTACAATGCAAGACTATCTAATGTATGATATAACATGTACAACAGTCCATCTGTAGTCTGATCATTGATAATAATATTTTATTAATTTACTCATGACACAAGTAATGTAATTTACTGAATTTTGCAGAGATATAGGTGTTCCAAATGCTTGGGAATTTAGAAAGGACAATGAAAAATATCAATTAGATTTTACTGCTCCAGGAGTTGAGGTACACTGTTTATATGGGAATGGTATAGATACAGTGCAAAGGTATATTAACAATGTTCTAACATCTTCGTTTAATAATAAGTTACATAGCTTTTTAAATGTTTACATAAAAATTGTTTCTAGGTTATATTATAAACCTGGTATATCAATACAAGGAACTCCCCAATTAATTCCTGGTGATGGTGATGGTACTGTAAATTTAAGAAGTTTAGAGGGTTGTAAAAATTGGCAGGGTAAGCAAAAACGGAAAGTTTATTCTCAAGCCTTCCCTGGTGTAAATCATATGGATATCCTGAGAAATACTAATATCTTAAGTTACATTAGAACCGTTTTAAAGGTGCAATAAGATTATCACGACGAGCATGTACAGCTAAGGACATTATAATTAGAAACACTAGTCTACGGATATTATGTATTTAAATACCATTGTTATTATGTTTTATATTAAGTAAATTTTGACATTAGTAATCAAGTAATACTACAAAGTGCTATTTTTAATTGACTACAACTAGACAGACACAAACAAATATTTATACTAATTTTGTATACATATATGTATATTCAGACGTTTCGTATTCCTTCTTTTATTTTTTGTACATGTATGTTTTACTTATTATAGTTAATGCGCACGAATGGTTAACAAAAAGAAAATATTTTCACTCTTCGTAGTTTTGTGTGTGTGTGTAATGTATTAAAAATCTACTAGCATATTTTTCCCATTTTAATATCTCAGGTACAAAATTTATTCTATGTAGTTTCTATTTATCATATAATTTCAGTGTATATTAGGATAGGTTTATCGTAATAAAATTTCGATAAAGGTTATGCGACAAAGAAATATAATTAAAGGTATAAGAGCAGGAATAAATAAAATTGAAAAATTACGGTTTCTTTTATTAATAATCGTTATTTTGCTGTTATAGTAAATTGATTTTTGTTTGCAAATTTGATTAAATACACGCATACGTACATCACAGATTATAAAGACGCAATGGCGATCTAAGCAACAAATGTATCTTTTACGTTTAAAAATTTTTTAATGTTTCAAAATATACATGTTGCAGAAATATTTTTTTCACAAACGCATATACTCTTCATCTTTTCCCTCTTCACCCCTAAATTTTTGCTTACACTTCTGACATTGTAAATATGTATTCGTGAAAATTTCATGTTGATTTTAAAGAACACAGCATAAAGGCAGCACAGGAATGCTCAAGATACTCCTTGTAACACATTCAGAAACAAATTCCGTTGTTAATCGCCGTTTAGTAAGATTACCAACGATCGTTGATATCCCATATATTTTACAATATTGGATCATTTACACGCACGTTCATGTGCCCAACAATTTACCAAGCTAATGGTATAGGAGTAAAATGAAATTTTGCGTCAAGGACACAGAAATGAATCTATTATACAAATAGATTAAGTTCGTTTAATGTCAGTTAAGACCAGATGAAGATCTTAGAAAGGCATACAATCCCAGCGCCAAAATTGTTACCATTGTGATCGTTTTGTAACTTCTAATACGATAGGGTATTCTCGGTGTTGATTGTACAATTCTAAGCTGACGTTGTTTTTCCCTTTCTTGACGACTCGCTTCCGCCTTTGCTTTCCATTCCTGTTCTTTAAATTTTCGTTTTCGATCGTATTCTCTAACATCGTTACTTATAGATTCGGGAGGATATTTACGATATAAATTTTTCGCTTCGATCAGAAGCGTTTCAAAAGGCAAATCATGCGGCAACTATAAAGAAAAATAATTTTGTACGTAAAATGAACGGGATTGGGTTATAGTTCTATTTTATTTACACCATCAGACTGTAATTTTACTCACAGTACATAAAACTTTATGTGTAGGACCCATATCTGGTGCAGTATTAAAAATTTCTGTTGCTCTATGTGCTACGATCACAGTACTTAAATAAAGAGGCATCAGTGGAGGACTACCAAGGAAATAATCGAATAATCTGTGTAAAAGTTTTCTATTTTCCGCATATTTGTGCGCATACCATGTTGTGTACTCAGCCAATGCAAAATGCGGAAATAATTCAACGCTATAGCAGAAAACAGATTCAGTAGGTAATTTGTATATAAATATTTCCAAAAGTGAAAATATTTAAAATAATTCTTGGTTCACTTTTTCCATTGTTTTCTCCATAAATCTTTCAAGGAATTCTAAAGAAATACCTTCAAGCACACGTAAACCTCTTTCTAAGCCCATGACAAGAAGAACAGTTGCTGCTATATCATTATAACCCTGGTAATAACTAAGTACGTATTATTTTATTTTGTACTATCTACATATACGTGTCTAAACGAAATATTTTCATGACAATAACAGGATAAGGATGTTTTTTTGTACATAAAATGCATATGTAATACTAACTTTAACGTAGAATGTTTGTGAAGAACCCAACACATTAATTGTGTCAACTCTTCGTGAAAGTGATCTATCTCACGTTGTGTAGCATTTTGAGAAATATGACTACCACTGCGTGCAACATCCTTTAATATTTGTTGATAGACCTCATTTGGTATGCGATTGTGTATAGTTTCTAATCCATTTACAGAAAAACTACTTTCCTCCGAGAGTCTCAATAGTTTTGGCCACAGAACACTCCGTATATCATCTACAGATCATCTTTATGATTTCAGGATTTAATTACAAGGTATAAAATTATTTTCAATAAGGAACCTATTGTTTCATTATCTCAAGTAAGCTTGTACAATGTAATTGTTGGTGAAATTGTAGACAAATTACATTATATTGTCCATGTAGAGGTTCCTTGTTGATAATAACATATTATCATATTGATAAAGTACCATGAACAAGACCCTCACTGCTGCAACCCAGTAATTTAAGTTCTCCTAATGTCAGATTCGGATTAACAACGCTTCCTCGAATAACGCTTATTTTCATCCGTTCTTTATTCGTCAATGTTTCTGCATCACCAAAATTATGTTCTAGTAAACTACTACCGTCTTCATTTCGATTTAACACACCGTTTTGTTTACCTGACGAACTAAAGTCCGCGATGTCAGGTATTCGTGGTATATCGTTATCATACCATGCCTTCGTAGAATCAGACATTCTTACGATAGGTATGGCACTTTCAGAGTCCGAGATTTTATCTTCTTCCGACACGAAATTCACCGTTTCGCTAACATTTCTTCGTCTAACTTTCAGGTTATGTTTTTCAATAGGAACTGACATTTCCTCGAATGTTTCTGGGACACTGGAATCCAAAGGTATTTCGTCCTCTTCGGGCTCCATGTTATTTGACATAACGAAATCATACCAACAATTTCTCCAAATGTTTCATAATACGAAAAATTTATAAAAAATTGCCGGAACTTCTGACAGAACGACGACAATCTGTCAAGAATGACACACATTGATCACCGTCACGGTCTCGTGAGAGAGGTTGCTTATTAGTCGAAATTGAGCGGACGTTGACGTGGCTCATCGTTTCTCTTGTTTTCCCTCGTGCTGCTTCATGCGATTCTTTAATGTACTTGCAATGCGAACTACATTACCAAAAGTAGGTATTTCGTTATATTCCATTACCGATCGTTGTTTCTCGAAAAATATTTAAAAATCATCTCTTTTCGACTTGTATCTTTGCTTCTTGAAAACTATGTTCATATATGTTCAACTATGCATAATATTTCATTTATAATGTATCGTAAACTTACAAATATGTGGTACAGGAGCTATTTTCGTATAATCATAGATGTCGTTGTCAAGCAGAAGTATTTTCACTATGCGCCAAGTAGTAACGCTTTCTTCTTTACAAAGTAATATGATGTAAGGTTCATTCTCATATTTGATCGTTGTGTCGCAGTTCGCAGCAGTAAGTAACGTTCATTTCGATCGACGAATAACGTCAGGGATTTATGTTTTGAGATTAACTATTTTTACTAGGAAGACAGTCAGATTTCAGTCGGAACAATGGCTAATGCTCTGTATAATTGGATTTTCAAAAGATCTTCGACATTTGCCGTGGCCATTTTGGTAGGCAGCTTTTTCTTCGAGCGGTCGTTCGATTTAATTTCAGACCAAATATTTGAAAACGTGAATAAAGGGGTATGTATGAATATTAACGAAGGAATTATTTCATTCGTTTGACAATATAGTTTATTGAAAAAATAGGGTTCAATCTAATTGTCTTTCATTCCATACTAAATTCCGTATACATATAATTCAAACGTATTATTTCATTTAATATTTTTACCAAAGAATCCAATAACATATTTCCGTAAAGTTGTAAATTTTGTCGAAAAAATGCAAGCAGTATATAAGTATTGGTTAGGTTAGGTTAGGTTAGGTTAGGTTACTCTTTGTAAATTATGTAAAGTTTTAACGGCATGGTAAACAGTATTGCATAACATAGGAACTAACTTTTTCGAAAAAAGATGACGAACCTTTTAAAAATAACAAGATCCATAACTTTGTTGTTTCAGAAACTGTGGAAAGATATTAAACACAAATATGAACAATAAAGGAAGAATGTCAAATGTGCTGGGTTAGATGTGTATGTGTATATTAAATAGGTACAAATAAAGAGAACAGTCTGTTAAACATGACATGAATTATGCTATCTATGAATATAACATTTAAATACTGTTTGGATATTTTATTTGTTTATTATCATCTTCTATACTATTGGTTTACTTAGTTTTTCTGTAGTATGTATTGCTTATAAGAAAACTAGGAAAGTTTTCATTGAAAAGTAAAAAAAAAAAAAAAAAAAAAAAAAAAAAAAGGAAGCAACTGTTTAATTGTATAGCATAAATTGTATAGCATTATCGAAGTTGTCACTGTTCAATCGGTTGGAGAAAGCGACCGGAAAATAAAGTCGTATTTCTTTCGCAATCGAGGATCATAAAGAGGAACGGTCGGTCCAATTTAACTTCGTTACTCCACAACGAAAGGAGTTGGTATCCAATTTCTGCAACAGTATTTTCATAAACAACGTAAAGTACAATATATACGTGTGCAGATTGTTCGGATAGAAAGAAACGTATTTTGTTTAAAATACCTGTAACGGCCGCAGCTAGCGTCCCTTCTTCGTCTACTTCTATTTTAACGTTTTGTAAAATACTGGTTACGCGAATCGAACCACCGGATACCATTTTAGTGAAATTCGTATTATCTTGAAATATATTTTGGATACCCAACTGCAACAATAAGATTGATTTTAACGTTAGTTTAGTACCTTCTAGTAGTAGAAACATTTAATTTGCAATGTAAAAGGAAATTGCCAAGTGGTAGAACTTACGCGGTGTAACGCAGGTATTAAATTAAGATTGTTTTCAATGCTAAACTTGGGAACATGGATCATAATATCTCTCATTTTCAAGTTTGCCAAGATCGTCGAAATTGGAAGGGTAGTTAAATCCTCTGATAATATTCTAAGGTACGGATCTTTTTCTCTGGTGTCCGGCATCAGTGCCAACATCGATGTTTTACCATCCTGAAAGAGTTATCAACGTGATTAAGTAGTTTCATTTATTCAGGTAACTTAAGACCGTTTACTTCTTACCGAGTACGGAATTTCTAAAGCGTGTGCTTCAATAGAGGATATGTAAGCATATCGATACGTAGATTGATGCGTCATCAAATAGGTGTTTGTGCATTTCCCTGTAGGAGTATGGAAGCACCGTAATTTCGTTCTCCTTTTGTCAAATGATTTTAACCAGCGCCCTTTGAAATAAATGACCGAGGTCGAAATGAGACGCGTGTCGGATTTAACGTCGTTTATCAACGAAGGCGAAGAGATCGCATTGTGTGCTGCCCGAGAGACCCATTCGTTTATAAGACGCGCTGTATTTTGCGATTCCATGAAGTTTACATTTTCTATGTCTGCTTGATAATGTGTTTGTACGATATCCTTATAACTATTCAGCACGGGTAGATTTTTATCTATCCATAATCGAACGGACAAATCAATTTCCGTACCGTTATCTTTTTTCTGAAAGTTCACAAACACGAAAGTTTATCGATTTATTTAGATAAGAAAAAGGCTTGGATATTGATTGGTCGCGGGCTACCTTTAACGATGCGAGAATATTTTTCATAATTTCCCTTCTGCGTGACTCGTTTTCCGGTAATCTTAACGCTGAAACAAGTTCCGATTTCGTATTACCGTTTGCTCCTTCCATTAGCATCGTCAAAGCTGCTTTAACGCTCGCAGGTGACGATACTAAATTTCCATCCGGGTATTCTTTGCCCAGAACCTACGATGCGAAATGAATTAGCTTGTACTCTCCACTCTGTGTATACGTTCGATGTTTGTCTTACTTGTGAAAAGAATACGTTGAAGAGATTGTTTCGATCGTCCACGTTCAAGCCCGCTTGCAACATCGGGTCTAAAAATGCTTAAACTTATTTCTCTACCGTAGACTTTAACAAATGTAAAAACACCGACAAAACCGCATAACCATGTTGCCGATAGAAGGAGAAACGAGCGTAAGATTGAAAAACGCGTAACAGAGGAAGCTTCTATTCCTAGATGTACAGAATATGCGTAGAATAAGTGCGGAGAGAGAAAGGGAGACTTTAGGCTGTGTTAGAATGAAATTTAGTCCATAAGCAGTTATCCCGAGGTTCTATCGTTACGAAGATCGAACAGAATAGATGAACCTGCGTTTGGTGTTCCTGGATTAAATTTGGACGCAAACGGTTCCTTCGGACTGACTGTACTGGCGGTTGTATCCAGAGGATTCATCATCTTGCCCACGTAGATGACCGTTCCTGTGGATTCGTCCTCGATGTAAAATACGAACGGACGAGTCGCGTGGAACGTTTCGTCCTCAATTTTATTCCCGATTTCAATTTCTGAAAAACAGAGAAGAAGATAGACTTGGGTTGCAATTTAATCGCGAGCAAAGAGAGAAACTTTACCGGTGGCTACATAAGCCGTAGTTCCATTCTCGTTCACTTCGATTCCAGCCTTTTGCACAACGTCCGAAACTTTAAGATGTTTGGAAATTCGTTTGGAGAGAGCGATGCCGGTTAATGTTGCAGTGTCGTCGAAAATGTCACGAATACCAAGCTGAGAACAGTGGAATGGCGGAAAATAATATGTATGTAACGTATAAACGTAGAGAAAAGGAGAAGAAAGTAATACCTCGCGCAGAATGGATTCCAAGTGGCTGGTGAACTCGAATTTAAACTTTGGGATAGAAACGTCGATAGACAAATCTTGCATCAACCAGACATATTTCGTTAGCAGATAGGGACTAACTTCGTTAACGAGTCTCTCGATTCCATCCAACGTGTCTGGCAACAGCAAGTACATGGCGAATTTGTTCCCCTAAAATAGGCTGAAATAAGAGAAACGAACGGAGCGGAAAGGTAGAGAAAGAGAGCGTACATGGTACGGGATCCGTAAAATTTTCGCATTCAACTCGGAAGATTCAGAGTAGTAGAATCGACCGACTGTGTGCATAAAAGGTACGTCCACAGTTCGGTTGTCGCTCGTATGAAATTTCTCAATCCGTGTATCTTTCGGAGCAAAGTACTTGCGGAGCCACGATCCTTTGAAGAAAAACGCGTTCAGGATCACCATCAAAGAATCTTTCACGCTGTTTTCTGCAAAACAGAGAAATTCGTTCGTTGAGAAAAAGAAGAGAGAGAATTTTCACGTTCGATCCTTACCATCCTCTATCATTCGATCGATATTAGCATCGGTAATGTTGCTGACCCAACTGTTGATCTCTTTCACGAGTGGCTTCGCGTCGGATAAATTTGCAGAGATCACATCGGTGTTGTAAAAAGTTTTCACAATGGCCTCGTATCGTTGTCTGATCGTGATATTCGAGTCAATGTAAATTCGCGTCCCAATGTTCACATTGTACGATGCCGACCTAGTCTGTGTTACGCATACATAGGCTACGCTGTACATGGATTCTTTTGGGGAAAAAATATTCTACGCGATCTCCCGCGGCTACGAAAGATGATTACCTTGAACGATCGTAAAATAGTGGAAAATCTGTCTCGAGTAGCGGCTGGGGTTGCAGGTAGCTGCAATGTTCTAGCCAGTTCGTAACCAGTTTTATCCTGGGCTCCCTCGTATAAAAGTACCAGCGCGATTTTCAAGGATATCGGGGATAGCAGCACATTTCCCGAGTATTGCTTGCTCGTAGCCTACGCGAATCCCCGAATACCGTCAGAATGAAAAAAATGCACACTTATAGACACGAGTGTAATGAAAATTTCATGCTCGTTACCTTGAACAGGGACCAGTCGAAAACGCTGAAACGTTCTCCTTGATAAGGTACAAAATCATCTTCGTCGTTATCGCGGGACAGGAGTCGAGTTGCCTCGGATTTACATTGTTTCGTGGTCAGAATCCCGATGTAGACAATCGCGATGAATAGGTAGCCTGAAACACGGTTAACATGGTTAATACTCTGGTAAAGATGAATACCGAGACGTCCTTCAACCAACGATTCGAAAATGTCAAGGTGACGTGCATGTAGCTGTTGTCGCTCAGGACAATCGTTCGACGATCCGAATTTTCACGCTGAACAAGAAAAACGAATTTCTCACCAAGTATTCCAGCGGTGTGGTGCTTCATGGCTCCGAAGAAAAGGAGGAGAGAGCAGCGATGCGACGAGGCGGCGAGCTACTCGTATTCAGGTTCCACACGCGATTTAACTGACTTCGTCGCACCGTTCGCTGATCTCATCCAACAGCACTGAAGGTAAATAGATACGCTCGCGAGACTCGGAACCGGTCCGTGCATCCAGCCGGTACCGTGACGAAAAACAACCACGTGAACCCGGCCGGCGCGGCGACCGCTGTAAACTTTGCTCGGTGACTCATACGAACTACCGATCCTTTTCTGGGAATCACGCCAAATCAGACAAACGATTTACGAATACGTTTCGTTGCAATTTTTATTTCCTCGTTAACAAACATTCGCAACATTTTCTTTTTCCAATTTCAACAATTCGTTCGAAAAGAAATACATCAAGATCAAGAGTACATATATCGATGGAAGGGTCTCGTCCGGTGCCCTCTACGCTTCTTTCCGTTTCGCGTTTTCCTGCATCGCTGCATATTTCTCGAGAGCCTTCGAGACAAAAAGGGTAGCTGCGTTCACGGCCTCGGTAGATACATAGCCTCGTGCTAATTCCGCTACCTGCTCTTTTACCTGCGAAACGAAATTCTTCGTCAACTCGATTGCAAACGTTCGCTCCCTTCCGAGGGAGAGGAGGGTACCGTTACCTGATTCTTTACAACACCGATTCCTAGGAAGTCGATCGTACAGATTGACGTAAACGTGCAAATGATAGTGGTAAAAGCACCGCCTAAGAAAATCACGAAAATAAAGTGTAAGAGATAAGCAGCTCCGGTACGAACTCCGTAAAAGAGAATTTCACCGGAAAGTGGAAGCAAACTCGTGACGATTTCGGTAACCGGGTAAGAGTCTGTCGTTTGCGGCCAAGATAGGTCCGCCGGAACAAGGTAACCCTCGTATCCTCTTTGAACTGGGTATCTGTTGTTATCGTAGTTCGAATAAATTGGATAAAAATATTGGCTAGCCGTTGCTTGGTTCGCTCTAGCCACCGTCGAATGCTCGTTGCTATTCTCCTCGTCATTTCTGATCGATGCAACCATAGCTTCGCACCAACCACTCGCCGCTAAACAGATCGTCAACCACCGATACATTTTTCCTTCTACTATATAGTCGTCTCTGCGTGAATACCGAACGCAGTACCGTCTCCTTTTTCCTGGTACAACTGACCGAAATATTCCTACCCCTAGCTTTATATCTATATTTTGCCGAAGAGGGAGGGTAGGTTCGGGAGAACCCCCCCCCCCCCCAACGGTTCGAGTTTTCCCTCATACCTGACACTCCGAAACGTATTCACGTTTATTGTTCGGATTTCGAGTTACCGGTACTTTTAACACCTGTCAAAACGGTTCGCGAACATTCGCTTGACCAGCTGACAAAATCATTCGTTAATGTCTTCCAACGATCTATTATTAAAAATTATAGAAATTAAACGATTTATTATTTTATCGTGAATAAAGAAAAAATTCGATGCTTCTTCCGCGCTATGCTTTATACAATATTACAAAAATACAAACACGGTCCCTTTATCGTGATCAACTTCGCGATCGCGCCAACAGCAACGATTCGTCCATTACTTCCTTGCGTAACATTTCAGTTTCATCTTCGCTACTGCTGCAACCTTTTATTATATTTCTTTGTTTATTCCTTCTTTTCACGTTTCGGCCCAATCTTTCGTCGCAAGTGCGTTTACGCTTTCGCCTTTCCAGCTCTTGTTCAGCTTGTTCCAGAATCGACAACTCTTCGACTCGAGTTGTCTCTTGAACTTCCTCGTCTATACAAAACGAATCCTGAAAATTCAACAGGGAAATAATGGAAGAAAAATCAAAACGTTCCCTCCCTGTTCGTACGATTATGTTACTTACGTTTATATAAGATTCGTGTGCTTGAGAGATGGGTTGTGAATATATTTCTATACTGGAGTCGAGCACGCGTGGTTGCTTAAAAATAAAACCATCCTGCCTTTTCATCGGACTCCTAGTGCTCTGTAAGTAGTGGGCGTGTATATCGGACGTATCGTGTACGTTTTGCGTATAGCTAACAAAATCTTTCAGATCCTCGTCGGTTTCAGAACTTTCATCCGTCGTATCGTTGTACGAAGAAACTTCTGCTTCGTCGTCTATGAATTTGTTTTTTCTGTTTCTCGTTCTTTTAAACTTTCGATAGGGATTATGGATTTGTAAATGTTCCGTTTTCCTTTCTCCATTCTTCTTTTTTCTTTGAAACGACGTACCGTGCAATTTTACGTGACAATCTTCTTGTCTAACATCGCAGAAGTAGCTGCATTTTCCCTCTTTTTCGGTTAACGACGGATCGTCCTTCACAGAATCATACTCATCCCTGAAACATTCCTTAGCGTTCTCGTACCTTGAATTCCTACTCCTACTTATACTCGCTAATTTTTTCGATATACTCGTATGAGAAGAAACGTTGCCCCCCTTTGAGATATCGAACGATTTTTTCACCGAAATCCATTCGTCGCTATCCGAACAACGTGTTTCCATCTTGCTTGCTTCGACTAATTTATCGTCTCTTTTTTCACCTCTATCGAATTGCGTGCACACTCGTATGGGGTCGACGTTTGAAATTTTAAAATCATCGTCCCACTCGTATTCTTCTACTTTAAATTCCGATAAATTCCTACCCAAGTTCTCTACGATCGAATTATCTATTTCCCGACTAACGTTTAATTCGTTATCAATCTGTACCAAGTTCTCATCTTGAAACATATCGTCTTCAGACTCGTTCATTACTTTTGAGACAGTTAAGTTTGAATTTAATCGTGCTATTTCATCGATTGCCTGTGTTATACTAAGAATACTTTGATCTTTGCATTCACTATTACACTTATATCGATCAAGTTTCTCACTTCTTTTATCGATTGTTCCTTCGAAATGTGCACTTTTACTTTCCGCCTCGCTTATGCTATCGTCCCATTCTTTAATATTACGCAATTTTTTCACTTGTACATCATTATGGGTATCGATATCTTTTTTCTCTATTGGCTCGAATTTTTCAACGTTAACATTAGCTCCAGATTCATCGGACGATTCGTACAATATATCTTCAAATTTAGTAAAATTCCAATTTTCTAACGAATTATTTTCATTCTCTGTACCGATTGCTTTTGATCCGACTGCTTCGGAACGATATCCGCTCTCTGAATATCGTTCCTCCAATTTTTTCCCCTCCCTACACAATAGGTCACTTTCGTTCGACTTGCTACTATCATCGAGCAAATCTTCGAACTTAATTTCTCCACCGATACACTTATTGTCAAATTCTGTCACTCTATTCTCAAGAACACATTCATTACCATACAAATCATTCTCGTCGTCAACGTCACTTTTATTGCCATTATTTAAGCTTTTCTTTTCACGATCTAGTGGAATTATATCGTTCAGTATTGTTAAACAATCGAGAATTTTAATATCGGGTACTGAGAAATTAAAAAAATTCTTAATCAAGGGAAATTCAGGCACACGAGATTTATCGATTCTACGCTTTCTTCTTGGGTTTCCTTCACTTTCAGAGTTTTTCAAAGTGCACGTTGTAAGGAAATCCACCGCATCGTTGTCGTAAAATAAAATTTTTACATCCGATGGTTTTATAATGTTACAAACGTTACTACTTTGCGTTTCATTAGAACTAAGCGCATCAAAATTATTCTTATCGCGATCTTTGTATTGTTCGCCTTTTAAGTATTTCACCATTGAAAATTTAGTCCCGTCTTTTTGCGACTCTGAATTCGATTCTAAAACGATATACATATTTAATATATAAAGAACATTGCGGCACGAAATATTTATAGGTTTACCTATGGTAGTAACTCCTTTTAACATATTTTTACGACTATTCCCCTTTTTATCCGATTTTCCTTTCCCATTTTTACTCTTTGTAACTGGAGTTTTTGGCAGCAAGCTAATATGCATTTTTAAACACTCTGGCGTACAAGTGTCAGGAATCATGCGAGGATTCGTTTGATAAAGCGAGGAAACAATGTTACTCGTATTTAGAATCTTATGATTTAGGGAATCTCTTCTAGCCATTGTTGACTTTAATGTCTGTAACATTGAAACATTATCGATGTTGAAATATTTTGTAACGTTCAATTTTTAATTACCTCGTGTTCTTTTCCATCTGTAACCAGAATAATTATATGCCCATCGAATATATCGAAACATATTATCAAATCTACTTCTCCAACGTCCAATCCTTCCTCTCCTATAACCGTTAAAGTTTATTTTCACCGATACGTTACATGTACGTAGTAGTATTACGTACCTATACTTGTAGATATAAGAACGTTAACGTGATTATTTCTAAAATTTTCCAACGCCTTTATCTGTTGTTTCTGTTTCTGTCCAGCTTGACCAACGAACATTTGCGGTCTTATTGACGGTCGGCATTGTAATAATAGAATATAAATTTCACTCACAATATCCCGATACTGTACAAGTGGAAAATTACATCGTATGTAGTATTTCGTTGCGTCGATGGATTTTGAAAATTACAAACCTCTACGAAAACTATAGCTCGTGTATCACTTTCTTTCTCATCGCTCTTTGCAAAATGATGCAAAAGCAGTTCTTTTAATTTCTCGAACTTCGCATGACCATATACAAGATTTTGCGGTATCTGAAATCAACTTTCACTTTGATATACAAAAGCAGATATCGAACTTTATGCTAAATATTATACAAACTTATATATACATCAATTACTGCATCTTCGCATAAACTTTTTACATCCGGAAACGGTCCGAGATACGTTTTGATATCTTCAAGTAATGTCTGCAACTGTGGTTCCCCGTTCATCCAAAATTTATCGGAATGATCTGTCAGGACAATTCGAGAAATCGCTTGATCAGCAAGTAATTCTACAATTGAAGAGAAAGTAATGTGAACTTATTTCGTACTTTGGTAAAATTTATAAAACGCCCTAAGTCCATCTCTGACCATAAGCTCATAAGCATGATACATTGTCATTAATATGTTCAGTGTTTTTATTATTTGTCCATAATTTCCTGATTTATCAGTTTTTTTTTTGAATTCCCTTAATAAGTGAAATACCTAAATGATGAGAGGAACCACTTAGCACTTTTTATTATAATTGTAAAGAAAATAAGGTGTCCAACATAAGGCATAATTTACCCTTCCTTTTGAAATATTTGCTGTTTCTGCACGAAGAACATTATGTTGCAGTAAAATTTTAACATGATGGTCCATAATAAAGATATACCTCTGTTTGTATTCAGCTAGCTCTTTGTTTAGTGGTACTAAAATTATGTCGATTTTTCTTTGATTAATGTAAGGCACAATATCCAAGGAAGTTTCATCCCTTAATTCCACATGAGCAATTAATAAATTCTGTAATATCTATAGAAAAGCATCGTTAATTTATTTATTCCCGCAAATTACAGCATAACTGTAAAAAGCATCTGTAAGTTTTATGTGTAACATATATAATCATGAAGTATACCTCATGAACATTGTCAATTTTATTTCCTGGTGTAGCAGAAAGAGCTAATACTCTGAAAGTCTGATTCTTTTCAATTAATATTCGAATACACTAAAAATACATATCATTATTTATCACTAAAACTTTTTCCCATCCTCTCATTCACAAATGGTAACATTATTCTATAGTAAATAAATACCTCACAGTAAGAATGTTTCCCTAAAGCTTTGTGAGCTTCATCTATAACTACACATTTTACCAATTCACTGGGTACAATATTTTTATCTAAATCATTGTGAAATACTTGAGGAGTAGCAAATATTACTCTTTTTCTTGACCAAGAGATTTCACGTTGTTTCTTATTAACTGCTCCTATAGTATAATACATTAATGATAAAGTACATGCAAAAAAACATATATAACAAGACTCTAAAATGTATGGATCATTGATATACCGGTAAGTTCAATAGTCTCTGCACTAGGTATGCCCATTATATTATGACATGCAAAAATTTGTTGAGCAACTAATGGTTTCGTAGGTGCTAAAAACACAACCTTTCCACGTGGGTACCATCTCCAAAAATTATACATTATAACTGCAGCAATAAATGTTTTCCCCAATCCTAATAAAAATCAAAAGCAAAGTATTATTGTGAGTATTTGCAATTCTTCTTTTCTGCAATGTTAAATATATAACTCATTTACCAGTGGGTAAACAAACCAATGTGTTGTTGTATAAACAAGCCTGAACTATATTGAATTGATAGTCTCTGACCGGATAATTTATCGGATAAATCCATGTTTTACCGGCTGATATATCAAATCCTTTTGTTTTTATATCAGATGAAATTTGAGAACATTGCGATAACTCCATTGTAAGAGTAGTTTCTTCGATTAATTTCGAATTAGATGAAACTCAGTTCTACTCAAATTTAGTACACGTACATATATATGCGTTTTAACAAAATACACGCACACACATACACATATACACACATACAACAGATATAATTTCCTGAAAAGCCATTTACGCAATCAAACAGATGTTTGAAGAAAAAAATTTCAAAAGAATCGAACATATGTGACATGCTCAATTTGAAATTAAACATGATTGCCTTGTCCTGAAAGATTGAAAAAAGAACCATATTTTCCTACTAGGGACTTTCTTTAACACCAAGAATAGAGCCATTTTTATCACTAACAATTAGCGAGACGGGAAGCGATACTTCGGAATTCATAGCGAATAATCGTGAAACATCTGGAATTAATTAATTAACAAATAAATAAAATCTCATTTACCGTACTCCACCCGTATTACTGCAATTAACAATATGTTCATGTTTTTAGTCATATGACAGACTTCATATAGATGACAAAATGTAACAACGATAATTTTTCTATATATGTATAAATATCCTACCGCCGTAATTGCAAAAAGTATATACACATACACACAGTTCGTTCACTGTGCAGAGATATCGAAAAAAAAAAAAGTAAAAAAAGAAAAAAAAAAGAAAGAAATCATCGTAAATTAATTAGAAATTAATTTATTATACGTAAAGGTATACAGAAAAGAATATGATCGTTTGTATCGTGGTGAGCATATAAAACAGATGTACATAGACATAATCATCTTTACGCAGCTATAGACGAACGGTGCTTGATAAAAAGGAAACTAAAAGCCGAAATATAATAGACTAGATCCCTCTGATTAAGACGTATGATTTGACGATAAATGACTATTCAATGCAGCTTTATGGGCAAACTTTTTTAAACAAATCAGGCATTCGTGAGTTTTTTCGTTTATGTGCACGGACAAATGTTTCTTCAATGTTGCTTTGTCCTTAAATATTTTCTGACACGCACTACATTCATACGGTCGTTCTCCTGCGTGTACCAATATGTGACTATTTAACGTCGTTTTTTGAGTAAATGCTTTATGACATACATAGCATTCATATGGCCTGTCACCAGTATGACTCAACATGTGTTTCCGCAACGAAGACTTCTCCTTGAACGTCTTCTGACAAATATGACATGCGTGTCGTTTATCGCCAGTATGTATAAGCATATGAGAATTTAATCTAGTCTTTTCTCTAAAGGCCATGTCGCATAATTCACAGGCAAATGGCTTTTCGCCGGTATGTATTAAAGTATGCCGATTTAAATCCGACTTACGAGTAAATATTTTATCGCAAACTTTGCAGTCATATTGACCGCCAGTGTGCAATAACATATGGCTATTAAGATCAGATTTTCGGGCGCACGCCTTATGACATATGTGACACTCGTGTGGTTTTTCACCCGTATGCACGAGCATATGAGAGTTTAATTTCGCCTTCTCCCGAAAAGTCATCAGGCACTCTTTGCATTCGTATGGTCTTTCGCCGGTGTGAACCATGGTATGCCTTATTAATTCTGATTTCCGTTTGTACGTTTTTTCACAAATATTACATGCGTGCGGTTTTTCACCGCTATGAGCTAACATATGGTTGTTCAGTGCTGTTTTCTGCGTGAATGATCTATGACACATTGTACATTTGAACTGTTTATTTCCTCCGTGTAACGTCATATGCATATTCAACTTTGCTTTTTCCCTAAATGCTGCAAAACATACATCGCATTTATACGGTCTTTCCTCTGTATGGGTAAGCACGTGCCGATTTAGACTAGATTTCTCTTTAAAGGTCGCGTGGCAAACGTCGCATTCGAATACTCTTTCGTCCGTACTCATTGATTGGTCATGTTCAGAATCCGGTCTCTTCATGAACGCTTGTTGTAATGCATCGTTATCGTACGGTTTTTCCAACACGTGCATTTGCATATGACTACGCAAACACCATTTATAAGCAAATCGTTTTTGACAGACATTACATTCCAGTGGACTCATCCCAACGTGAGTCAACATATGAGCATGTAGGCTAGAATTATCCTGAAAATTTTGTTGACAAACCTCGCATTGGTTGCCGCTACAGTGCATTCTCAGATGGGTAACCATGGAATCATTGTTTAGGAACCATTTTTTGCAAATGGAACATTGTATTTTATAAAATTTCGGTTGCTGCCCATTTGGACAAAACCCAGAATGCTTTTCTGCATCGTGCGCTTGAGCAAAGTTTGCATTCGCTAAGCACCTTTGCATAGCACCATCTTCTTTGTCGCACAGATTTGTGCTTGCAATTTGCGCCGTCCAATTTTGGTGACTACTGGATTCCCCATCCAGTTCGAGTTTTACCTAGAATCGTTTCGTTGGATCGATTGACTCTTCTACAAACGAAACTGGATCGCTGACAATTTTGTACGAAATTTACCATTTCATTAGAGAAGTCAACTTCATTATTTTCGATAGGTAAAAATACCTTCTCGAATGTCCCAGAGCAGATGTCCTCCATGTAGTCTGGATCAAATCTATCGCCGGGTTCTTCCTTAAGTACAACGCTTACAATGTTTTCGTCCTTAAATTAAGGTTTAAGTTAGAGCCCTTGTGGAAGCATTGTATTGTATGGTGCTGCTGTTTCATAGAAAACGTTTACCATAACCTGACTGTCTATGTTTAACGCATCCATTGGTTCATCTTTCACTTTAAAATCTTCCATTTGCTATGCTTTATTCTGAAAGCGAAATTAATTCATTTATTCGGTCGCATCATGTGCCACATATCAATACATATAAGCTGATTATAATGTAATATGCACGAATCGTGTAGCACGAGATTGGGTGCAGCCTGTACAGTGTCATGTAACCTTAAATTATACGACAAACAACTTAATCAATTCGAAGATTTTTACCCGTGAAATCATGCTAGTCGTCAGCAAATTCGGTTCCTTACGCTAATTTAATCATTTTATTAGCTCTTATGTACGAATTAGTTTTAAACGACGATCCTTCTACGTTTATACTTACAGCGGAGATTACACATTTCACCCACAAAGCAGAACACGCAAATCGAAATCTGTTAATTCCTACTCTTCTTTTTAGACTTAACGCATGAAACTTCTTCCACGCTTTATTATTAAACACATATCCTATTATTTTCCTGAGAAAATAAAATCCGTCCAATCGATCGATTTACTTCTGTATCACGAAACTATACTGCGCGTTTCATTACACATGACAAGCATACGTTACATAAATACCATGCATCTACTACGCGATTATACGTGTATACAAGTGCATACATAAATTCGCTGCTTAACCATACTTACTCACAAGTTTTACATAGAACTGTAAGTTGAATGATCACGCTCGATAACAATATTTTACAGGATACAGCTTTTTCGGTACCTGCTATTCATTCGTAATTCGTCAATTAATTTACAATAGATACGATACAATTATCTGGAATCCTTTTCTGCAAATTTTTTTACACGTCTCGAAGAAAAAAATCTGTGTTATCTGTTATTACGTTTATTAATATTCTCTTTCGGTGATTTTTCTTTTTTACTTTTTTTCTTCACATTATTGTTAAAACGAATCAAGAAAAGTTTTTTCCAATTAAATCCACCTCTAAATTGTATCAAATATGAAAATACTGTTCGGTATTTCACTCCCTTCGATCTTTCTACTCTATTCACGAATTGGATCGAATCTTCCGAATTTTTGCGCCATTTTTGCGGAGCTTTCATTGGTCACACGTTAACACACGTTCAAGGTAGGTAATTGTAAGCAATAATAAACTGTTTGAAATTTGTGACGTTGTTTGATATATTTAATTTACCTCTGTCATATACATATAATTGTTCTTAAGATCAGGACTACACGGTATACCGTCGGCGTTTGCCTTTTTCTTCAAACAATCGTACCTTATTTTGTAGAGGGAACGCCATTTAAATATCTTTCATAATGTATGTACATATGTACATAGGAAAAAGATTGACTACGCTGACAGGAGAATTATAATAAATTGCAAGTACTTTACTATAACTTCGTCAACAGGAAGGATATATAGCTGAGTGACGTTGCAAAACGTTAGCATCGTCATAGGAAATAATTTTCCTGCGGTTAAACAGAGCGGCCTCTGGGCCCTTGCCATGATTAAAATCAAACTTTTCGCCTTGTTCGATTTCAAATTCAACCATTCGCATTCGTACGCAGCAACGTATACTTCTTCGGACTTTATCGACAAAGAAATTGAAAATGAAGACAAGTAGTATAGAGGAAAGAAAAGAAAATCTGAAACTTACCTGATTTACTAAAATTTGTCCTGTGATACAGTAGAGAGACGTTTGAAGAAATGTATTCAGAAAAATACAGGCTAAATAGGTTATTCGTAATACGGAAAATTGCTCTTCCTGGGTGAGTATCTATTAAATAGATACATATGCAGATGAATCGACGATGAAAATTGCCTCGCGATCGTCTCACAGGAGTTATTTATCAATTTGGATAAACCGGTGATTTTACTTACGGTCATTAATAATAGTCCATAAATGCAAGCAAATGTGCCGAAATAGAATAACAGCGCGAGGACTAACATCGTAAATATACTTTCGATCACATCGACCGCTCTACAACGAGATCGTTTCGAAGATTAGCGAAATGTTTGCATAATGTTAGTGCAGTATGTGTCGGTGCAGGTGTACAGAAGGAAGGGATAACGTTAAACCTAATAAGTCGCACATGATCTTCTACCGTGGTCACTAAAATACGATCAAAAGTTTCCAAATGTTTTATGTTTGCAAGTCGTGTACGAAGATTTTCCAATTGGCCGCAAATATGAAGGATCAATATTCCAAAGAAATTATCGACACCAATGTAACAAAGTGCCATTAACACTAAGGTGGCCATTTGAAGGAGAAACATTATCTCAAAATATGGAGTTTCAGATATATCGTAAATATAATAAGTTGGCACCGGAAAAAGCTTTTTTATGTTGGTTTCGTTTGTTACGTATCTAGTGGTAATACCGGTTCTTGGTAGGACTATCATGAACATTACTGCAGTAAATATTAACGCATAACTCAGTATACTGGTTGCTCGGGTAATTCGTGTTCGTTGTATCATCACGTCTCTTTCGAAATCCGTTTTCAACTTTGCCCAATCTTCCGCGATCATGTTTACGAGTGGCAAGAGAACTTAAAGGAAAGAAGCGATATGTACATAGATAAATGAATGTACTTATGATACAAAGTTGCTATACATACCTCGCGACTAACGCGAAATCTTACCTTCCTTTTTACTCAATATAACGATATACTTCATCAGTGTTATTGTCAAAGGAATAGTATATGAAAGATTATCTATCACCGCCATTAAACTGTCACATTGTTTGATCAAAGAGTAGAGGCAAGGAAGTACACAAACGAAGAGGATTATCAGCACGATCCCCATATTGCGTAATTTTCTTAAAAATTTCATCGTTCCAGCGTGATCTTCTTCAAACCAAAGACCAATTATTCTCAAACTAGAGCGATTCATCCGAACTGCCCATTCGAAGTCTGGGCAAAAGAGCAACGAAATCGATTAACGAAAGACTAAAGATAAGGGATAAGGGACTGACTATCGTTTGAAAAATGCCAATCAAGATACACCTGCTGTGTGTTCCACCTTCGACTCTGACATCTTCACTTTCCACGCGTTTGGACTTCTCTATGTACACGAACAACAATTACCACCGTTGCTTTCTTTCCTATGCATGCACCGTGGTGAAAACGTCAAACGACAACGTTCAATGTAATACTCGCGGTAACAAGTTCGCGGCGAAAAGTCTACGAGGGAAAAAGTATGAAAAGTAGAGAAGGTAGTTTAATATGTACTTCGTCTTACATCCTATCATGAGAAACGAAATTTGTTCGTAGAAACAACAACGATGCAACATTTTTTTCTACCAAAGTTTCGAAAAGACAGGGAAAAACGGTTTCTCCTTTCTCTCGTGCATTTTTAATGGTTCCAATAGGCACGGACGACCGATCGAGCAGATCGTGCAGACCGTTTCTTTTTATTTTAACGAGTTCGACTTTAGAAACGAACAAATGAACATTTTGTCACAGGTGTATAAATGTGTATAAATACATACTCCTATTTAATACGTATTTTTCTTCTTCACATTCTTTCCACCCTATACCCCTCTAACAAGCCCCTAACAACAGAGCGTGAGTATAGCAATAATGGTGGCTGACGTACAATTGAACATTAATACCCCGATCATTTCAATCGAGACATTTAACATTAGCATTAGGTTGCACGTTTATCGTTTAGAATTTACGGACTTCCATTTAATTTAAGATCGGTTGTTTCGCTTCAGAAACATCTTGCGCAGTTCGAAAAATTTCTCGTTCGACTGTGTCTCTTGCAAACACAACGTGTTCGTATAGACTAGCGTATTAGCTAGCTAGAATAATCATAAATCGATGTACCTTTTCTTTTTGAATCATGATCGGCAATCGCTTTCTCTCGACACAGTTTTCTGTGCGTTACGTTCTTTGTGGTAATCTCATTGCAGGTGCTACCTCACGCACATTTAAGTAAATTGTCACGAGCCAAATGCCAGGTAAGATTCGTAAGCTCTCCGCGCGGAGCGCCGGTGTGTAAACTACCTGTCGAAAGGCTAAATGCCGTATTTACCTATTTTAACTACTCAATTCTTTTATGTTTCGACACTATCTCGTGTTTGGCATTTTTACAAATCGCTGTAACGCTAACGGAAAATAATAATTCCTGCAGGATCTAACCAACAAATCAAAGGAACCTCTTTAAGGCGGTCGCATCACATACTGGTAGGCGTTGCTGTCATTTGGCTTCCCTTCATATTCGTTATTTCCTCTAAATTTTCAGCGACAATACGCGTTCTAGTATTTTCTTATCCCGAATCGTAACAAACGTTATTCGCTTTCAAACACCACACGCATTCGCTAATGCATAAAAATTGTTATTTAAAGATTCAGAAGCATTGGCCGTGATAAACGCAGATTGGCAAAGTTGACAGATTCAACCTTGTTGCTTTTCATTCAGTTTTTTCCATTTCAAATATGTATAACTAAACACGCCCTAAACACTACACGCTGTATGAACATATGCAGATGTTTCAAGCATTTTAACATTGCCCTTGTTACAGAAAAGGCAATGTTTGCCAAAAAGAAAAAGAAACCACAAATATCTACTCCGACAAATTTTGAACATCGTGTACATACAGGGTTTGATAAGCGTGAGGGAAAATTCATCGGGCTTCCACTTCAGTGGGCTTCTATTGTTGGAAACAATCAAATTTTGAAATCCACAAATAGACCATTACCCTTGGTAGATCCAAGTGAAATTACACCTACAGAAATTCTAGATTTGAAAACTATTGTTCGGGGACATAATGATCCTAAAGGAAGGACGTCTACTGGAGAAAAAAGTACTGAAAATGGATTACCCAAAACCAGCACCGTTGCCAGATCTAATTCTCTTCGTTCTTCAAGCCCACCAAGACTCAGAAGAGATTATAGGTAATTTCTTCTTTCAAAGAAACTAGTGTACACAATCACAGGTATTAAGTATCTTGTTGTGCTGCTATTTTTTAGGCATAACAGTAATTTGCCACCATCCGTGCCAGAAGGACAAGAAATACCATCCAGTACTAATCAAGTACAAGGATATGCTAACTTTGGAAAACAACATAATTACCTTGATAAATTACGGCAGAATTCTTCCAATGTTATAGGTGGATTGAATCCTAATGCGCAAAATATGATTCCAAATCTTCAAAATCTTAATCCAAACATGCAGTCATCTCCTAATTTAACACATGCTGGATCGAATGCCCCGAATTTGTCTTTAAATTTCCAAAATTTGAGTCCCATTACAACTCCACAATGTCCTACGCAAAGTCCAAGTACTCCTCAATTAGCAGAGTCTGAATTCCATAGGTTAACAAACGCTCAAATGACCACAGTGTCTGGTCAATACAATGGGAATGTTCAGGTAAGGGATGGGATACTTAGTTGTTACATTTTATTCACTTTTTAACACACCATTCGCTCTTCTTCCTATACAGATTTCAAACATCGAGCCATCCTCGAGGGACCAACAAATCACTCAAAATACTCTCTTACATAAGTTGCAACCTAAAATTTCACCCGTAGGGTCTATCGCTTCACAGCGACCACTGAGTCAATTGAGTACACATAATGTTAATAAATATTCACAAGCGTATAGTACACCAGAAAATTCATCAATTTTGCAACCTCATATAAAGAAACCTATCGAGACATCTCAGTCGATGCATAATTTATCAAAGTCGAATCTACCGTCCTCCGGAAATAGTGCGACTCCGGATCAAAATCAGAACATGAAAAGCGCTCTGTCTTCGGGAAATCTAGCAGTTGGTTCAGGCTCGAGTACATCTAATAAACAAACAGCGGAACAGAGACTCACTCACGAACAATTTCGAGCGGCCTTACAGATGGTGGTAAGAAAAGAGAAATCGAAATTAACAAGGATTAACAATATGAACATTTCTTATCCGTTTTTTTTTTAATCGATTGAAAACTTTAGGTAAGTCGAGGTGACCCAAGAGAAAATTTAGAAAATTTCCTTAAAATCGGTGAAGGTAGTACTGGAACGGTATGTATAGCAACTGAGAAAAATACAAATCGGCAAGTGGCAGTGAAAAAAATGGACTTGAGAAAACAACAGAGACGTGAATTACTTTTTAACGAAGTGGTTATCATGAGAGATTATCATCATCCAAATATTGTCGAAATGTACGACAGTTTCTTGGTAGACGACGAATTGTGGGTAGTGATGGAATATCTGGAAGGTGGAGCGCTTACGGATATTGTTACGCATTCTCGCATGGACGAAAGTCAGATAGCCACAGTTTGTTCTCAATGTTTGAAGCCACTTGCGTATTTGCATTCCCAAGGTGTTATTCATAGGGACATCAAGTCCGATTCCATATTATTAACGGCTGACGGTAGGGTAAAGTTATCCGACTTTGGATTTTGTGCTCAAGTATCGCAGGAGTTGCCAAGGCGAAAATCTCTCGTTGGAACGCCGTACTGGATGAGCCCAGAAGTAATTTCCAGGTGCAATTCTTCTTCTTCTTCGTTTTACAATTATTTTCAGTTGTTTGTAGTCCAGTGAAGAAATGATATGCATTTCATATTTGACATTTCAGGTTACCATATGGTCCCGAAGTAGACATTTGGTCATTAGGTATAATGATTATCGAAATGGTTGATGGAGAACCACCATTTTTTAACGAACCTCCTCTACAAGCTATGAGACGTATTAGAGATATGCCTCCGCCAAAATTGAAAAATTCACATAAAGTAAGCTGAAAATATTTCACCTAACCGATGTGAAAGCATATTAATTAATTACGATTGTTGTTGTTGTTGTTGTTGTTCTTCTTCTTCTTCTTCTTCTTCTTCTTCTTCTTCTTCTTCTTCTTCTTCTTCTTCTTCTTCTTCTTCTTCTTCTTCTTCTTCTTCTTCTTCTTCTTCTTCTTCTTCTTCTTCTTCTTCTTCTTCTTCTTCTTCTTCTTCTTCTTGTTATTGTCATAAAGGTCAGCCCACGTCTTCAAGGTTTTCTGGAAAGAATGCTCGTTCGAGATCCGGCACAAAGAGCTACGGCAACTGAATTGTTGCAACATCCGTTTCTTAGGCAGGCGCAAAGTCCAAGTATTTTAATCCCACTGATGAGAGGATCCAGGCATACGAACTGTTGACACGTCGATGTAAAAAAGAAGGAACGCGGTAACTGATTCATTAACACGGACATGAGTTACAAGACTAATCGTGTCTACGATCGTTTTTTAGTTTGTTGTTAGACTTTAAACTTTAGAATATGTAGAGAGTATAGAAACATTCAAGTGGCCTTTGATTGTTAAACAATTCTTACATTCCATTCCGTGGCCTTAACTTAGAAACGTTATATTACAAATGTGTCTACATTGCCTGTGATAGGCATGAGCATGGTAAAAGATATTTTTTATATATCGAATTATTTAAAAAAACATTGTACACTCAAGTGCCTTCGTAAGCAGCACCGTTTTTTGTGCTCTTTTGTCCCTTGTATTTACATTCTTTATTTCGATATGGATTTCACAATTCGTTACCCGTGAAACCATTTGCGAGATACTAAAAACGAATCTCATACCGTTCGTTAATTTAAACGACGACGACGACGACGACGACAAGGAATGCGACTAATAATTGTTCGAATAAAAGTACTTTTGTAAACGCTTGTACTTAAGATAATGTGCTAAATTGAGAAGTCATATTTAATTCAGAAGTATCGATAAGGTGAATTTGACCACGAAAAGAAAGAAGGTCAAGTTATACATTGTTTAAATCGACACGGTGCATATTGCGTTATTAATTAAAAAAGAAGAAACATACCAGACATTTAATTTATACGATGCGTGATGATTGTAATTGTACGCGTGATCGTTGAATTTCTAAAGATTAACCAAGAAACGCGATAAATAAGGAGGAAAAATCAATTGGAAATATACAGAAATGTTAAATGTTGCGCGCTTCATTCAGTATTCTTAACATAATCACCGTATTGTAAAGGGGGATATCGTAAGTTTAAAGGTGCGCTAGGGAAGAAGTGGCGTTAAGCTGTGGTTTTGATGTCGTCTAAATATTTCACACGTCGAATTACGAACGATAAAGGTTTCGAAGAATAGTCATTTCATTACATCAAAGTATGTTAAGATAAATCGCAACGATACCCAATGCCATTTATTTTGATCGAATGAAAGATCAAAATACAATACGGACAAAGGCCATCGATCGGATAGGCGATTTACGATCGTGATAACATAAGGTATACGTAGCAATAGAATACATTTACAAAATGTAGATATTACCGAATATCGTTGCATAGATAAATCATACGTATTGAAGAACAGTTCTCATAGAATGACGTGTGAATCACAAGTAGCTATTACCTGCCATTTATAAATAGATATACCCTTTAACAAAGGTAAAAACTTTGTGGAAAAACAGTCGCTGTACTTCCACTATACGTCTCTGATAATAATTCACAATTTTTTTTCTTCCATACGATCGAATTCTGTACAAATGATCGTAGTAGAACGTCGATTATTCGTAGCAGTGGGGGGGGTCGATGAATTGTTTCTGATAATCAGCTATGAAACTTGATCATATGCGACAAAGTAGAAAATAAATTTGTCGGACATAATTCGAGTTTATCGTATAAATAATGCATTTATGAAAATACACGTTAAACATAAGGCAAAATGAACGAGGCACTTTTCATTTCGGTATCGATAGATTTCCATGGTACGTTCACAGTTTCTAAGGATGTACATATTACGTATTACTTGAACTCTGATTGTTTCACGTCTGTAAGAAAGAAAAAAGCAAGAATGAATTTCTATACAGTTGATTGATTTCACAATCCTGTTTTAATTGGAATCCCATGCACGTGAAGAAATATGTGTATCGAACGATAAGTGGAAGTAAATGTACTTACAATTCCAGCAGGCCGTATACGTAAAATGAAATCGATTTATCTTACCTGTTAATCGCGAGCAAGGGGCATCAGTACCGTACGATTCCATGCATGTAAGTGTAAGTACCTACATATTACGTACCGGGGCCCGAATAGAAAGGCATTTTGAAATACCACCAGCCGATTGGTGGAACGTGACGAGCCTCCGTTCGACCGAAGCGACCTTCGCGTCATGCTTCATCACTGGCGCCACCGATGTTTCTCAATCAATCTAATCGATGATTTTTTCATTAATCGTAACGTGGATAAGTCACGCCGCACAGTTCACGACTTGTGAACATTTACCCGAGGAAAAAAAAATTCTTTCGAGCATAACATAGACGCGACATTAACAGTCCACTCGTGACGTTTCCTCCTTCGTTAAGAATGTTTACTCCTCTATGGAATTTAAAGATGAAAATGAAAAAAAAATGACCGGTACTCGTGTCCAGAAGGCATACCTGCATCACAACGTGAATGTGCGCAGCTGCGTAACCGCATGCCTCTACATATGGTGGCATCCTTAACCAATAATTCATTCTAAAAAATCTATCGCAACGTAAGCTCTGATACGTTAGCAACGCTGCAAATTGGCGCGTTATATCGCGAACAGAGAAATTCGATACGGGGAAAAATGATGGCGGTTTTCTAAAAGTAGAAAACGAGTAATTACACTCGGTCGACATACTTGGAACATTAACCTTTTCAACGCTTAAAAGTTCATAGTTATTTGTGTAGAATAAGTGGTACGTATCGTGAAATAATAAATTACAATATACGTAGAACCATAGTCTGTGCTTTGATTATTATCGGAGTAGAGAACCAATGAAAAGACGTTTTACGGAGGCTCGACTCGAGGTCAACTCGAGTCGACGTCGCGTGTCCGCCTTTCAAGAGAAGCGTGACGAACAAATTTGCGTGTCATTGCGTCATTCCGTATCGATACCTAACTGTTTTCATTCCTACGTATGCACAATATGGGAAGTCGCGCGCGCGCACGCACGCCCCAGCTTCGATAGAATCTGCGTCGCGGTGTCAGATGCCCCGAGATATTTTTTAAAATAAATCGGTAAAACGCGCAGTTACCTTTAGGAAAATTTTATTTCATTTTTTTTTTCTCTGCTGTTCTCGACGATGTGTATGTAGTACCTTTGATAGTTGAGCGATAGAGAGACAGAGACTCAGAGCCCGAGAAAGAGGGGTGTAGCATTAAAACGATTCACTCTTTTTACCGGCAATGGAAAATTTTATTTCAACATTCGACCATCGCTATTCGTGCGAACGTTACACAGTTATTCTAAAACTTCATTATTTTAACGAAGAAACTTCACCTTTATCACTCATACAGGTGTTCTTAAGTAACAAGCAAGATAATTTCGACGATAAATACTTGGAACGATGATTCACGTGAGGTATATAAATACCTTATGAAAGTTTATCGTTGTTCGTAATCTTTTCGTTGCACAGAAGATTGAAAGAAGACGCGGTGTTACACCAGCCGGATTCGTAGAATTATCGTTGCGTTAGTTTTCCCACAAGTGTCAGGACGTTTCGTTAAAACTATAAAAATATCACGTTCGAATTTAGCCAGGCGATAGAGTCAGTCGGTGGAATAAAAATTTGAACGCCACCCCGAAAAGTTGACCATTAACGAGAATTTGCTGAACATTCAAGATTGGTAAGAAATGCTATGGAAGTGAGGGAGAGAGAGAGGGTAGCAAGTTTGAAGGGAAGAAAGAGGATAAATAGCGGGGTAAGAAAAGAAGGAGAGATTGCGCGCGTTGGACGTGCGTGTGTGCACGCGTCACGCGTCAGCCAGACGAAAACGGAGGAACAAGACGACGCAATAGAGTGGTAGGGATGACAGAGGGAGAGAGGATGGATGAGGTACCGAGGGGGGAGTGAGAGTGTGCAGAGTGCAGGATGTAGAAGAGAAAGAAGAAAGAGAGGAGGTGGCGGGAACTACGAGGTCATAAATATAACCGCTGTTATGCCCTTCTACCATTCGATTGGTCGAGCCTCCAGGCGAGCCTCCGTGCTCATGACGACACATAACGCCGGGCAACGATAACCCTGGCGGCGAGGTGGAGGAAGGGGAAGAAAAAGGAAGAATCACAAGACGGAGCAGAGCAGGCAGACAGGGATACTTGGAACGAACGGGCAAAGAGCGTAGAAGAGCAGGAAAGAACGACCTTCGAGCGTTTCGTTCGCGATTACGTGCTTACGTGTGTCGCGTCACGCCGCGTCGAATCACCGAATTCCAAAATCGTATTGGATCGTAAATAAAACGTTATGCCATTGATCAACCTCTACCGTTTTTTATTTAGAATAACAAGATTTTCAAATAAATTCATGGTTTCTACTTTCACAAGAAGTTGATATAAATGATGCAATTATTTCGACGTATTCCAAGTGAATGAACTGGTGGAAATAGGAAAGTGTGATCGGGCTTTGCGGCGATATGCCTGAGTCGCACGAAACATGGACATTGAACTTTTCTCCTCCGATATTTAGCGACGGCTTTATTATCTTTTCGTTTATGACGCAACGCAACGGAATCGTTTCGATAATCATTAAAGATCACGCAATCGAGAGACTATGCGATAATGTGAGCGCAGACGGAAGAATGCACTTTGCACTTGGAGATTGTAACAAAATAATGTGCAACTTACGACGCTGTTCGAGCATTGTTTTGACATAATCTTTGCGATTAACAGCCTGGCTGTAAAACCATCATTAAGATAATATCGTTTTCGATCAATATAATAATAATCCGGAGTGTGGCAGTATACGTTCTTCCCACAACATTTCTTTTCACGATTATGCAAATAAATAGCTTCTGGTTGTGTTGAACGGAAAAATGGAACAGAGGGAAGGAAATGAAGGATCGAAGAGAAAGGGTAGGACGTTGAAGAGGTAATGGAAAGGAAGAGACAGACGGTGGTTAACGTTTCTCTCGGTTGGTTAGGTTATTTTCCCATTCGTTGAATCGACCACTCTTGCTGGCACAATGGACAACGATTGTTTTGTTGGACCCAAAGCGACATGCAGCAGTAGTGAAACGAATGATTGCATTCTCCCCAAACTACCACGCAGTCTTGTCGGCTATCGTCCTTTTTACTTTCCGCTTGGCACCGAAGACACGCATCTGAAAATGAGAAAGCAAACGGTTAGAAAAGAAGAATTTGTATCCGATTGTTTGCGAGATTTTCGGTATATCGATAGATGGAGCAATGAACCGTCGCGCGAACGGTTGGAAAGGGCTGGCACGTACTCGTTGACCTGCAGCACCGGGGGGGATCCGTGTCAGCCGTGCCCCCAAGTTCTAAGCGTGCAACAGCTCGGCGACATAGGATCGGCGAGAAGATGGCAAGGAGAAGGAATGCGGGTCTGATTGGGCCATACCTTCTCCAACACAATCGTAAAAATGGGGCACACGCATTGTGATTATTAGCTGAACGCGATAACACGGACGAATCGCGGTGCGTGTGGGTGACATAGCACTGCGTAGCGGAAGATTCGGGCGGTGCGACTCCCGCTTGCCATCTTTTAGACCGTTCCTTCACCCTTTTCCTTTTCTTTTCTCTAACCGAACAACTTATTCGCTATCTTTCGAAAAAGATCGAAAAGATCGCCTTTTGTCGAGGCAGTACATATTGCGCTTAGACGTATAACCCAGGTCGCCGGAAATGGTTGGTAAGTGACGGTGGTAGGTAACTTTCCTCGGGGTGAAATTTATCGACGCTACGGAATTAGAAATAGATCGGCAAACGATATGTAAACGAGTAATCGCGTCTAATTGCAACAGCAGAAAATAATTTATCGAAGCAACGATTCGCGATTACACGCTCTGCTTTTAGACCTGCGCCATAGACCAACCAGCGATGAAATTGCGATAGTTATCGAGCTATGCCAGCGAGTCCGTGTATCAATCAACTCGATACTCTAACGAGTTTCTCGAACGTTCCAACAACGTACACACGCCCTACCGATATCTTTCGACGAGACTCCCGACGCGACTCCCGACGCGACCAATGAAGGACCCCCTCCCTTCTCCTGCATCGGTCCCTTGATTAGTTCGTTCGACCAACTGGGAAAGAACCACAAAACCGGCACAAAACTTACGTTATCGTAATTATCGCGCGTCTAAAGTTTCGAGAAGCATCGTGAACGCTGGAACACGAGACAAATTCTTCGCGTTTGCACTCATCTTGTCGCACATTTCCATTCGAGGTGACTTTGAACGAGTTGGCGCGACCGCACTCGGACGTCCACCTTCCGAACAGACAACTCGGAACGAAGAAGGACGCTGCGAGCTCTAGCAACTTGCCCGTTTTTTCTCGCCGCGCCCCGTTTGCGTTTTCCCTCTATGCCTACGCGAAACGTGCAGAACAACAGCTTAAATAGGAAACGCCTTTCGCTTTATCACTCTATGAGACGCGAACGCGTTCTTTTCCAGTGGCATTGTCGTTCGTGTTCATCGAATCAACTGGTTTATTTTTTTCGGGCCAGACGCGAGAAAAGGAATGCTGCTGCACGGGGAAATAAACCGAGAGTGTACCCGGAACGAAACGTTTCTTATCGGAAGAACGCACGATATTTAGACACGTATATACATATACGTATGTAGTCCGTTTATTCGTGGATTTTGTTCGATCGTCGCAAGTTACCAGGTATTTTTCCTTCCACGCGATACTAACGAATCGCTTCATCGATTAACCCCTATCGATCAACGAGTTCATCGTGTTCCATGATGTAACGATGTGCGACAATAGCCGCCGAGGCAATTTGTTCATCGGAGAAATGAGGAGGAGAGAAAGGAAACGATCTTTCTATTGTAATGTTCGAAACGAAACACGACGTTACACACGAATCGCGATAATATTTCCTTCGCTGTCCTGTCCTCGGTTGCGACGTTCAGCGTGACTCGCGGCAGATCGCGATCGAGATTCCTACCTATGTACATGCAATGTGTTTATTACACGATACCTACTACGTGTTACGCGTTATACATATGTATGTGCTATTCGTGAAGAAACAACTCGATGTTTTCGCATCGCAATTTAACGATGTTTTGACGACGCGTAGGAAAATTTATGTTCGCGTTGGATGTCACTGTAAAAGGCGTTTTGCGTGCTAATCTAAAGTTCAAGATCACCACGCATCCATAACGAACTATGTACTCCGATCGTGATTCTGACAATCGGTCAGATTGAATTTTCCTTGATGTTTCTTTTTCAAATCAACAAACGGACAAGGATGCGGCAACGCTGTTTCCTACGTCCTTTGGTAGACGTAGTTCGGAATGAGATTCATCTTCGGCCGGAATGGAATCGTTGGAAAGCCGATGCAACCAAGTGAACAAGCATGGGTATACATGTATTCCTCGAGACTTCTAATTCGCTATTTCGACACCGAAGAGGACTCCTCCCGAACTTCCCTTCGCTTAAACAACTCATGTAGGATTCGAACCGGCGCTAAAACGATATTCCTCTTACGTTCGTATCTACGTTCATCAAGCGAAGCAATTCGCGATAATAAAACGAAAAATTTGGAGGGGGAGAAATAATTAAAACATGGGTGACGCAAGCCAAACCGGTTATTCGATATATGTATGTAGTCTTTTTTTCTGCCATTATTCTAATTTACTATGTATCTACACGATTTGAAACATTGCCGGAAAAGCGATCAAACGTTTCTGCGTCGCGTAGAAGATCGTACACGGGATTGAGAGAGTGACGGGAAACGCACCGCGTGCCTATAGTATTATAAGTACATACATATGTATATTTGTCATCCTCGTTTTTCTGCGAAAAAAAGGACAGCATGCTGCACCTCCCTTCCTCGCTGGGGTAAAAAGTCAGGAAATGGTTGATTTATCGAAAGAGAAACGAACGAGAAGATCTTAAAATATATATGTACAATATATGTATGTATATTATCGGTAGGAGCGAACAAGTGTGAACAGGATCGAGGGCGACTGTATACGGTTCGCGACCGAACGAGGTCGAACGACTGGAACCTTCCGTGAAAAGCCCGGAGAGGATATTGGCGTCGCAGTTGGATCGTTGGAGAAACCCGCGACGTTCCGATTTCATTTCCTATCGTTCGATTACCCCTGGCTTTTGTCACCAAAGAGACAAACACTATCCGGGCCAATCTGATCTAGATGGGAAAGGATAAAGAAAAGGGAAATTTTTTGCAGAAATACGAGGAAACGAAAGGATGGGGGAGGGGGGTTGACGCGGCGCACGCGACCACATCTCAGCTGATTGGCAAAAGCCAGAGAGAAATGTTGATCAGCGTGCGTCACGTTTTCAATCTACGATAAATTCATGTGAGAAGCCACGAGACTACGCGTGCTTATGTGAGTACGAGGAGCAGAGGCGCGCGCGCCTGGAGTGAAGAAGAGAGACGAAGCCGTTAGAGGCGCGGCGGCACGAGAGACACCGAATGACGGGTTGGTGGGGTGTGGGGGGGGTGAGTGGTGGTGTGGTGGTGGTCTCGAGACGAAGTAGACGGCCCAGGGAGGGAAGGGAGCGAAGGGAGGGGGCGCGGGGTCAGCGCGCGTGCCCCCACCAACGACGCGCCCCCTAGGTGAGAAGGCGGCGCTTACGACCGCACCGGCCTCTATATAAAAGAGACAAACCCCCCGATCTGATTAGCAAAGTTCCAAACACACGTAAAAGTGCATTCACTCATATTTTACACGACCTAAGATTACGGACAACGAACTACGTACAAAAAACAAGCACGAAAACTCGGAAGGCGGGTCGAGGTAGACCGCGCAGACGTGATTCGGAAGAAAAAACAACCTTACCCTGGCGATATACTCCAACTCGTAATCGGCGATAAAACAACAAAGAATCGAGCAAAGATAAAGTCGTCGAGCTAACCGTTGAACGGAGACAACAGATCGGATAGATTTCTCGATCAGATAGAGGTTATCGACATAGAAAGACTTGCGTCACAGGTGCAACAGATGTAGCAGGAATAGCGTGTGCCAACACGAACACATCAACCACCACACCGGAGAAACGGACGCACTAGCAGCAGCAGCAGCAGCAGCAGTAACGGAGGGTAGCGGTCGCTAGTACTGCTTCGCAGTGGTGGTGGATTGCCGAGTTATCTGAGAAACACCACGCCGGAACGTACACGCGGCATCGCTTAGACTGTAGCCGTTACCTGCGCGCAGTCTTGCAAGGGTGATCGGTGCAGAAATCGACCCAAGAGGTGGAAAAAGAAAGAAAGAAAGCTGTATCGTCGCGTGCACGGTCTAGATACTTGGAATATAGGAAACATCGAAAATCGTAACCGCGTCAAGGTCGTATCGAAGGAAACGACGACACTTGATCGTATTTGTCGCGCGCGTACTCTTCTAACAAGCACAGCCACGCGCCGCGGTGCCTCGCTACATCGTCCGTCCAAGCAGATAGCGTGAACGCGACCACGCGACTATCGAACGCGACCAACGAACGAACGAACGAACGAACGAACGAACGAACGAACGAACGAACGAACGAACGAACGAACAAACGAACAAACGAACGAACACAGTCACGAAAGCCGTACGGAAGGAAATACCGTGAGATTCACGTGGCAGAGTAACAAGTTTCGCGAGAGAGAAAGGTAACAAAGGACGGAGAGAGAGAGAGAGGGAGAGAGAAGAAAGTTGACAGCGGATCTGGAGAATCCGTGGGGCAACAGGTTGAACGCAAATCCACCAGGCCTGGGTGAAAAAGCGGTAACACGACGCGAGCATTTTCCAAGGTGGCGACAAAATGTCGAATACCCAGAGAAGACAGATGATGCAGCCATGGCCTTTGTGCCTAGTGCCTTTTTCGAAAACAAAGGTAAGACACCCTATATTTCACACGTAACGTGCATTCGGCCGCGCGCGCTCGCAATCCACCAACCGACGACCGTTTTTCGCCGGCTCGTTTTCGGCTACCATGCCTGCCATTCGTGTCTTCTCGTTCTCTCTCGGCGCGCATTCTTTCTCGCTTCCTCGCGCGTCTCTTTCCACGATTCCGCACTCTCACCGCTTCGCTCTACCTCCCCCTCCCGAGTTTCTGGAAAGTTCCACTAAACGTACCGATGCCCGTCGTTGTCAGCGGTGTCGCTCACGCCGCGCCAGGTATCTCGTGGCTACTGTCCTCTCATCCTCCTTGTATCTTTCCTTCTACTTCGTCGCCACTTACTTCCCTTTCCCTCCCTTCCCCAACTACTCTACTACCCCGTCAAACGCTTTCTCCCCCATTCTCTGCGATTTTGCATTTGTTCACGCTTCAATATTTACCGTTACTCGCATTCCTCTTCCTCCTTCAATTTTACCATTAGTCTGGTGCACACGTGCTACGGAATCGTATCGTCATTCCGACAATCGCACACGCGCCAAGCCTCCCGCCGTTTTTCATCACGCTTCCTTCCCCTCTTCCTTCACCTCTCTTCAACCCCGACCAACGCTTCTTTCTCCCTTCTCTCACTTCCCTTACCCCCGCTACTCCTCTCCTTTCCCTCACACACACTCACTCACTCACTCACTTTCTGTTGTTGCTTTCTGATGCTTCTCTATATTTCCCCTAGAGTCTGCATCCTTTCGTTCCTACGAAAATCTGTTCGTTCTATATTTAAAAAGGGCGGACGCGTCGCATCGACGGATTGGAAATTGTACGCGAAACGTGTGGGCCTTGGATATTCTGTCCCTCTCGCGCAATCTTGCTTATTCTTTTTTCCCTGTCCTTCGCTGTTCGTTGTTCCGGCAGCGCGTTTCTTCGTACATACTTCCTTTCGTCCAGAAATATCCATCGCCGCGGACATGTCTGTCGTCGCGTTCGTATCCGAGCTACGGAAATGTATTTGCCAAGTACATACCACGGTCTATTCCCTTTCGTTTTCTCGTTTTATTTTCACTACTCGACCCGACAGGGGCTCCGATTTCGTCGAAACCGTGTGTGTTTTATGTAATCGTCGCGTAAACGGTTATTATGTACAGTCGAACAGTCGAACAGTCGAACAATCGAGAGATTGCAACGATGGACCTTTGAACAGTGTCCGTCTTCGTTTACCATATTACTGCCGCTGCTGTGTACGTACGTTTGCAATCGTTGAAACGCGGAACATGCATATATAATTTCCAAGTTTGGATTGTCTTTTAGGACGTGTCGTCCACCAGAACCGTTGATCGCCGTGTACCGAATCTAATAAAGATCTTTGTAATGCAAGAAAACATTTTTTTTTCAATAAATGGTGTTTTTTAATCGTCATCGTTAGTTTCTAAGTGTTTTCGGACCTGCTTCTTCCATACCATTCACAGTCGTACGTTTAATCATCGATTACATTCGTCATTTGTTCATTTGCTGCGTCAACTCGTTTCACTTTAGTTCTCATTTATCTTTTTACGCGAATGTCCTCGAGGGTGTCTGCATCGCGACGCGCCCTAACTAGAATATTCGGGAAAAATGTCACAGGCGTGAAACAGGGACGAACCATTCTGGGAATGATCAAATTCCGCCTCGTTATATACATACTTACATATTTGTACGTTTTTCCTTTTATCGATCGCGGCCGAGAAATAAACGGATCGTTTCACTATCGCGTTCTTTTAATAAATGCACTAAATACGCACGAGTATACTTGTCGATACCGAGATTCGTCGATCATTCGACACGGTCCGCGCTCCAATTTGTTTTGAAAAATATGTACGTATACGTATTATCAGGAAAAAATGAGAAGGATGTATTTAAGAAAGCCAAGAATGTCGATCGACGGAGAAAAGCAACGCGAGACTCTCGATAGACGGACGGGGTAGTAGATTTGGAAAATGAAAGCATCGGACGCGTTCGACGGCGACGATGCACTGTCCCGAATTTGCAAGGAACCAGGGGAGAATAGGTAAGACGCAGCAAACACGGTTTAAACGCGTTGATAACGCTGAAATAGAGTCGTATATCGCGAAACAGTGACAGGCTAGATACCCAAGATTACCAACTATTATCTAGTACTCCCCGCTATACCGCTTTTCGTAGCATAATATATATTTCGGCCAGCAAGATGTGGGCATTGCAGTCGACTTATCTCTACGTTAATTGTCACGGACGCAGCGCTAAAATGCTTCGTCAGCCACGAGTGTCTACGCCGCTGGTACGTCACACTATTGCTCTAAGTCTACCGCAACTTTGTTTCGAAATGCATAGAGAGAACGTGTCCTGCTCGTAGCCTCCTCTCCTGCAGATCTCCGCGCGGTGATCTCACCCCCAATGTACTCAAGACTCGTCGCGTCGAGGAAATCCGATCCGATCCGATCGATCGATCGCTTCACAGCGGATCGCGACCGGCGGACCGAGATCGATAGATCACGGTCGGCGGGCCACTCTGCGCGAAATTGCCCAGCGAAAGCGCCGCAGAGCCCACCACCAGGTTCGACAGGATTTCCTTCACGCGACGCACGCACACACGCACGCACCACGCGCAACGCAACCAATCCTTCCCATACCACTCTGTTGTTTTCTCTCGCTCTCACCCATGCACGCACACAGAAGTAATCCTTGGTATTCGATACCCTTGATCATCGCTTTCTTTCCTACCTATCTTTCTGTTCTTCTCTTTCTATTGCGGCAAACACGATGTGCTCGCGTTCCATGACCTTCGCCGAATCGTAGTTATTTCGGGATGGATTCGCTCTCGGCCATTAACAGTTTCTTTTTCAAATGTCACCGCGGCAAGCTTGACGCAGCGCGAGGACTTTCCAACCTCTGTGCCTCTCGTCAGATGCTATATAACCTTATCTCGTTTGTTGCGACGTTCGCGTTCCAACGGAGCAGAGAATTTCGGTGGACTTGACAACAGCGTCATCGCGGAAGGAAATGGCCGATAGTACGGAAAGAGAAATACTGGCGGTAGCTTTGTCGCTAAGCGGTACACCGGTTAAATGCAGCTGTCTTTACTTTTCGACGTATGCACGCACGCACGCACGCACGCACGCACGCACGCACTCAATCAAACATGCCGACTACTCTCGCGCGGTAGCGTCACACGATACGATTCCACGGTCAGGCAAAGATCGCTCGGATCGAACCAACAATCGCCACGCGTCGTTTCGTGTATCCTTTCCAGGTTCTCTCTCCTCGAACAAGCATTCCAAATGGAGCATCAGCTTTTACGCGCGATAAATGCAACGTGAATACGCATAAAAAAAGAAAAAAAGAAATCGAAACACGCCACAGAGATGAGAAAACAAGTCGGCGGTCTACCCAACGATCATGCCAGTGGATTTGTTTTCCACGTTTCTCGGTAAATACAAACGATGATGCAACGCTGTGCTACGCTTGCGAGATATGTATTGGAAAAAGCAGCACGCGCGAATCCATTTCTACTTAACGAAATTTTAATTTTAATTTAAAGCAGACGCGCGTTTCACATTTCGATGCTTCTCCCATGTCAAGTATCCTTCCTCTTTTCTCTCGTGCCTCTTAACCCCTTAACCTACGAGTTTTCTCTGACTATGCATCTAGGCGTCGGTCGTTTATAGATTAATTACGTTTAGTAATCCTCAGTCTTGCGAATTAAAACGAAATATAACTATTTTTCTCATATCTCGACTAGAATTTCTGTCACGAGTGTGACTCGTTGTTATAGGTTGTTAAAGGGTTAATCGTAATCGCGCCACCTTTCATTCACACTTCTCCCCCATTATCTCGATTCAGCGAGCATTCGAGGAAAGAGAGGCAAAGACAACAAACGTTGTTCCGTCGTACCGAAATAAGAGAGCAGTCGCCGGCGCTGGCGCCGGCGACGACGAAACACGAAAATAGTATCGTCCAACGATCCACCAGACCACGCAAACGGAACACGTTGAAAATATGTCTGATGCGCGGGCAACGGTCGCCCTGGAAACGACGGAATGGCAAATCTAATTTCGACCGTACTAGACAAAAGCTTACGTAATTTCGATGAGTCGTGGTGGAAGCGTTGGAAAAATTCATCGCGTTACGCTCCGTTTCCCTCTACATTTCCATTTACATACGTTCAAATCTCTTGCAATCTGTATCGCGCGCCACACGACTTCCGCGTATGCAGACAGAAACATTGGTTACGATGGCCCGTAAAAATGTATATGAACTTTGATATTGACATATGTTTATGCGAGAGATAAATAACACGCGCACGCGCGCGGTGCAGAGAAGTCAAGATACACTGTACCGTTGGAATGCAGAGGAATGGGAGAATTGTTGAAAAATAGCCGAACATCGAACAAAATTTACGGTATACGCTATATGATGCTACGTTCCAAGTTTTTGACTTGTGCTGCACGACGGAGAAGATGCCGCTTTCGAAGTTTCGCGAAACGTGTACGCGATATGGGTTTCCTCTTTCTACCTCCGTTGGATCAAAACTCAACGGATAAAAGTTGCGGCGGACAGGCGACTCGCGACACGCACCGCAGACCTTTCACGACTCGAATGCGGTTCTTTTCCGATGTTTGTCGCGGTGCGACACGTTCGCGTTAGATAGCGCCACGATCAACTAACGGGGCACCGAGAACGGAGGGAACTCGAGCGTCGAGAAGAAGTACGGTAGGCGGCAGAGAGCGGTCTTTTCAACTGAACGACGATGCTGACTCGTCTCGATGTATGGAAAAACGCGTTCATTGTTTTCTCAGCAACGACCAAGGATGACGCATGGCTGGTTACGTCGCGAACGAGACGTCCGCGTGCGTATCGAGGACGATCGCGGTTATCGAGTCCAAAGGAGAGGCGATAGCACGCGCGCAAACAACGAAATGCTCGACCCCGAGATGCAAACAGCCTCGACGACGAGAAACTGGCAACCAGCCGTAATTCTGGTATCCACGGCATTCGGCACGAGATCATCCATGACATGCTGTGGATAGCCTCGCGAACCGGCGAACACGCTAACGATTTCGCCGAAAGGAGAGAGCAATTCCTCACGATCGACGAGCCACCAGCCCAGCGGGAACAGGTAGTCGTCGCAAAGTCCCAACAAAACCATATGCACATAAATTGACACGACGCGCAAGCGACGGTACGAAAAGCTAAAGGGACGATGAAAGAGGAAAATGCGATAGCCGAATATAGGCAATCCCAATGTCAATGTCAAAGATTGGATCGGTGGGAGGGATTTTCACACGGAAACAATCGGGATTATTTGCAAATCTCTATCTACTTACGTTAGTCCACGTCGCGTTGAATTTTCGAATGGAAATCGTCCGATAGACAGAGGGTCATTAACGAGGTTGCAACGAGCGAACGTTCCTGATCGATTGGGTGTGTGTGACAATACCGTTTGGAGAATCGGGCGAAAATCGGTTGGGGCTAGCAACGGCTAGCAACGGCTAGCAACGGCTAGCAACGGCTAGCCGCACATATGTATGTATGTACATACGCGTGTTCGCGCCACGAGTACAGCATTCGCAAAAGCAAAGAACTCACGATTCGGTGACGAAGTTCAGCGGAGGTTATCGGCAGGGGTAAAAGTCATCTAATCGACCAGTGAGAATCACACGCTTCTGGCTTCTCGTCCGTCGCTTTTCGTCATTGGTTCGTTACAATAATCGTTACCGTCCATCCTCCTCTTCCTCTCGTTAAACGTCCTTTCTCTTGCTACGATTCCCGATAAACGAATCTAGTATAAATACTTCAACTTCTAAAGTTTCACCCCCTCGACGTAGTCTCGACCGTTCCGGGACCGTGCTCGCTTAACAAGTACATATCGACGAATCGCGTAAACCGTTCAATTCCTGTGCGGAGGAAACTACAATAGTAAGTTTCGTTGGAGATCGGTAGTAGAAGAAAGAAAGAAAGAAAGAAAGGAAGGAGGGCTGGTTAGGGTCGGTTTAATTTTCGAAAAGTCGCACGTTTACGAAGGAAGGTTTATCTGTTTTCAGGAGCGAAGCGTTTTACCAAAATATTACACGAAAGTGCCGTCGGTGGCGAGATCCTCGACGACCAACAGCCCGGGCGTGAATCTCGACTGCTC
>NW_017100190.1:137522-183398 GCF_001263275.1 Habropoda laboriosa | reverse complement strand
CCAGCCCGTTCAACAGCCAAACCGCCCTGATCGCAGAGAAGAAGGTGATCCCTTCCGGGAGCATAGTTGCCCCTTCGACCAACAACCACTACTATGCACAGAACCTGAGGAACAATCATCAAAAGGCCCTGAACGGGTCTCGCATTTACGACCCCCTCGACAGGGATCTCGATCACGATTACAAGCAAATCGATCCACTGTTGGCCGGCAAACCTCCGTACACGGGGGTGATAAGCGTAAAGCCAACCATGGGCACCGCGCAGGATGAGAAACTGTCCAAGGAGTCGATCGTCGGCAGTAAGCATCACGTACCTACGCAATTCCAGGAGGCGAAGCCGTCCCCGATGCGATTTGCCACTCAGGTAATTGCCACGCGATTTTTCTTTTTACCCAACATGCTCCACTTTCTTCGTTTCACGGCCGCACGAGCAGATGTTTATCGAGAGAACTCTATACTCGTAAATTTCTTTTCTTCTCGTGTACCGCGCGCGCGCGCGACTCTGACTTATTGTTCGCTCGACGCCGCGCCGCGGCGGCGTTACGTCGCCGTGCCACGAGGAAACGGCAGAGACCTCGTTCGTTTCTACTCGCACACAAGTCTCAAGGATCAAGCCCGATCATCCTTGATCCATTTTTCGATTCGACTCGATTCGACGCTTAGAATCCTACCTCCGACTACCAGACGCGAGACTATAGTTTACAACAGATCTCTAGGATATCCGGTGAATCACCGCGAGTAGAAATCTTTCGTTAGTTTCCCAGGGAATGTTGCGCGAGAGTTGCGCGACACGGATCCCGAATCTTCTTCCGTCTCGCGCGAATCGAATGCCGCGCGTGCCTTCTCCGCCCTGTCGTTCGAGCTAAAAACTCGAGAGCATCGTGATCGCTCGTGTTTACGACATCTACGTAGTTGTATTCATTATTATTGCGCAAAGAGTGCCCGAATAAACATGGTGACGAAAGCTCGCGAACCCAGAGCCTTCGTAGTGTAGCCTTCGTGGAAAAAGTTTCTTCCTTTTCTACTTACGCTACGCGGTTCTCGCGACCGAGATCTTTATTCCGATCACGCTCCTCGCCAACCAAGATCGTTTGATCGGTTCATCGAGGAAACCAATAGGGCAGGTGCGCGAAAGAAAGGGGGGAACCTCTTTCCATCTCGCGCGTCTGTTTCGAAAGAAGCGGGCAGGCAATTAGGAAAAACAAAAGATGAATGCATGCACCGCACGCGTACGTGCACGTTTCTACTCATCTACACCGACCTTGCGCGCTTCTGATAATAACTAACGACTTAATTTCTTTCCACGTATATCGCTGACGTTCACACACCCGGTCCGTCGTGGACCGTATTAAACAATTAACAGTGTTAAAAGGAGTTGAACGCAGCTGTCGCGAAACAGCTTCTCCCTTAACAATATCCTTTCGAACGCGCCCCTTCTTCTTCTCTATCTCTACTGCTACGTATCTACTACTTTGCCCGCGACAGTGGAAATTTTCATACGGAACGCGGGACTTGCTACGACAAAGACGATTACGCAACGGCAAAAGAAGGTCGCGGGTAGTAAGATCTCCTTATTTTTCTTAACGCGATATTTCTTCGATCGAATCGCGTTCGATTGCGCGCCCCTCGCTGTTAGAGGGAGGCTGATAGGGAAAAACCGAATACATAGACTGTGCCCGATCGAACTTGAAACAGGTTTCCCGTCCTCGCGGTCTCTCCAAATTATGTATGTAGTTTATGTCGAGTAAGACACAAAGGAATGGCACGAGTTACGCTCGCGCGTAGAACCCCGCGTACGCGAAACGACCGCGCGCATACATCGTCCGATTCGCGGACGATGGATCCTCGCGATGACAAGGGAAGGGATAGCCGCGGCCCCCCAGCATCGTTCCCCTATATAAACAGGTAACCACCCGTCGGTCCACGAGTGCCAATAGCGTGTCAATAATATACGGGAACGACGTTGACGACGTTGACGACGACGACCACGACGACCACGACGATCACGGCGATCACGGCGATCACCACGACAAGCAGCAGCAGCAGCAGCAGCAGCAGCAGCAGCAGCAGGGAGAAAATTAGCGACGAGCACATCGTGAAGGCAAAAGGACACGAGCACGCACCGCTTGATTACGCGGCCAGAGCAAACGGTCGACTGACGCGCGCAACGAGATCGGTTAACAGGCGATCCCCATCGATTCGATAGAGTTAAATCGATATCGAACGGGGCGCGCGTTCGAGGTTTCGCGTCTCTCAAGTCAAGAACACGCGCAGCAACAAATGAAAATCGTGCGACGATCGTAGCCATTCTGACGGTTCTCTCGCGGAACATTCCCGTTCCGTTCGCCCGTCACTCCTCGTCCTCTGGTATCGTCGTCGTCACCTACCTCCCTCTCGATCATGAAGATTCTTATGCGAGCTGATACCCATGTGGACATCGAATTACCGGGCAACGCGCCAGTCGCTAAATGCACCTTCACTCAGGTATCGACAACGACATTGCATACGTTGTATGTACATATACATCTCGGTATAGAAATTTTTGCTCGATATTCTCCGCGAATCGTTCGCACGCGCAAACGACCTTTTGTATCGAGTATCGGTCGAGATTCTACCGGATCTCTCTAGCTTATTACAGAAGACTGTGTCGCGTCGTTGCGATTCTCGCGTTACGCGTAGCTCCAGTTTCCACTTGGCTCGAATCACGCGAACCTACTCGACACTACTCTACTCAACGCACGCTTTCCGTTCAACCTTTTCAGGTACTGGCCGCCCTATCGGTGTCAATGGGCTCCATGGTGGTCGGTTACTCGAGTTCCTACACCTCCCCGGGTTTGGTCTCGATGCGGGACAATGCGACGGCTACGTTCGAAGTGACGAAGGAAGTTGTAAGTAAGAAAAGGGACAAGAAATTTAACGTGTATATACGTACAATATATCGTTAATATATCGCCGCGCCTACCTCTTGGACGTGATTGTTTTCAAACAAACGTGCCTCGCGAGGGGATCGCGCATATCTGGAATATTTCAGCCGTGGAACGAGAAACAACGTTATCCGGGGAGCGCGCCAAGGCAAGGCCGAACGATCCGTAACAAGGCACGTTTGTTTTCCACCGTATTTCGATTACGCGAGCTCCATCGAGAACACGCGTCGCATTCTGCTCTCGATAAGAGAAACGCCGCGCGCGTGGTTCCCTCCTTCGCCCCCCGCTCGCCTTCTCGCAACTTGGAAACGTCTCGAAAGTTCTTCTCCGGAAGGACGACGGCGGATCGTGGGAGACTGCCCATCGAAAGTCGACGTCGCAACGAGCAAAGGTCAATGAATGATATTGAGAGTTTAACCCCTCGCGAGTGCGTCAGTACGCGGCGTAGTCGAGGTCCAGCCTCGATAATCGCGACGACACGCTGATCGATCGAGGAGCGCCGCGGCGTTCTTGACTTTGCCGCAACCGACTCCGTTCGAATCGACACCGAGCCGATTCCATTGCGAATAAACACATACTTCCGCGTTTGTCAAGGTCACCGCGCGTAACCCAGAGAAACCGATCGTGACGCGAGCAAATTCACCTTTTCCTTCACAGGGTATGTGGATAGGATCGATCATGCCGTTGAGCGCGCTTTTCGGAGGCATAGCCGGTGGTCCGTGCATCGAGTACCTCGGTAGAAGGAACACCATTCTCTCCACCGCTTTACCGTTCATCGCAGGTAAGAGATATCGCGTTCACGCGCCGCGAGGAGAACACTTGGGACAGCCTTCTCGAGAAAATTCCTCTCTACGTTTCAGCCTGGCTATTGATCGCGCTGGCAACGAATGTCGCGATGGTACTGGTCGGTCGCGCCCTCTGCGGCTTCTGCGTCGGCATCGCTTCGCTCTCCTTGCCGGTCTACCTTGGCGAAACGATACAGGCCGAGGTACGAGGCACCCTTGGACTATTACCAACCGCTTTTGGCAACACAGGTAACAACAACAGCTGGTTCTGTTATCTTAAGCGAAACGGCAACGATCGCAACCACTGCTTTCTCCTTCTCTCCAGGGATTTTACTCTGCTTCGTGGTGGGCATGTATCTCGACTGGAGAAACCTGGCGTTAGTGGGCGCCAGTTTACCGATACCGTTCCTCATACTCATGTTCACCATCCCCGAAACTCCGAGGTGGTACATCTCCAAGGGGAAGAAGAAGAGAGCGAGGAAAGCGCTGCAGTGGTTGAGGGGCAAGGGCACCGATATCACCGACGAGATGTCCGCCGTCGAGAGGTTGCACACGGAGAGCGAGCGTAACGTGTCGCAGGGTGCGTTCATGGAACTGTTCAAGAAAAGCCATCTCAAGCCGCTTCTCATTTCCCTCGGCCTGATGTTCTTCCAACAGCTGTCTGGTATCAACGCGGTCATATTCTACACCGTGCAAATTTTCAAGGTAAACTAGGAAAACTAGTTAGTTACATATAACGATACAACGGAGAGAATCCTATCTTTCAGGACGCTGGGAGCAGTATCGACGAGAATCTCTCCACCATCTTCGTAGGAATCGTCAACTTCATCTCTACGTTCGTCGCGGCAGCTGTTATCGACAAATTGGGCAGAAAGATGTTGCTCTACATAAGCGGCATATCTATGTGTATAACTCTGTTCACCTTCGGTACGTTCTTCTACGTGAAGGCAGGGGGGGCGGACGTGTCGGCATTTGGCTGGATACCCCTAGTCAGCCTTGTCGTTTACGTGATCGGGTTCTCCCTTGGATTCGGCCCTATCCCCTGGCTGATGATGGGCGAGATCTTGCCCGTCAAGATACGCGGCTCTGCCGCCAGCGTCGCCACAGCATTCAACTGGACGTGCACGTTCGTCGTTACCAAGACTTACGAGGATCTGGTCTCGGTGATAGGGCCACACGGGGCCTTCTGGATGTTCGGCACGATCGTTCTCGTCGGTTTCTTCTTCGTGATCGCCTGCGTCCCAGAGACCCGAGGCAGATCTCTCGAAGAGATCGAGAAGAGATTTTCCGGTCCGGTGAGAAGAATGAGCGCGGTTGCTAACATGAAGCCTATGCCAATGGCCTGTTAACCGCTTCTCCCCCTATCCATAGCTAGCCAATCAGTTGTAATGTATACGTTGCGATACTTTATATCGTATACGTCTACATAGTTCCTCCTCCTGTCGGCAACAACGAGAGCGAAACGGACGATGGACCGTCTTCCGGATCGATTCTCTCCATCTCGATCTCGAACGCGATCAACCTTCCCCCTCGTCGGAGGGCGACAGATATTAATATACTATTGCGAATGCAAGCTCAACGAAAAGAACGATCCGCTGTTGACTGGACACGTCGTGCGCGTCGTAACCCTTACTTTTGTTATTAGATAGTTTTTACAGGGTCTACCTCAAGTTAGTACTTTTACTAAAGGTATACGAGTAGGTTAACGGCGACCGCGAAATATTTCAATTACACATTTTGTGTATGAATGTGCAAGTACGCCGATACGTTGTACTTACGGAGATGCGTATGACACGCGTATCGTATTACAAACGATGTAAGTAACGCGTACAAACGATGCCGAAAACAGCAACGAATTTTTCTCGTTCTTTACTACCAGCGACAATAAACGAGAGCGCGATCATCAGCCAACAATTCTCCTCCGTCATCTCTCTATCGATGTCGGCCGTCGAGTTTGTATTGTACATACATATGTAGTTAGTTACCGATCTGCGTCAACGGATAACTGCATCATTTACCAACGAATTAAATTCTAAGATATACATATAGTTAAGAAACAGAGATAGAAGTAACGCGCGTTTATTTTTTCATCGTTAAACTTTGTACAACTGTACCAGGCTAAAGGAAAGGCACCGCGCGTCAAAGGAACGAACGATAAGAAACGACGTGCATATCTGTGTAACGTACAATCGCGCCCGATTAATCACCGAAAAACAACGCGACTCTTCTCATTTTTCTCGCCGGCTTTCCAGAGAACTGTTTCTCTTATTATTATTCATAACGCGAAAGAGGTGCGCCGCTTGTAATTTCCGATAGCCCCCGGGGATCCCAATCGAATCTCTACGATAAGCGCCCCTCACCTTCCGTCCTTCCGTCCTTCCACACTGTCCCTTCGTTCCTACTCTGCTGCCACTATCTTTCATTTTCCTTCTTAGCCTTCTTTTCGCGCGGATGCACACCGTTCTCGGTAAAAACTGCCTCTGTCCTCGCAATCTCATTCCGAATCTCAGCACTAGGACGAGACGAGACGAGACGAGACGAGACGAGACGAGACGAGACGAGACGAGACCTAGACCTAGACCGAGACGAGACAAGACAGCGTCACGAAACATTCCTCTTGTACGGTTTCACCTATACAATCTCGAATCGAATTCATCGAGAAAATTTTACGTTTCGTACGCAAAATCCGACTTCATATTTTTACTTTTCCATCGTTGTTTGTATTTACCTGACAAACAATTTTACCGTATGCCAGTTGGCCGCAAGGTGCTTGCCAAATTTCGAAAAAAATTCGATTAAGATGTCTTTAAAGCTGTACACTACTCGCGTTAAGTTTACACGTCTAATTTTATAAATTATTAAAATATAACGTTTGACACAAATCCTCGTTTCTTTTCCCACCCTTCTCGTCCCAACCACTTCCAATCGACAGACAGTTCCCCTATCCCCACCTCTGTCGATTCTCTCGCTCAGCATGTACATATATAGCATACGCACACCACGCTCGCCGTATTACATTTCATAGATACGGGATCCCATGCGGACCGAGCTTGTACTCGCGCGTTTCTATTTTTTCCGGTGAACGCGCGTAACAAACGATCGAGAAACAACGCCCTAACCTAACTATCAATTATGCTCGTACACGTACTCACCCATCACTTGAACTCGACAAATCGCACAAGTGTCGCACTCCACGTCCCAACTCCACATAGCCACGGCGTTCCATTTCTTTAAGATGAATAGCTTATCCGTCTTCAAATTGTCGTTGTCCCCGCGATCTCCGATTTCTTGCTCCGACTCAGCCATCTCCACTCGTTTTGTTAGGTTAGAACGTCGCCAAACGACGCGGCGAGCCTTTCGGACCAGTCTAAATCTTTCGCGTTCGTCCTCTACACCTTGCGTTTATTTCAACTTTCTGCCGCACCCTTCGACGATATCAACAATAACAACAACACCACCACCACCGTCGTGACGGCTTCCAGAATCGGTTCGCTACACCATTGCATAGGGGGGAAGCGAATTCGAGCGATGTCCTTCGAATACTCGGCTGTGCCGACGTGTTCGATAACGTAGAGATGCGCGCAATCGGTAAGAGGTGTGTAGCGACAGCGGATAAAGAACCTACTTCGGGCAACTGCGTTGTCGAGACTGGCACCGACGTACAAACTGCGCCATCTACTCGGGTACCGTCTATACTTTCTTTTCCATTCTCTTTCGCCTGGCCGATGCGCGACTAACGTGCGATTCAACGTCCTTGCATTTCATCATAGTTGCATGTAGACGAGTGGAGTGATCCGAAAGAATATCACGGTTAGATAATCCAAGGACGAAACGATATCTTGTGTAAAACAACTTTTCAAACCAGCATGTGAATTACGATCTAACGGTAACGATACATTCTCTGCGTAACGCTAACTTCGTTGTATCGACGAACGCGGACCGCAACTTTGAACAACCGTGAAACATAACCTACGTAATGTCATTCGTTTCAGATGTTTTGCTTAAAACATGTTAGGAAAGCTAATACCACGACACTGTTCAATTTCCTCCCCAAGAGTCGCTACTCTCGGCGTAGCGATAAAAACACCAATTCTTACAAACTCGTCCGGGCAAATGGTCAAAATTTGGACGGTAAATGAGAAATGTTCGCTCGCGTTGCTGCTTATAACCTTTTTCTCACCTTTGCCGATTGCTTTTTAGACGTGGACGGTGCTGTGCTTGGAATAAATTCCAATTGGGAACTTTTAACACCGAGAGGTTTTAGATTTTATTTGCCGGGAAAAATCGGCCCTGGTTGGTCAGATGTGACTACGACCGCGCAGGTTAGGACGCATCTAGTTGATTTCTGCACTGTCAACGAAGTTTCGACAGACATTCCGAAAGAAAAAACTGCTCGTCGAGTGAATCGTGTTGTTGAGGAAAGGTATAGAAGAGCTTTTTCCAGGATGTTTGGACGTCGGTTCTCCACAGCTTACCATCGTTACTATCACTCAGACGTTTAACGCTAAAGTGATCAAGTGGAACAGAGAAATGGAAATTGAAAAGCTGGCTAAATATGTAAGTGTATTGAAACTGTGCCAGATGTTTAGGAATTACGTGTTTCTTCGAGATACTTTCGATAAATGGCCGAATATATTTTTCGCTACAGTTCGTACTAGCAGCGTCGGATATTTGTACTAAATTGAGGAACATGGGATACTGGGCAGATTTTATCAATCCATTCAGTGGACAACCACATCTGAATTTGCAAAAGAACAACGCTCTTTATAAGACGGACGAGCGGTTCCGTTGTTTAGGATTTAAAATATTACATAGAAACAATTGTAAGGTTATTTCACACGACAATAACGTGAAGAACTTTCTAGGTAAGTAAACGTAAGCGTATGTTTTATTTTTAAATTTGTTCGATGGTTCGTCGAAGATTCGTTGGTTTCGTGCAGTTTGATCCACCACACGGTTACATTACGGTTCTATATATTACAGGAAGTCTCTACACCACGGCGCCTGCGAGTACAGAATTTTTAAAGGAGATTCTACGCGATTGCGAGATTGTAAATGTTAACGAAGCTGAATAAAAGAAAACAGATACGCAAACACACTCAGAAAGAGAGAGAAACTAGAAAGAGTAAAGTACACAGAGAGAGAGAGAGAGAGAGAGGGAGGGAGGGAGAAAGAAAGAAAGAAAGAAATGTCAGTATAGCGAGCGTACGTTTCAACGTGTATATAATCATATTACGTTATTTCCTTCCCGTCCTCGTCTATGTTGTCGTTGAAAGTGATAGTACGGATCGATCTAGCGTAAAGTAAATTGTCGAGTAATGTTGTAGTAAGTATATGATTCTGAAAAGAAATTTCATTCGAGAGTATTACACGCAAACTGCTCCTCTTTCACGTTACGTTGCACGTACGTATTTATGTACGGTCGCGAAGAAGCTGAACAGTAAGTTCCACGCATGCTACCTTTAACCACGTATATAGTAATCGTACTTTAAAAATGGAATTATCTGACTAAGGATGCGCTTGCTGCGGAGCAGTCGCATCGTATCCTATGTTGCGTAGGTAAATTGAAAGAATCGTAGGTAACTAATACCACCGGCAGGAGAATGCTGATACACGAGGTAAAAATAAATATTTATCTAGGAGCAGGAATATGTTGAGAAAAAGGACGTCAATCGACCTCCAGTTTACGAAACGAGCCAGATATACCGGTTAAATTGTCGTCCGCAGCATATTGACAATCCATCGACGAGATTTCTACGTACATATCGTCCAGCTCTTTTATTCGATTCCTTTGTTCCCTCAAAGTTTTCTTGAAAGCGGCTGAAACAGAAGAGAAAGTGAAACTCGGATGCTTTTCCATCGTCGTCGCGCACGTAAATACGTACCGATCATATCACACAGTGGGATATCTCCTCCGTATTCTTTCGGCAAAATTCTCGGATCGATCGCACTTTTCAACTCTTCCAGACTCTTGTGCACCTTGATCGGGGATAAAAACTGATTGTGATTCGGCGGGTCGACGCGATTATCAAGGACGTGTTAAGGGTAAACGTACCGAGATTCGACTCTTCAACTTGTCGTTGAGAAGAGAGATGCCAAACTCGATCACCTTGACCGCGCAACTTGGAATATTAACAAAGTGCGTTTCCTTGTGTCTCATGGGTGTACTATTTTGTATGCATCTTAACATGTTACGAATATCCGTGAGAGACCAGGCGCTGAGATGACCCATCGTTAGTCCAGATTCGTCGTTGATGTGCGTGTATCCACGGACCTGATTCTCTTCGTCGTCCATCAGAGCTTCCACCACGAGACTGTGAGCTCGCGCCATTTGAGCGGACGTGTATTTGTACGGATCGAAGCGACCTCGAAGAGAAGATGGGACAGTAACGGTGAAAATAGGCGAGGAAAGGAGTAAGCGGGAAGAGAAAGAATCCATCTACCTACCTGCGCAAGAAAGTATCACGCGTCGGCCGTGACGATCGCGCTCCATCAACGGTACCAGATAGCCAGCATCTACGATAGCTTCGATGTCCGGATCCTCGATGTCGAGATTTTGAAACCAGTTCGGGTAGAGTTGTCTAATAGTCAAATACCGTTCGAGCATCTCTTCCGCCATCGGCACGCTGAACTTCTTCGTTCTGAGAAATCTGAGGAGAAAGGCTGCGTCTGTTCTGCACCGCTTGATATTCGGATGCTTCTGAATCCAGTGTCTGAATTGGTTTAAGGCTTCCGTCCTGGTGGCACCGTCCTCGCGAAGTTCCTCGCGGGCGATCGTACTCGTGCTTTCGTCTAACTCGCGTCCGTAATCCTCTTCCTTGGAGTTGGCCATCGTCCGATCTACCGATGTAGTCGTGTACGACGTACAGAAAGAATCAGCTAGCACGAGTACCGCTTTCCTCGCAGCTCGGTTCGCGCTTTCGATCTCCCCCCTCTTTCTCTTTCTCCTCTTCCTTTTCTTTTTCCTCCTTCCTCCTCGGTACCAACGATGCCACCCGCCGCCCGCCGCCCTTCTCCCCCACTGTTCCTTCTCGCGTCCTCGTTTCGTTCGTTTCGCTCGTTCGAATTTCAAACGAGCTACCACCGACGATTATGAGACCCAACGAGTTCTTACGCCATTCGGCGACACGCCGTCGTCCAGGAGAAAGTCCGGCATCGATCCACTTGCGAGAGAATAACTGTCCTCGCGCTTTCTACCGTCCGAGCAGTAATCTTCCACGGACCTTTCCACCATCACAGGTCGTCCTCGTTCTCGTTCTCGTTAATCGAACAGATGGCCGCGAACGTGCGCCGTTCGCCTTCGAACGCGCATTGTTTCGCAATTAGAGGCACGGTTCAAAGAGCATCGCCGGAAACGCTGAAATACTTTGTTCGAACGTTAAACGAGACCGCGCGCACTAACCAGGCGTTAAACGCGGGGGGCCCGGAAGTCGCGTCGAGTCGATCCACGTTCACCTCCTCGACCGACTTGGATCGAAGTAACCCGCTTGCTCGCGAGCACCATCAATTTAAGGCCGGATCGCTCCGCTCTTACCGCTCCTTACACGCTCCTTCCAACCTTTTCCTTTCTCTTTTCCTTCCTTTTCAAATTGTTGCAACTCTTTCTCCACCGTTTACAACAATCCCCTACTTGTTCGCGATTATCGCGGTGCTCCCGTTTCTCGCAACATCCATGCTTTTTAAGCTCTTCACGAAGGAAAAATGCGCGCAAGGATTCACTTTCATTTCGTAATTCTACGTTTTACTTTCACTGCGAGTCCACTTTCGGTTGGTCCGTTGAACATTAAAGGCTACGGCCCGCTTCCTCGCTCACCACGTTACATCGACGGACGGACCAACTTATGAAATTTCGTTGAAGCGAACAAATCGCGTCCCTCTCGCCCCGATTTCCCCTACATTCTCCGATCGTTTCCACGCGACGCCGCCACTGCGTATCTTTTTAAACGGTCGTTTCGTACTCTTGGACAGTCTACCGATCGGCCGTTTCTTCCCGTTCGCTTGCGTAATCGTCGTCGATCGCGTACCACAGGGCGTTTCTCGGCTCGGTGAAAGTCGCGCTTCGGCTGCATTCGGAGTCGCGCCTTTCTACTCTTTCCTACGGTTTATCTACGCTTTCTCAAATCATCCGAGCAACGTGCACACACGAGAGAAAATTAAACGGGCGCGTTAAAGGATGAGAAATTCGCCCCTTCCCCATGCGCCTCTCCTCTATCTTCGAATTGCTGTTGAAAACTGTAGCTGTGGTGGTGAAAAATGAAGGTTCGGGAAAGGATAAAAGGTGACAAGGCAAGCGACGCTTTTTCTTGGAAAGAAAATATAATTCGCGTGTAGCGTATGCGTACATTCGTAGGCGAATTTCGTAGGCGGTTTTCTTCGTTCGATGCGCTTTTCATCGATCATTTGTACAGTACAGTATCGTATCTTATCCGTTCGTCGAGGGATGTCGAGTTCTGTCGGATGGGCTTTGCCTCGGTAGCTCGAAATCCGTCGATCGAATAAATGCGTTGTGTGTGTTTACGTACAGTATGTATATGTATTCGATAGATATGATATTATACAAAATCGTTGGGGGTGTTGCAACGGAACGACGCGAACCTGAAATTGGCGGAATTGGCAAAGCTCGTCCGCCTCGTCCTTCTCGTCCAAGATTCCAACAACCGCCTCCAGAATCGAACGAGTCATCTGAGAATAACGTTGTCGAATGTCAGGTCCCTACTGTCGCGCTGCGCAGTCGATTTTTTGAACGGATTCCACGGTAGCTTCTTGGCTACGTGAGCGGTTGTTACGGAACCGGCGGGACTCGGTTGCCCGGACGAAATTCCGGAAGAGCTGCTCGCCGAAACGCTTCCCTTGTCCTGCTGGTTGGTTTTACCTGGTCTCTAGAATCGGTAGTATGCGATTGATTAGGCCGTTTCTCCGAATCAATCAGATTTCACGTTCACGTTTACCTTCAAGTAATTTCTATCCATTGGCGTGACTAACTTTAAACTTATAAAGTCGCCGGATTGCTTGATCAGCCGAACCACTTGTTCGTGAGACGCCCACTTTACGTCTTTATCGCCGATCCCTACTATAAAGTCTCCCTCCTTCATGCCACCTAACTGAAAGGGTGAAAAGGAACCGTAACCGACGTTACTCGGGGTAGGAAGAACTTTGCCGTACTTACGTCGGCCAACGAATTATGATCAACTGCAGCTATTATCACGGGCGCGTCTCCTCGAACGCTAAACCCAAATCCTTCACCGTCCGGTCCACGTTGCAACTGGATCAATCGCGGCGCTGTCCAATGCCTTTTCGCCGAAAATATAGCTACCGGACCGAGCGATCGGAAAAGGTCCTCTACCCCGTGTTGCCCGAAATCCGGGTGAGTGATGTTCAGTTGAAACTTTGTCGATGCTGCGTTACCAAACAACGAGAAGCATTGTTATTGTCATCGTCGTCGTCTCTTTTCTTCCTGTTCCCTCTATCTCTTACCAATGATATCCGGAGGGTCCAACAATCCCCGGAAATCATCCTCGTCGCCGATCCCGTTGTAACTCTCCACGGTCGACTCCTGCACTCTCTTCAAAACTTTCGCGAGCGCCTGTTTCGCTTTCAAGTCCCTGCACATTCTCTGCAGCCTTTGACTTTCCTCGTGCAAGACCAAGGCTTCCCTGAGATGCGCTTTTCCTGCAAGAAAGGAAGAATCGTTGGTCGAACGGGGAGCTAAGGATAGGACAGAGAGTACGCACCTAGCAACTTCCTCTCGTTCTCGTCCCGTGGCACGATGATGTCCAGCTGCGTCTTTCCGTCGCTCTTCTGCACGTGCTCGAGTGCGAGCTTGGTCTCAGCGCGCCACTCGCCGATCGGTCGATCGAAGAGCCCGAGCGCGAGGTGCTTGTGGGCAAGAGCTAGGTGATGTTCCCGCTTTACCAAGATCAACGAGATCCACGTCTCCGGTACGTAGTCGCGGACCGGTTCGCGAGAGATCAGCCCGTGGACGTCGTTGTAGACAGCCGCAACCTAGACAGAAGTGGTTTCGGTAGAAAAGTTTGCGACACAGCTGGCCGTAAATTAGGATCTGGAATTAGAATCTGGCCGCCTCTACCTGTGACGCTTCCTGCGCGAGATCCAACGATACGTCGATGTTCCTCCCGTCCCTCGACTGAAGTTCCAACTTCTCGAACAAGCATTCTCTCGCTTGGGCCTGAAACGAGAGAATCGAGAAAAACGAGAAAAACGAGAAAAACGAGAAGAACGAGATGCGTAATACGTATCGTAGTCTACGGGGCTACGAACGCGTGGTCGTTACCAGCATCAGTTGAACGAGCATCTCGAGCATGTCCGGCCCGAGGTCCATACTCGGCGCGTTGGTGAAGTTTTCGTGTATGTAACGAAAGGTACCAGCGGCTCGGAGGAACGCGTCGATCGCCTGGTCCAAGCCTCGCGCGGACAAACGATCTTGTTTCGCGGCCAGCTGTGTATAGAGAGCGGCTGCGTTGAAGAGAATCGAGGCCTTCTCGAAGGCGACGGTCCGTTGGCAACTCGGCACTCCGGTCAACGAGTCGAACCACTCGAAGTAAATGCCGAGGCTTCGATCCGGAGGGAAGAAACGTCGCTCGACGAAATAGAGCTGGTTGTAATAGCGCAAGAGCAACGCGATGCCGGCCGCATCTCTGGTCGGTGTTCGCGTCGCCTACCAACCGTAAACAGAACCAACGATCGAATCCGACAGAGCCAACGGTCGCTCCTAGGTAGGAGCCTACCGGCGTTCCGCACTCACCTGTCTCGTTTCCATAAGATCCGCGACCGCCTCCTCGTAATTTCCCCCATCCTCGCTATAGTGCTCGAGGATAAAGTCCTGCGTGCAACACCCACAGATTATCGTCGAGCGGCGTTCGATACGCGTTGCTTAGCGACGCGCGTTAAAGTTCACGTACGCGTTCGCGTAACATGTCGAGGATTACTCTAGATCTGTTGCGAAAGCGTTCGGAGCACAACGACGGGGAAATCTCCACGCTCGAGGAGATCGCGTTGCACCAAGAGAGTATCGAGAAGATAGAGCTGATCGAGAAAACGTGCAAGCACTTGAAGATTCTTTTGTTGCAGCACAATCTGATATCGAGGATCGAAAATCTGGGCAAGCTGAAGAAGCTCGAGTACCTGAATTTAGCACTGAACAACGTACAAGTGATAGAAAATTTGGAAGGGCTGGAGAGCTTGAAGAAGTTGGATCTAACGGTGAACTTTATCGGCGATCTTCGAGGAGTGAAGAGGTTAAGGTAAGTTGTCCCCGTGTCTTTGTTTCGTAAATCGACGCGAAATGGTTCTATCAATCCATCCGTTGTCGTCGCGGCGCAGATGCAACCAACACTTGGAGCAGCTGTTCCTGATGGGAAATCCGTGTGCCGACTACGAAGGATACAGAGAGTACGTGGTCGCGACGCTCTCGCAATTGAAAGAACTAGACGGGGCGGCGATCGTGAGATCGGAACGCATAAAGGCGCTGCAAATTTACGCGGAAGTCGAGGGGGAGACGATCAGGAGTTACGCGAGGCAGAGAAGCGCGAGGGAAGCGGAAATCCTTGATTATCGAGAGGAGAGAACCAGCTGGAAAGGAGAAGAACGATCGGAGGAGGAGGAGAATGACGAAACGTTTTGGAAGCGAACCAGTCGTCACACACCTGAGGAACGCGTCGCTATCGCGGAGCGGTTACTGCGGAAGGAGGAACAAAGAAATCGGGAAAGAGACGGAGGAAAGCGAAACAGCTACGTACCAAAGTTGTTCAGTCCAGAGGGCAAGCCGTACAACGTGAATCAGCCAAAGGTGTCGTTCAAGTTGAACGACCAGGAGTACACCGATCGCGTTGTCTTGGAAGTTGCTCTCTACAAGTACGTTGTACAGCGATTCGACGAGGTAATTGAACGTGTTAAATTTCTATTTTCCGACATTACCGATTTCAGACATTTGGACACTTGCTACGTGAACGTGGACGTGCAGCCCGAGTACGTGCGCGTTACGATCAAGGGAAAGGCGTTACAGCTGACGCTTCCCTGCGAGGTGTCGGTAAGCACCAGCACGGCCCAGAGGAACACGACGAATGGCACGCTGCTGGTCACTATGCCGCGCTTCAATCCGCTATCTAATATCCCGTTTCGTAACAACGAGACGACTACTGTTCGGAGGGTAGAACGGCGACCGCTAACGGGCGTACGGGAGTACTTGGAGATCGGACCCGGCAGCAACCATCTCGATTTCTCGCGGATCCTCGCCCGATCGGGCGAACAGCGGTACGACGTTTCGAAGAAACGCGAACAGATTCGCGAGGACGACGGGGATTCGGAGGTGCCGCCACTCGAATGAATTTCGACCGGTCCCGGTAACATTCTCACCTTGAACGGATCTCGAAAGTCGATATCTTTGGTTTCCTTCAGTCCTAACGGGATCATCGGCATCGCCGGTTCTTCGCTAAAAATAAACGCACATTTAGGTTTATCGCCGATGAAAGGTTTGTCGCTTTTTCTCTCTCGTACCGACCTGTCGACGTTCTGGTAGAGCTCAACCGAGCTGTTCAGCTCGGCGAGCTGTTCTTTCAGCAGCTGCAAGTTCGAATTGACGAAACTCAACTCCAACGCGACCGTTTCTCTCAGCTTTCTGTTGGTGGTCGCTCTGAAAGGAACGGAAGGTTGCTCAGTCGGAGAAGGTGAGGAGCGTGTAAAGTACCGGAGGAGGAACGCTTATGGTAGCTTACTTGAAGAGGTTCTCCGCGCCGGCTCGTAACCGAAGCTCCTTGTTGATCTCTTGGTTCAGTTTGCTTCGTTTGTTCTGCAGCTTTCCCCGGCAAGTGGCCACCCTAGGATCGGAGCCCTGCACAGCCAGTCGAATTACCGTCGGTTGGTTACTTACTACATACACGTTTAGCGAATTCTCCGCGAACGGTCGTACACGGATGGTAAATAAAGGGACGCGGCGTCCTAACTGTCGAGGGGAAGGAAAGAAGGTGGTTCTCACCCCTGGCCACTTTCTCGATGTCGATTCCCGAAAAATTTCTATATCCTCGGACCGACAGGGGGAAGCTTTTCCCCCGAGTATTCGCGAATAACGAGACGGCGCATTCTCGCAGTCCGTCCTCTTCTCCCTCTCGTCCAACCAAGTCGGCCGAGATCCGCGATTCTTCAACAGAGCCGCGTAACAAGTCCACTTCAACATAGTATTCGTTCTCGCAGCCGCATCGTTCGCACCGAGCACTATTTCCCTCCCGAGCCGCGAATAGGAAAGCTCGCGAATCTCGTCCTTTGACCATTAGCCAGCGCCGCGATGCGCGTATCAGCGCCGGAATTCACGCCGCGTTTACTGCTTATATTTCGTGGCTCGGCGGGCATGAACGATGGTTCGTTGCACGAGCCGCCCAACTGTAACATTCTACGTCTCTCCCTCTCTCCCTCTCTATTCCTATCCATCTATCATCCCTGATACAGCAGAACGCGTGTCTCCAGTTAAATCTCGATCGATCTATCGCCCAACCAGGAGGAGGAGAAAGAGCGACGCGGTACATACTCCCGGTGAAAGGAGAGAAACTGTACGAATAAAGGTGGGGGAGAAGGATAACGCTCGGTTTATCTTCCTCGCGGGTGCGGCGCGCTTCGTGCTCGATTACCGATGCCCCGCGGTTCCGTCAAACCTAGACCGGTCGATCGAGTCGAACTCTCTTCCGAATCTGCTGCTCTCCCCGTTCTCACCGCTCGCCGTGCGCCGCTGACCGCCAATCTGTTCCGCGTCCATCGCTACCGCGAGAAATCGGGACGGAAGCCGGAATCGAGGAACGCGGTCGAAGACCTTACCGCCGCCGGCTTGACGCGACGCGAAGATGCGGGACACTAACGGGATTCGATTCGTCCTCCAATTACATTTTCTCTAATTCAACGTCGCGACTTATCGCCGCTCGTCCCGCGCTTTTCCTCGCTTGTTACGCGTTCTATCGCGTCTCGAGTTCAGCGGACCAGGCACGCTCTATCGGATCCGAGGCACGCTGCTTGCGCTCGCGTTGAAACAGGAAATGCCGACTTCGTTCGCTACACACCCCCCGGCCGGCCCCACCGCTCCCCTCGCGTTTCAACTGTTTTGGTTACCCGTCAAGCGTCAACTTTTCCGCACTTCCTGCCAACCTTCCTTTCCCACCCCACTCCATTCCATTCCATTCCATTCCCGGTAAAGGGCGAATCGGAGGAAGGCGAAACGCGATAATAAACTGTAACGGATGTAAACGCTTGCACAGCTTTTCCGTCGTTCGATTTACCTGCAACCGTAAATCCGGAAGGATCAGCATGGTTCTGGATACTATCGAATCTAGCCGAATGTTTGGCAAAACTTTACTCTCCGAACGATCTGCGTCCGCGTGATCCTTCGCCGATGAATTCGAAACCTTCGTGCTCCTCGATTTCCCGTCCCTGTGGCTTAAGCGTCCGTCCGTCCGTCCGTCCGTCCGTCCGTCCGTCCGTCTATTCGATAGAAAACGGAGGAGAATCGTGCAACTCGCTCAAAGTGATCGACCTCTCTCGATCGCACACACGTCGAGCAACGATAAATCCACCTTTCTCGGCTCCATATCTGCGCTTGGTCGGAATTGCGCGGTCCAAGCACCGTGGAAATCTGCGACAGGTGCACCGCAACCGACGTGCCGTGTCCTCACATTCCACTCGCGACGCGAACGACGCTGCAATCCCTCGAAACGCTTCCAACTTTCCGAGCAGATAAAACTCTATACACGTTCGATGTTTCCGCGGTGCGTTTCTTTTCTACGGGAAAGCGGAATTCCCAGGGCCGACGAACGGTGTTGCGCACGCGAAAAGGAGGGAGACCGATAGGAGGGGATGTTGACAATCGAGAGAGAGAGAGAGAGAGAGAGAGAGAGAGAGAGAGAGAGAAGAAAAGATCGACCGAGAAGATTTACAGATCACCGTTGACTCGCGTCGATCGACGCGCACAAGGTAGCGCGCAACACGGCCCACCACCGGTTCCTCACCTTCCACGGTGTTTCGTTTGCCGGCCGATAGGGTCCCGTCGTTTTTCTCACTCGGCAAATTTCGCCTCGATTCGTCGCGGTTCGTTCGAATTCGCGTCCCTTCGGTCGGCGACGGATCGTTTCGCGCTTCAAAACCGCGGTTCCCTCCAATGTCGTCTTGTTATTGAAACTTCCGATTATCGAACGATGCTTTTCGAGCATCACGTTTCGGCCCGATATCCGATCGTTCCTCCCACAAATTTTTACTCGCGAAATTCTTTCGCTCCGTTTTTCTTTTTTAGACTCGTCGATACGAGGAACGGTATGTTTCGAATACATTTTTTACGCGACCATTCATCGAGGAGAAAGCGTCGAGGCAACTGTAGCGAATGATTAACTTTTACGCAATCGACTGTGCAATGCTCCATCGATTTCTGTGTTTCGATTTCGCGTAACCCGTCGCCGCCGCGTCCAACTACGCGTTTCTTTCACGCGTGACGAATCACACGTGTAATTTACGCAAACGAAACCCAAGGATTTGCGTACGTTAAAGGTATTTATATAAGCCGTTAAACGTATCGAATCGGCCCAACGGGCTTAACGTCGAGAGTTCTTTCCGGAAGATCGATCTTTCGTGGAATCGTTGAAATCGGCCGATCGCCGACGCGTTTTCTCGATTGTATTTTTCCGGAATGCGACCCGCGCTCTGGATCAACATTCTATGCTCTCTAAACGGAGAAAGTCGAAATTCAATCTTCCGCGTTTCACCTTCCGAATCGTCTATCGTATTCCGGTGATCGTTTACGCTTTAGCAAAGGTGCTTCGATACGCGGAGCGAGTAAACTACTTATCGTAAATGACTTTTGCTATCGAAATTCTCGGAAATCGCATACGTGTACCGACACACCTCGCGAGACCAGAGGTGCACTTCGTTCCGCCGAGGGTAGGAAGATGGCGCGTGCGATCGACAAAGAAATCGTACGAGCACGTCCTGATCGTTCGCTATCCTGTCATATGTATTATGTGTATATACACGAGGCATTTAAATTCGTCCTGTCACACCATGCTCTTTCGAATTTTTTACGGTTGACTAAATCCTCCACCAGGTTGCAGGTTTTTTGCTTTTCATTTGCGTTACCGTTCTCCCGGAATAAAGCACGAACAGATTTACGAAAGAGCGTTCGATCGAAACGTGCCCCACCTCTGATTCGTTGACGCGACAAGGGGACAAGTACGGCTGTACAGCCGTGAAATGGAAAGTACGCTTAAACGATTAAACGCGATACTTACCCTAACGAAACGTGGCTTATGAACATCGTCTTCGACGATATCTCCCGACACGATCGGAACGTTCATTGTCTCCTCTTTGCATTCTATCGACCGCGCGACACGTTTCACCTTCGAAACGTGACAACAACACGATTACCACGAACAGCAGCAAACTGTCGACGATCGAGAAAAGCGTTCCGTGTATATTGTACGTATGTATATACGGTAATCTGGCGAACGTCTACGAACGAACGTCTGGCTGGCGGGATCGAGCAGAGATGCGGATCGATCTGGAGGAGAGGCGAGACCTGGAGGTCCAACGTGGTGCGTTCGTCCAGGCAAGATTCGACGTTGCACAGTTTACCATTCGGTGTTGAACGGAACCCGCGTGTACGTTTCCTTTCTCGATAACGAGACTACCGGTAGAGATCGCGACACGAGCCATCGGTTCGAGATATTCTGGTGTGCGAAATGTCGTCGGTCGGTTGGGCGGGTGGGCAGGCACTCGTGATCGCGGTTATTCGCGTGCTCGTCTTTTGTCAGACCTCTGGTACACGTCTCTCTCGACGAAAACAGCACCGCCTCGACGTCGACCAGTCGAGGAGGAACGGGTGTGGACTAGAACAGCACTTGATCGTAGCACCGTGGACACGCTGAAACGTTCCAAGCACGTCGTTCGCGCGCGCCTCTACCTCGCCGCACACGCATACACACACGCGCGCACACACTTCGCCAGCCGATGCACGCGTGCCACGAGAAAGGTGTAGAGTACACTGTGCCTGCCGTGGTTGCACGAATACGCGGCGACCTCGCCTGCAGATGGATTCAACGACGACTCGACCGTTCTCTCGCAGGTGTGCGAATGTGCGCGCGCGCTGCGTGCATGCTGCGTACGTGCGTTCGGTGTAGCAGCAGTTGCGAGGCTTCTCCTCTCGCCGTCTCTCGTGGGGGGAACGATCCAAAGGCGATACTACGGGTAACCACACCCGCCAACCCGTACAACCGTCGGCTAGCACTCGGGGCCCCACCGAAATCGTTCTATTCCGATTTACCCTACTATTTGTCATCGTAGTGGCACGTTAGCGATTATCGTGGAAAAGGAACGCAACCAGCTACGCCAATGGGTTGGCGCTGGCGCTGGCGCTGCCGCGCGTGACACACTTTGCAATCCTGATTGCCGTTCGAACGCGAACGCGAACGCGATTTTTCCATCTACATATATACATACACGTTGTTAGTTACCTAGCGGGGGAATGTCGTGTGTATCGTGAAATAAAACACGCCACGCTCGATTCTATTAATCGTAATGTATTGGTGCTATCTAAATTCACATATTCACAATATAGATACAAATTGTCTTAGGATCCGACGTTAGTAGATACAGTATAAACAATTGTCGAGTTCGAGATTCGAAAAATAAATTGGTCTCTGGTAGCGTTTACGTGACCCCCACGGTCTGGAATTTCTTTGTTGCAACTTCTCTCTCCGGCTCTATTCCGCGGACAGTTTTCCGCGCGAACCAACGCTGCTTCTTTCTGCTCGGCGGTTCGTTGATTTGGCACGGTTTTAAAAGGTTTCGCGAACAAGGCAAAAGCGATCAGCAAGACAGAAACTCGATCGTATTCACGCGATGAAACGCGCGTCATCACCGTGCATTCAAACATCAGTCTGCGAACCTGGTCTATGGAACGAAGCCATACACCTATGTATCTCCTTTTCGCTCTACCACCAGCTCTACGTTTCTAATTAAAAAATCTAGACGTGTGTCGTCGAAATATCGACAAAATCAGTTTGAAAATAGAAAATCGATCGAGATTTTGTAGAAAATGTACAAGAAAGTAGTAAACTATTTTTCAACACTTTTCCTCTTTCCACGTCGTTAACGCGTTCAACGTCGTATGTATACATATACATATGTCTATGTATTCTACCAAAGTAGTTAACTCCAGACATTTCCTTCCCCGACAAAACCATCGACGAAGGTTCGCGATGCTTCTCGGCATTTTCGATCTTTCTCTCTTTCTCTCTTTCACCGGTTCTATCGATTATCGATAAAATAAAGATTCGATCCATCACAGTTTCAAGTTTAGGACGGAAACAGGCTATTCCATGGATTATGCCGAGCTTAAAAGTTCTCTGCAACAATGATCATTAGGCAAGACATTATTTCGAGAATAGTTCCTCTCCTCTTTTATCCCCACCCACCACTATCCATCTCCTTTTCGGACTCGGACACGGTACGCTTACGTCCAAATACTCACGTCGAAAGTTCTCTTCCCAGTAAACCAGTCCCGACTAATCCTGTACGCGATCGACTTCGATTAAGCTGAGCTCTTCTTTCTGCTGTAAAAGAGAAACATTTACGTCGTTTGTATCCCTCTCTTCTATACCTTCTATTTTTAACCATTCATCGATAGTCAAGCAAAAAAGTCTCTTTATTCATTCGAAAATAACGATATTTACAACGAGTGCGATTACAAGCGATCGATACAGGTGTGTATGCGCGCACATTGAGAACACTCGATATATGTATATTGTATATAAAACACAGCCTATAGTGTCGTTTTATAAATGAAAAGAAAAGAAAAAAGAAAAATGAGAACGAGCGTGTAAAAAGGGACTAGTAAATTTTGTATATGACGTACCCTATGTAGACGATATCACAGTACTTTTGGAAAAAATTAAAAAAGGTATCCTTGAATCACAGTCGCGCGAGATTTGTAATAAAAGGTTGGAAAAAATAAAAGCGATATTCAGTCTTGTCAAAATACGATGAAATATACATTGATCGAAAGAGAAGAGCAGCGTAGCCGTGTGACAAGGACGCAAGACGTTTTTTAAACCGTCTACCAAAATTTCAATTTCCTTTTACGGTGTTGTCTCTTTGAAACAGTCTGTCCGTTTTGAGCAGTGATCCGAAACGTGTCGTCGCATTCTCCTTTGCCTTTGGGGGACTTTGGTGCCGTTCCACGGAAATCTAACGGGTTACTCGTAAATACCAATTGGCGAAAGTTATCGAGATCGTTGCAGGACTCGAATCGAAGGGAGGGTCTCGAAGCGGAGAGACGGCTCTTGGAGCACCGCCGTATCGAAGTGACGACCACGTTTTCATTTTCGTCCTTGGAACGAGGGATATCGTCCAAGTTCTTCGTTCGAATCAGCCTGAACGGAGAGAAGATGGTTTTGCCGAGTCTAGCCGCGATATTGTGGTAGGACCTCAACGATACTCTGTCCCGGTGCGGCGTATCTGGCGAGCGCAAAGAGGAACGGTCGTCGTCGAGCGAAAGAGGAGGTAGCGAAACGCTTCCGCTCGGCGGACTACCCAAATAGTCGAACGATTTCCGTGCTCTTCGACTGTTGCCACAGCCAGACCACCTCGGGTGTCTCAGTCTACGACTTCTAACGGTACGGCGTACTATGCTGTTTCTTTTGCCCCTCTTACTCACTACAACGCGTCTCCGCTGTCTAACCGGGCTCAGTTTCAGAGCTTTGCCTATCAAGATCGTCTTGTAGAAGGACGGCGAGCAGAAATTTGGACGCAAAATGTCGTTGGACGCGCGTCTCTTCAGCTCGTCCACCACGGAAGCGTAGGACGCGACGGACGGGATAGACGCGACGGACACGACACATCGGAGGGAGGAGGAATCCTGAAAATTTCGACGCGTTCTTACGGAAACCACCCGGTCACTCTTCGGGGTTTCTTCGAGCACCGAACCGTCGAATCGGATTTTCTTGCACGCGAACTCGCTCTCTTTATTACTTCTCTTGAACGAGCTGATTCTGGACAGAAATCTCTCTTGCTTGGGTGTTCTCATGGCGCGATCGAGCAACAAACGTTTATAGAGATCTTGATTCTCTTCCGGTGTCGTGTACCGTGTGGAATCGGAATTTCCGAGAACTCTATTTCGATTCCGTTTAGCGAGCAACAACTTCTCCTTCTTCGTAGATCTTGTCGAAGCGTACGCGCTCCTATAAAACTTACCACCAGCGGCGCGTGCTTGGCGTTTGCGTCGTTGATCCGGTCGACTGAACGCCGAACCAGTTTGCAGAGCCTCCATTAAGCTATCCATGACGCCTTCCTGCGTTTCGTGCGCGTTCATATCGACGAGCGCTCGCTTCCGCGCCGCCCGTGCCGCTTTCTCCGCCTCTGCTTTTTCGCGCGCCTCCCTCGCTCTTCTCTGCTTCTCTTCGCTTTCCCTCAGTTTTATTATTTCCCTCTGAGCTTGCTGCAACAACGAAAAAGAGGTGTGTATACGATCGAGAACCCCTTCCTCCTCCTCCTCCTCCTCCTCCTCCTCCTCCTCCTTCTCCTCCTCCTCCTCCTACTCCTCCCTTCTACACTTACTACGAAATCATCCTTGAACGTTTTTATATCGCCGAAGAACTCCTCTATCGTGTACTTTTGCTTGTCGAACGAGAAGAATTCGGAGATTTCGGTGTACAAGCCATCCATGTTTTTGAACATGTTCTGCAGGACTTCGTAAGATTCTCGGGCATTCTTAGCGAACGGCTGTGAGGTAAACGCGAGGACGATCGTTAAGGAAAAACGTGCAAATACCTGCCGGCAAGGAACGAACGTAGAAAAAAGGATACACCCATCACATTCTGGAACAAGTCCTCGTCCGATTGGGGAATTTTCGCGTTCGACAAATCTTGCTCGAGGTTTCGAATGTTCGAATCCATTTGTCGCAACGTTCTCTGAACGTTCTCCAAGGAAACTCGGCTCGCTCTGTCCACGTGCGCCAGTTCTTCCGGGAAGTTGAGACAGTCTGGAAACTTACGTTCTATCGTGTCTACCAAGTAGTGCATCAAAGTCTGTCTGTTATCGATATCCTTGGTGCTGGTCAACTGAAAGGAATGAAAGGACGAAGAGGGAACGGTACTCGTGCGGTATTCATCGGCATCAGACGTGAGGAAACATGCAGAAAACCACATACGAACCTTGGTAAGAAAACTGATCTCGAATCCGAAAGCTTGACCGTTCTTCGATCCAGAATTCATGTAATTGCCAAGCAACAGAATCAGTTCGAGAATTCTGGCAAACTTTTTGCTGCCTTTCACTTCCTCGCAAGCTGCTGTGCCCGCCACTATGTCCGGCTTCACGTCTTGCACCAATTCTTCGTATCGAAGCATGAAGCTCAACGACCTCAATCTCGGCAACAACCTCTTGATCGTCGATATCTACGGAAGAACAAACGTTTTCGAAAGTTTCGAAAGTTTGGGCAAAGTAGTGCGTCAAAGAGAGAGAGAGAGAGAAACTCGACTCGACTCGACTCGACTTACGGTGATGCAAAACTGTTCGGCTTCCGTCAAATCGTCATACTGATTCTTGTAAAGTTGCAGCTTCGACAGTTGATCGGGTGGCGGTAAATACTGTATCAATCCCTGAAGTATATTGTCCGAGACAACGGGTCCCTTGCACTTCAGCAGACAAGACTTTACTTCTTCGTACGACACGTGCTTCAGTGTACCGTTCAGAAGTATCAAGATGTTTTGCGCGGCTTTGCCATCCAGAACCTTCAGATCTTTCACCTTCTTCGACGGAGCTGACCTGTGTGCGAAACATTGCGTTAAAAACGTTATCGCTTACTTGCAAGGGTAAGGTAAGGCTTACTTGTCAACGACATCGTCGATCTTCTTCCCACTTGGTTTCGAGGCAAACTTCTCGGCCAAACCGTCCAGTATCTCGGGACTCGCTAGCCTGTCCTCTTGCACTTTTGTCCAGAATGATTTTTCCGTAAGCTTGTGCGGCATAATCTGCGAGATGACGAGATAAGTTTCGCGTCCCTCTAACATAGAGACGATAACGCACACCGGAGACGATAATCCACTCACCGCCTTCCAGTTCGCTCTTTTCAACGGCGCGTCGACCTCCCACTTTTTCTTCGGTTTTAGCCCGTAAGGTAAGGGTTGCGCGGTTATCGGGAGGACGCCAGGCATCATCGGCGGAGGTATCGGACCCATTCCCGGCATCGGTGGTGGAATCGGTCCCGCGTGCATGCCAGGCATAGGCGGTGGTGGTGGTCCCGCGGATCCAGGCAGCGGCGGCGGAGGTGGCGGACCACCGAAACCTGGCAGAGGTGGCGGCGGCGGTGGCGGTGCTCCCCTTCCCGCTCCTGGCCCGAAAGCGTTCGGGAACGGCGGTGGAGGAGGTGGCGGAGGTCCGCCCATTCCGGCCAGAGGCGGCGGTGGTGGTGGCGGCGGATTCGTTCCAATCTTCTGCGCGTACCGAACAACACCGTAGTACAGTTGGAGGAGAAAAAAAAAGTAGAGATATCGTCAAGGACGAGATGAATCGCAACAACTCACAGAGTTTCCACTCGAGCCCGATCTCGCACCTCCCTGTTCCAATTCCCTTATTTTATTTTCCGCGTGCTGAAGCTTCGCTTCCGCTTCCTGTTTGCTGGCTATAGCCTCTTCCAATTTTTGCGACACCTCGACCAATCGCCTCTCTTCCTCCGCCCGTGACTTCTCTACCAACGTGTCTATCAGTGGTTGTACGTCGATTTGGAAGCGCTTGGTCGCGCTGAAATCCGGATCACAGCCAGAACGGTGCAACACTATTTGCGACACGCATTCCTCGATCAGTTTATAATAGGCCGGCCTGCCAGAGGAAAGAAAGAAAAAAAAAAAAAGAAATACGGTCTCTCTCTCTCTCTCTCTCTCTCTCTCTCTCTTTCCTACCTCACTAAAGCGTCGTCTCTGACGAACAGAAGGTGTTGAAGTATGGATAAAAAGTACGGCTCGGCGGACGTTTCCATCACCATATTTTTAATCACTTCGAAACAATCGTTCACGTCGTCCAGTTCCAACCGGACGTGGTCGAACCTCTGCACGAACTCTTCGTAGTCCTCCTCTTTGTGATCGCTGAAGATCTTGAGATGTCTGGCCAGATCCTCGGACTCGTCTTTCTCTAAAGTCTCTAAAATATCGGCAAGGCCAACCCGCATTATTTCGTTTCGCAGATGCAACCTAAAGTCCAATTCCTCGGCCGAAGATATTATGGAATTGATGAGTTGAAGGCATTCCACCTGTCGCAAGTAGAACCAATGCGTTAACAGCTAGCGATCGTGAAGAGAGGGAGAGAGGGTATGTTACGTTACCACATACCCTTAGGTTTTCGTTCTTTTTATTCATCAGGCCCTGTACGATCGGTAAAAATCTTTCTCTCCCCTTGAACTCCCCGTTCATGGTAATCGCGTCCAGAACTTTTTTGTGACTGTCGCTGGAAATAAGGCAAACCGCACCGAGCAGTTTCACAGCCTCGGACATGACGGACGGTTTAGTCGGCTCCAAGGATCTAGCTACGATCGTGAGCGCTTCGTGATGAGCCAACATCTCCTTTATGCCAACGGTGTTGTTCATAATAGCCTTCAAACATCGGATGCATTCGTACTGTATACGCTCGTATCGGTTGTCGCTGTTCCAGGAGAGAAAAGTATCGATTTATCAGCGTGGAGTAAAACTCTGTACGCGACGAACGGAAAATGAAAAGTTGCCGCCCAACTGTTCGAAGGGTGTTCGACTAGTCGAGCAATACTACCGTACGCGGAGCATCGCACAGCCAGGTGGTGATCATGCAATAAACCAACGAGTAGACACTACGCGTTCTGCCGATTAACGTCAATTACCGAAATAGGAATATTCCGCAAAGGATCGTTTAAATCGGAAATTGTAAGAATCTCGCCCATAAATGTACACGGTGCATGTACACGTATAGGTAGATGTATTGTACGATCTCGTCGTTTCTCTTTGACGCGCGCGCGCGCGCGCACGCACGTAGGCACGCACACGCGCGTACTAATCCAAATTAATACCGAAAGCTAAGAGCGAAAAAAGGAAACTAACTCGCTAATAAAATGAAAGCAAATAGTATTTTTACGTGAATTACCTATCGTAATATATGAAGGCACTGTAATAGAACAACACGAGAATATTAGAAATTCTGAATATCGGACAATATCGAATATCGAATACCGATGCCATGACACCACGCAACGATTGTCTTTATCGGGTATACTTACTTCCGATAGCACTCGTTCAGCGTGGCTAAAACCTGTTTCAATCCCTTCGTGCCGAATTCTTGAACCCAGCTCAGAGGATTGTTCGTCAACGCTATTCTCAGCGACTCGATGCAGTTGTAGATTTTGTTCACGCTCAAGTCCGGTTGCGCCAAATATTGGATGTAATCCGCTGGTTTATCGAACTTTGACCTATTTTCCTGTATGCTACCTTTGTAATGCAAAACCAGCATTTCTTTCTTCTTCGCTTCCGACTGCTGTCTCAACGGCTCCTTCTTCTCCTCGGTCAGGTTCATATTGGCCTGTTTACACGCGAAAAAATATCCTCAGCTACATCTTCTTCCGCTACATCAGTCTCTTCGCACTCACCAACATCTCCTCGAATTTCTCGTTCACCATCTCCTTGTCCATCCTCTCGATGATACAACGTTGCTGTTCGATCTCGTTGAAATCATCGCCGGAATGGGGCCGGGGTATCGTGTTGTTTCCCGAACCACTTCTGACCCCACCTCCACGCCCGGATTTTTTTGGTCGACCGAACCATGTGTCCAGCTGAAACGATTACTTCCTTCCTTACTTCTATTCTATTCGCTTCTATTTCGCTTCGATTCTACTCGGAACGTCAGTTTGGCGCGCGTACACAACAGAAATCTTACCCAATCCGTAATCATCGGTGGAAAGGTGCAAAGCAACGAACGGAGAGTTATTTTGTGGTACGTAACGGTAACGGTAACGACGCGGTTCGATCGCGCGATTCATCGGGCCCCGTTTTTCATAAAACAGTCTTTCTCTCGCTCTCCACACCTTTCGCCGATTTTCTTCCAGGTTCACGCGTTTTACGCATTTGCCGTTATCGCGATACTGCAACGCGAGATACCTCCTCCGCTTGCCGATTGTCCACGATAAAAAGACTTTTTCAAGTTAGAGATACGCGCGGCTATTGGAGGCGACATACTTAAGTGCAAAGCAGCGCGGCGTGACGAGATGAGCGCGCGCGCCTATCTCAAGTTTGGACTAAGACTGAAACGCTACCGGCCGACGCGACCTTCGAATCGGGAGGTAAGTTCCAGGTAACGGCATCGTTGGGGAGTCATCGAACGGACCGAAAGAACCTAATAGGAGAAACGCGCCTGCGTGGAGTGGCGACTCACTCTACCCACGTTCGGCCACCGCCGCCGCAACCGTTTCTCTCCACCAATTTTCATTCGTTTTATCGCTCTCTTCTCGACGTTCACACTGTGCCCCGGTACATATTCCACCAACCCCTGCGCGAGCGAACAGGCGAGAATTCCCGGTGACTCACTCGTATCTTATGTCACCTACGTAACCTACGTCACCTACGTCACCAACGGGTATACGTCATGCCCGTGAATAGCTCAAGGTTTCGGAAATTCGTACAAAAACATTATCTCCGCGATTACCAAAACATCGGCAACGTTGTTATGCGTTTGCAAAAGGTACGCGAGTAAGTACTGCATCTCCGAGCACATTTGAAAATGTGCGCATGCATCAACCTACTTCTTCTACTGTTCTTTACGCATACGAAATGCGCGATGACAATTCGACCAACGCTAAAACGCTAAATGCACACAAAGGAACAGAGAGAGATGAGATCAGTTGTGCGAATTGTCGATGATGTAACCCACAACGACCGCGTGCTTTCGTGCCGTTTTTCTTCCATCGTCCTCTATTACATTACCCTCGTTAACCCGTTAGAACAAAAGAGGAAGAAAACGTTTATACTTGCGGAACGTGAAGAGAGAAGACCGGTTTTCGACTAGTTAACTTCTTCGAAAATGTCGCGAAAAGATTTCGGATCTCCGAGAAAAAAAGGCAAGGTACATGGATGGAAATTGTCGCGTCCCTGATAGCTCGTTACCTTGTCCTAATATTTTATGCGTGGCGCATTACGGTTACAAGCGTTACGGGTAACGTAGTATTTTCCGTATATGAAACAATTCACCTTGAACGATTCGTCGTGAGTCATGTAGAACATGGCATTTCATTTTTCGATTATCGTATTCGAAAACATCGCTATTCTTTCTTCCTTTGGTATTGACCAAACTTCTCAACTATTTTGTACTTGTCCTCGAAATTCAAACCGAGCAACATTTTTTTCCTTATCGCGCGTTACGCCGCGAAAAAACCGATAAGTATACGACCGGAAATGCAGCATACATAGATACATGTGTGCACCGTTCTCGTATCGCTGTCGAGAAAACTTTACTTTTCACGCATTTCTATTTCACATTTCACTAAATTCTCTTATTACTTATTACAGTTGGCAAATTTTATGCAAACCGATATCGCGTTCCGATAGAAACGAAAATCCTAAATCTGCTGACTTTGCTTTCTCTATCTTTCCCGCACTTTTATTTTTATACCCTACTCTTAATATCACCGTTACGCGTGTACACTCCGTAATTTATCCTTTTAACATTTAACATCCAGATACTTACAAAACCTGCAGACGATTTGTCTTTTCTATTGGCCATAGCTTAATCTTCTCCAAACGTTACCTTCTACTATACATTTTTTTCTCCTAGAAAAAGCATAGAAAATGGTACATCGTTGAGTGCATACATGGTACGATTCTTTTCAATTTAATAGAGTAGATATCCACAAAATACCCGTATTGCATTCACCATTGATGCTTTGCGCGATAACAATTCACCACTAATTTAAGCGTATTTCAGTTAACGCTACCTTCTGACATTTTAAATTGGCAAAACTCTAACAGGTGGTTCCCATATTAAACCTCCCTTTATTCCTAACAAAACGGTTCTTTCAACATTTAGTATGATATTAGTTGTATCAAACAGGGCTTTAGCAAGTTCAAGCTATAAAATCAAGCTGTTCCAATCGAACCAAAGGGTACTATTCTTAAATATTAGATGTACAGAGAAAAATATGATAGAACCAACAATCTGATAATTCTGGATAATTCTTCTTTAACTCAAATACAAACGGTTCCTTTTTTTTCACAATTTTACCACTACTTACTTGATTTAGTTCAAAGTTTTATTCACCAAGAGACACACTTTTGGTAACCACAAATTCAACGTTGTTCGCAATCATTCGTCAATTTTATTCGATCAATTGGTCAGGTGACTCAACAGTTTTCCATACACCAAACAAAGAGTACTTGTAATTTCTCGGGCAAAGCGAAATGACCTTTCCAGAGAAAAATATTCATTTCATCCGTTATGACAATGAAACACCTGCCAATACGAAACAACCTCTTAGAGACAAGAATTGCCAAGTTATCAAGCCGAATTTTTACACTTGACCACGAAGAAATAATTGATTAGGGAAACACCGATACTAAATAACATCGACTAGAAAAATAAAACCACAGTCTCATCGGTTAATATTCGTTAAACGAGTAGCTGTGCTACAACGGGTAGCATGCGAGAAACGTTGCGCGAACAACAGCGCCAATGAGAACCGAACCAGCGAATGTCACTCTTTCGCCACAAATACCTACGTCGGTATTACAGAAATTTTTTTCCCCTACTTACTCCTGCTGCCTTCTCTAACCTTCTCTTATATTCGATCCAAACGACAGACGCGCGCGGCAAACCTCATCTATACCATTCTAATTTCTCTCTAATTCCTTCTTGAATATTTATACGTGCGATTATTGTTAACGCTTGTCGCACCATTAAGTGCGACATTAAAAGAATCAGTTACGTAGAATGCAAAACATTTATTTACTCCTCTATTTTGCAATTATGTACATCGATTCTGTACATATGCGTTAAATAGAACTATGTTTCTTGATCGCATCGAAAAATTCACAACGCACGATTTTATCGAGCCATCGGTGCGTCGGTATTCAATTTTCGAAAACATTATTCTACGTCTGAATTCGCTTCTATAGAGATTACCTCGTATAAACGCAATAAACGCGACGTTACTATAAAAAAATATACATATATGTATATATGATCCTTTAATGAAAAATGAAGAAACGTGCTTCTTCGATTCGTTCGATAAACTAATTCTAAATAGTTTCCGTGTATTTATATACCTATCGTGTGTTATATCTTTTTCTCTTGCTCTTTGCGAAATTATTTTTACTTCACTATACACCTATACTTATTGTTAGAAACATGCACTATAGAAGAGAAATTCAATTGCTATTTCACGCGACGACATGTCATTTCTACTACATGCTTACTCGTATTTAGATATTCTGTATAAAAAGTTACTTTCGCGATTCGACGATTTTCTTCAGATAGAACTGAATCGTATAATTGAATTGTATGTACACGCGACCGTATACGCGTATATGTTAACGGTACTCTGTCACTTACTACCGCTTATACACGCTAAAATCATTCGAATTGCGTAAAATCAACGATACACCAGTTTCTTATCGTTACACAGTACATTCCTGATAGTATTTACAGAGAAACAAAACGAAAAGATACATGTATGTATGCATGTATGTATGTATGTGTAAAATCTGCAAGATTATATGCAAGGGATAACGCGAATTAAACTTTATGATACAGTTTACTTTCAAAGATTAAAAAATTTGTACAGTCTCAACAAATATCTTTTATCCAACAGTAAGGAATAGAAAAGGTGCTTACTTTAGCTCGGTCATCGTTTCATCGTTATTTTACAAATGATAAGTATATTTAGTTTCTTATAAAATTTCAACTATATAGCTTCTGTTCGCAACGTAAACAATAGTTGTTCTTACGTTCAGTGCTACACACTCGTGTATCATGTCGAATTACGATACCGAATGCAAAGACGAAAGACTTGTCGAAATTACCAATGAAAATATTCAAGCGTGGAAAACTTGAACGTAATTCAGTTAGATAAAATAAAATATATTGGAAATAAAAGTGAAAATGTAAATGAAAAGAAAGGAAAGAAAGAGAGAGAGAGAGAGAGAGAGAGAGAGAGAGAGAGAGAGAAACTTAACGTTATAAAAGGATCGAGTATTAGTGTTGGACCACGATGCAACGCAATACATAGTTTTACAACGTACACAGGCTACGCAATTTAGAAATGCCGAAGTAGTTGGTCGATTTCAAAATCGCTACAGGCGTTAAAAAATAACGCGATCCATCTTTTTCATGATTTTTATAATTTTTTTTTCTTTTTTGCAAAAATCACCTAACGCTATGTCGCGGAAGCGAAAAATAAATTTTCTTTCGCATCCAATTACAAAATATATGAAGTCATTCATTCATCAGAGTCGCTTTATGTACAAGCTAAATGTACATAAGAATTTATGAGTGTGTACTGCGTTTAAAAGTAACCATTTACATTGTGTACTAAAGGCCATGTCGTCGTATATATTTTCAAATCGCTTTTCGGGCTCTCTCGCTACTCGTCGTAATCGTCTCTGCGATCATTCTCTATTAATATGATCACATGATAGGTGCGCAACAGTTTACCTCACGACAATAATCCTATTTTTAAAATATTCATCAAATAGTCGGAAATTTCACGAATAGACGACAGAGACAAGACGAGATCGTCGGAATTGCGTGTCTCTCTAACGTTTACGATATATCTATATATACGTATACGTACATAGCTATCTAGTATATATAGGTATACGTATATATTATATACATTGGTACGATGCAATTTTTTCGAACGCTATACGCAAAAATCTTGCCATGTTCCTGCTCTTGATATAGAAACTGACGTAATCATTGCATAAACGTTTCTTGTACCTTCCATCCGTCTTACGAAACATGCCACGCAAACGGATAAACAATGCTATTTTCGTATATAATTATTCTTCTTGCCTAAAGATCATCTACTAGCTTATGCGACTGATCTTTTTCAATAAAGAGCTGACTTTATCAAGTAATACGCTGCTGCACTGTGTAACATTCAAAATCGTAAACGAGATTAATAAGTTCTGAATTCGTTCTTTTCAACATAAATGTACTTTTGCACAACTTTCCATCCCCTATCAAGCGTTTGGCAGAAGTACGCACCCAAATTCCGACTCATACCGAAGGGGAAAAATGTAAGGCGAAACAAACAAGGAGAAAAGAAAAAATAAGAGTTAAATAGTGTGAAGAGAAAGGAAGGGCTATGCAACTGCGAGTACTTGTTTTCACGTCTATTCTGATAAAGGGGTGTGGATTCGACTAACGATTAATGTCAACGACATAAAGTCTGAACAAAGTCCAGACGACATATTACATACCTTCGAAATCGCAACACACTATACTACAATGCGCGAACAAATTGAATCACGCACGTTCACGTTTAACGACATCGATGAACTTACATTTTAGTATCGTGCGAATACAACTAAAGTCGTATTTTACAAAAACAAAGAGAGAGAGAGAGAGAGAGAGAGAAAGATAGATAGAGAGAGAAAGATAGATAGATAGATAGAGAGAGAAAGGGAGAGAGAGAGAGAGAGATGAAAAGGAAGGGAAAAAACTACAAACAAAGGATATAGGAAATAAGACGCGCAGTTTATGCGTAGAATGTAATCGATACCTGCTTTACCTAGTAAACGTACGATTACAAACAATTTTCCCACATCTGTGGTAAACACTAGACAAGATGTGAAGCGAAACTTATTCGTTATCTTCGATGATGATGATGATGATGATGATGATGATAAATGTCGACCTGCTATCGTATTTAAAACGAAGGGATAATGCGTAGGTCTACTATGTGAAACATCTGTATCGATCATACTAAAGTATATATAGTCGTATGGAAAAAGTGTTTGATTAACCTTAAAGATGTAGTAGCATTATTAAAATATCTGGAAATCTGCTTCAGCATAATTTGTCGTTGAATCGTAATAAAAAGCAGGTTTTAATGAAATGTGGAAAACATCTAACGACGTTCGACTATCGAGAAGGATTGGCATCGGTTAGTAAAAGTTCCAGAGTTGTGTACCTCCCGCATTTTAAACGAGACAGTCGATTGAAATGCTGATTGAGCGTATTTGCAGCAATCGGTTGACAAGGCGCGACACAGGGTGGATTTTCACCAATTATTTCGATGATGTTCGCTATGAAAGATGACCATTCCGAAGACAAAGAATCGTCCGCAGGATATAACTTTTCTGCTTGTTGAAACATTGAGGCAATTACAGACACACCTAAAAAGACAAAGGAAAAATGAAAAAGTTTAAGGTTATTTGATTTTGAGAAAACGAACCTTGTTTGTCAGAGCGAACGCTAAACTGTTGTTCTTGATTGGTTGACTTGCGGTGTCGGAGAGTGATCGAGCTAGTCGAAGTATCGTACCAAAGTTTTGAACGGTACTGAACCAACGTTGAAATTCCGAATGTAGGTTTATCAACAGGTGAGAATCCCTACGTCCTATTATAGCTAATCCTCGGAATATCGCATTCCATAGTTCTTCTAATTGATCAGGATGTTCCGTTACGTTCAAGTATGGCAAGAACCTCAACAACAGCGTCTGCGATACAGAATGACATTCCAACGATCAAAACATTGTTTTTCTTCCTTTCAAGTTCCAACCTGTATATGTTTTTATTACAAAGCGTACTTTCTTTTCATTTCATTTCACTTCACTTACCTTTCCTTTACGGATACTTAGCATGCTTGCAAACTTATCATCCTGCATTAACTGAAGAAGAGTCGATAACATCGTGTTTATTAAATTCGGGCTAGTTTTCTTAACATTATTCGCATCGTTCTCCTCTTCCTGATTTTGTTGTTGCTGTTGCTGTTGCTGCTGTTCGCTAAGCAGAGCCAAAGGATTGTGCAGATCTTCAACTTTTAACTGGATTATATATAACTGCAAACAGCATTTGTTTTTTGTTTTTTTTTTTCGGTTTGTTTCAGGTAACACACAACTAAACAATCCAGCTCCAACGTTTCGTTATAATAATTAGAAAGATATGATAAAAAAGAACTAATACCCTTTCAATTTCAAGTAACAACTGTCTTGTTCGTTTCGTATCTTTTTGTTGTATTTGCGTAGCTAATTGGGGATCACTGTTTGGTACAACATCCATATCGATGACCTTGCGTGGTGCGATCACACTGGCAAACTGTAATTTTCCTAAAGAATTTTCAAATTGCGTCGGTGTGTATATGGACCTCGAAGGAACATGGTGTGGTTGTTCTCGATCTCTGAAAATAAAGGTGACAATGTTGTTTGTGAAAAAACGAAAACGGAAACAGAGCATAAGGGGTGTAAGGGTAGGAGGTGGTGTGAAAAGGAAGGAAGAGTAAACGATTTACCTAGAATCTCTGTGATAGCTATTATTATTGTTGTTGTTCTGCTGCTTCTTATCTTTCTGCTCTTGATTTATACTTTGCTTGTTTCTTCTATCGCAAAACACGATGTAATAATAATCGTCAACGTACGGCTCGTTTGTATTAAGTTGCAGTAATTGAATATTAATCAACCACTGTTTTTCCCGGCTGCTCATGAGACCGGCGTATTCGTCATATTCTCCTGAACCGGTCACCCCATTTATTCCTTGACAGTGGTGATTATAATGATAGTGTCGCTGATTAATTCGATCATGGTTACGATGATGTTGATTGTTTTTAAAAAATGGTTGGTGATTTCCTTGTTGCTCCCCATGATGAAAAGCCCTACTTTGGTTTCTTTGATTTCCAAGATGGGTAAACGAATGTTGTTGTTGTTGTTGTTGTTGTTGTTGCTGCTGCTGCTGCTGATGAGCAGTTTGATTGCTAGAAAAAGGAGGCATCATGCCATGGTCTGCTCGTACAAACGGTGGAGGACATAAATTCGAATGCGGAGGTTGCTGAAAAAATACGAGGAATTTGAATAAAATACTCCTTCACTGGACATTCTCGTGAAAAAATGTTCGAATAGAATAGTGTAAAACGCTTGATGAAACTTACAGGAAAATTATTGCAAAACGAACCGTGAATTGGCTGTCTCTGCGCAGCGTGCGGTAGCATCAAATGCGTCGCTACAGGATATCTCAAAACATTTCCAGTTTGATCTATAGAAATAAATCGTTGGATTAGATATACAGATTTTGATGCGTATGTGTGCTCGTTCACGTGTGCATCATGTACGCCTTTTTCATTTACCAATGTTAAGATTGAACCATCTTCTAATATACTTACTGGGTAATAATCTAGGATGTTGTAGAAATTGAGGATGTCGGAATCTCAAGTTTGGTGGTAAAATAACAGGATGCGGAGGTGGCATACCCAGCCCTGGCGGATAGCGTGGTGGGGCGGACAAGGAATCGAAAAGAAGCGATCCATCGGGTTTCTGTTGCTGCTGGTGCAGGTGGTGTTGTTGTGGACGTTGTAATTGCTGTTGCGTTTGAGCAGGTTTATTGAATCCTGGAGGTGGTGGTCTATTCGCAATCAGACCTCTTTCCAATTCCTCGACGGTGCATACGTTCGTTAAAGTTGTTGGTAGATTTAAAGGTGGTTGAAGCTTGGGAGGGGATAAGTTAGAGGGACTATCCCATACTCCAGGACGTGGCACAATACCTTCCTTCTCATCTAACACCAAGTGGGATAAATTATCTTCGATATCTGTATTAACTCCATTCTGTAAGGAATAGCAGTAGGAAGATCCGTTGTAAGATAGATATAATTTTGGTAGAAAAAAGGAAGAAAACTGTGGTAATTTTACTTTTCTGCCTAAAGTATTTCGATGATAAGGCCGTCGACTGGATTCGGTAATCTCTGCAAGTTTCTCATGGTCCTTCTCCCAATCGCCGATAGTGGCTTCAGAACCAAAGGTTTCATCGTTCAAAGCATCGTACTCTTCCTCTTCCCCAAGATCATCCTCGAAAGGACAATCCAAACCATCTTCTAAACTGCTATTCTGTACGAATGAAAGAAAATAAATTGACGAGAGCGTGAGGATAGAATTAAAACAACAAGATTGGGTGATCTATTACCAGAGGGTGGTATCGCGGTTAGAGAAAAGTAAATCTCGATACGGTAAAGGTAGATCGAAGAAACGATCGAACGAACGGTTGTTTTCGGTTCGGTCGATTAATTTTGTGCGGAACACGTTACGTAGGTAGTACACACATACATACGCAAAATGAATTGGAAGAAAATTGAGCAGGAGGAAGAAAGTGTAGGAGGTAAAACTAAAGATAAGAATAATTAACACAGAGGTAGCAGTGTTAATGACCTTTGAAGGGATCAAGGCATTGGCGAGGTTATGCGACGTACCTCCATGACGATTCGAGGAGGTAATTGTACGTACTGCGTATTTTTGAAACAATATATGTAGAAAGATAGGGGACGGATGGACTCGGGGTATCAGCGATACATTTAACAGGCTTAGCTGATTTGTACAGCGCAAACAATGGACTGTTTATCGGATTACGCGAACACTTTTTAATTGTTAGTGGTCGGATAAAAGCACGACGCGGCTGGCTGTTGGTGAAAATCTCGTACGATCTCGTACTTTCGTCGTGGCGTTTTCTACTCTTATGAAACAGAGTAGAAAATTATGGGTATCTCCGTTAAGAACGAGCTTACTTACTGCAAGCGACGTATCAAAACCGAAAAAGAAGTCTGCCATTTGTCGAAATGAAATGTGCAAAATGACATGTTCTGACTAAACGTCAAGCGATACGAAAAGCATCAGCTGTCATGGCGGTCGTACGTTGTAAATTCCGAATCGTATTGTAGATGTCGTGGCGGTTCCTGGGGAACCTATATAGTATCTCGAAGCTCGAAACAATACTGTCGTATCGATTTCGAAGGAACTAGACTATCGATACATTCGATACGATAGTATACTATCTGATTCGATTCGATAACGTTTCGAAAGAAGAGGTGATTTTGGCGCGTCGATATTTGAAAGGGCAGCAAATTGATCGTCGCGTTTTCTTTGACATCTTCGTAGAGTTCCGAACGAACGTAGAAATTGTGAGGATCTCCAGTTGATTGCGTGATGTTTTTCAGTTTGTCAACGAAACGAATAAAAATGGGGTGGGGTATATAATTGAAAAAGACGAGTGATTGAATGTGCATTTTTATTGCATTCCATTAAGTCTTTTCGAATCGTGCTAGTAGGTATTGTTGAAATTTCTTCGTCCTAATTGAATGGTTAAATGACGGAGGATCCACGCGTTGAAGAACGTTAATTTCTAATGGTTTAATTGGCAGATCGCGGAAACTCGATACCACACGTATACCCCGAAAAGAAAAGATGGCACAGCGCAAAGTAGCGTGGCAAGGGTTTTCGGGGTATAGGGGTATACAGGGATGCGGGCGCGATATCGAAGAACGCGCGGCGACGTTCTCGAGCTGATCGAGAAAGAAATGGTAGATTGCCTAGATTGCCTAGATTGCCGCGCCGTGTCGCGCCGCGCCGGCGCGTTTAGACACTGCTCGTTGCGTGACAGTCGTCCAGCGTGGCTAGACTGCTGGCTCTCAAGGATGCCAGACTCAAGGAACTGTGATTCAAAGTATTCATGCCGTGAGGGTCTTCGCAATGCAGGTACAATCGTGAACTAACGGACTTGTGACAATCGGGACACAGACGTTTCTTCTTTTTGTCGCGTCTCTTCAAGATGTCGTAGGCGCACCTGCAAACGACGGTTGCGGTGTAAGCGCGTCGAGCCGGAGCACACGAGAGCGGGTAAACGATAGAGAGTAGAACGGTTTCGATGTCGCTTCACCTGGCATGCAATATGTGAGAGCAGGGCAGCGCTTCCAACGAATCGGCCTCGAGGCCGAAAGGCTCGTTGCAGCCACCGCATCGCAACTCCAAATCTTCCTCCATCGCTGCGGCTAATCTCTCGTGATGAGCCTTCTGTTCCTCGTCTCCGAGAGAACCGTAAATTCGCGAGAGCCTCGATCTCACGGTTCGTACCAGGAACTACGTTCCAGAGAGAAAAGAGAGAAGAGAGAGAGAGAGAGAGAGAGAGTGAGAGAGGGGGGGGGGAATGTGTGTGTGCACGCGCGCGTGGCGCGAAAGGAAGCGGGAATGGAAGGGAGAAATACATCATCGAAGAGAAACACGGGAAGACGAAGAACCTCTTACCTTAGCACCGACCGATCCAGCTACCTCGAGCAGCCTCGTGTTGAATTCGAGAGGACGACAATTGCATATTTTGTGTTGAAGACGAAGCGCCTCGAGACACCTCGCGGCACCGTCCATCGCTTCCATTTGACAGAGACGATCTCCGGTCGCTGCCGCGCTTCCCATCGCGCTCTCGTACTGTCGAAACGCTTTCTACGACCGATCGATTCCGGCTCGTATTACACGTGCACGTACACACGGTTTTCCTACAGTTTCGCTCAACTTACGTTTATGTCGGACTTTTTTCTGTAAATGTCTCCCATTATTCGTATACTCCTGGCGTAACTGGCTTGGTCTCCCGAAACGAGCGACAGTCGCGTTGCCTCCTGCAGGCAGCAAGTGGGGTGGTCGATCGAACAGTCTCGATATACGTAACGGGAGAAGGAGAGAAGGAGGAAAGGAGAAAATAACACAATCCTACCGAACAATAATCGTGGGCGTCGCCGAGGTCTCCTTTTTTCCGGAGTGCCGAGGCCATCTGGAGGAGAGCCGCTCTGTGATGACGGGAATTCAAATCACCCAGCTGCAAACTTCTCGAGAGATCGTGCAGAACAGCTCGGACAAACCCACGTAGACCTGTGATTGCGAAAATGGATTTTCTTTCGCCGGAGAAGGTTTCGGCAAATCGAACTCTCACCTGCAATTCCAACGAGGGATCCTGAATCGAATGAGCAATCTTGTGGGCTCGTTGAAACGCTTCCAAAGCTTTGCAGAATCCTGCTAGTTCCAAGTGAACTCTGCCCACGGTCAGATGAACCAGTCCAGCGGTCGCACACTGATCGCATTCGTTGTACAAGCTGAGGGGTCGGGGGGAGAAGACAAAGGACGCAACGTCAGAGTTCGTATCGAAGATACGTCGAGAAGGGAGAATGCCGGGAACGGGATAGATATCTGACGCTAGATAGTACCTGTGCCTCGCATAGTCCAAGGCTCTGTCGAGCGCGCCCAATCTTTCGTGCGCTCTGGCCAAATTCAAGTAGGCCTCCGCCCGCATGTTCGGCGAATCGAGCTCCTCGGAAATGCCCAACTGTTTGTGCCCGAAATCGATGCTGTCCCTGCGAAAGAGAGAGAGACGATTATGTCGTGGTTCTAGAGCGGGTCTAGAGCGGCTCTAGAGCGGCCCGTTGGTGGAAACGAGCGTAACGAGCCTTCTTCGCGAGCAAGAACGAGCTCAACGAGGCCGCCTGGTTGACTCGACTTTTCTCGAGTCTCGCTTCCAGGGAAAGCAGCGAAAACGCTTCGTTAACGTGTCAAGGATTTTCGAACTTGTTCTCCTTCCGAGTGTCTCGCGCGGCTCGCGCGTCTCGCCAACTAAACACTATCTCTCAGTTACGATCTCTCTATTAAGCTCTTTTCTCTTACTGCTCGGTACTCTAAACTAGGGACGGTGTTCTCGAGGAGGGTGAAGTGGGTTGAACAGCCCCTGCCGACCTGAGCTTTTCGGCGGAACGCACGAACCGCGGACACGATTCCCTTCTCATCTACCTGTACTTCCCCCAATCCATGTAGGCTTGGTAGAGATATCCGAGAAGAGCGAATTTATCCTCTCGCTGTCTGATATTCTTCAAGGCACCCCTCCATTTGCGGACGGCAGCCTGTTGTTTGTGGGCGCGGTACAGCTTCAAGCCTTGTTCCACCTGAAAGAGAGGAGAAGAGGAGAGGAGAGAAGGAGCGGAACGGAAATGGTCCGCGTCACGCGTTCCCTGCCGATTAACGCGCGCGCTTCACCGAACCATAGCGACCGCGAGAAGGTCGTATCGATTCGGCCTTGAACTTCCTCCACCGATGAAGATCCAGCGATCCCGTGTGTAACGTAAATAGCGCGCGCGGTTCGACCTCGAGGAAAGCGGTCTGGAGGGAGCGAAGGCGAACGTAAGCGAGCCTCGAACGCGCTCGTCGGGCCGCTCGGCTCGACGTTTCACCGCAGTTTTCCGATCAGTCTCACTCGGAAATTACTTCCTCTACTCGCTACCCCCTCTTCCCCTTCCTGGCTAGTAGCCGATAATAATCGTCCTTGGGTTGCGCGTGAGTACGAATCGATTTCACGGCTAGCGTGACACCCTCGATCGTCGGCAATGACCGACGGAAGGAGGTCGCGCGTGAAAAAAGCGTCGAGTCGGCCTCGGTGGAGAAAGCAAAGCGTCGCGCAAGCGTTTTACCCGTCTTCGAGCCATATGCTGGTCGAACCGACGTCTGCAGCCTATCAGGCATTCCCAGAGACCGGTGCCGGACCTGCCGTTCTGATAGTGCCCGTTCCCGTTCGAGCTCTGATGCCGATAGTCCTCCTCGGTGAACTCGCACACGTCCAACGGGTGCCGCGATCCGTCCGGACTGCCCAGCAGAGCGGTTGCGGACAGCTGATGACTGGCCGGCCCGCTGCAACAATCCCATTCCTTCGATCGTCTTCTCCTCGATCTTCTCCTCGATCTTCTCCGCGTTCGGAAGGTGTACGGAAGCCGGGAGGGCGGGCGGCCCTTTCTCCTCTACTCGCGGATCAACGTACCGCATTGCGACCCTTCTCCTCCTCCCCCGTCCCGCCCCCGTCCCCATCACCGTCCCGACGCGATCTTTCGAATTAGGTTCAGGTTTAGGAGACGTCGCGCGTCCCTCCGCAGACGGGGAGGAGACGCGCGAATTCGATCGCGGAATTCCGTTTGCCAGGCCAACTACGAACGACGACCTGCGTCCTAGTCACCGTGGTGGGCGAGGCACCTGTGTGACCTCATTTCCTGACCTATATACCGAGTAGCGCGCGGTACCGCGCGACAATTGCCCCTCCCGTTCCTTCCGTTTCCTTCCTTCCGCCGAGCCGAATTTCGACCTTATCCCCTCCACTCCGATACTTGCCCGAGGTAATCTCGCGACGAGATCGATTCCCACGACATGATTCACTCTGCCTTTCCTCGCCTTTACTTTCTCGTCGTGTTCTTCTGGTATCGAGGTTCCGACGCTCCCGCGAGAGCATATCGATCCGGTGCCGCTCGATCTCAACTTCCCTCGTACGTCGCGGCATTGCCTCGAAAACGGTCGCGAGTTGTCGCCTCGAACCAACGCATATCCTCTGTTTCCTTTTCCTGGACCGACGCTCCCGATCTCTCTCCCTCACCCTTCTCTCTTTCTTTCTTTCGAACGCGAACCGCGTTTGAGGTAGCTTCTTTCACATTCCTATTCCTCTGCACAGTGTTCACCTGAGCGCCGACGGAGTGAGTTACATTCGCGCGATTCCCAAAAAATAGCTTCTGCTCTCGCGAATCTTTGTACTTGCGTTTAATTGAGCATCCTTTCCTAAACGGTGGGAACGGGCCGAGAATTTTCGTCGAAATATCTCGAAAAGTCGCGACTCTCCAACTTTTCAACGCCTTATCCTCCCCTTTCTACATGTTGTAACACATCCGATTATCGTGAAACGCGTAACAGTCTATAATCTATGACGTAATAACGGGGCATATAGAGATTCGCGCGCAATGCTGTGCTTCGTGTGGATCTAACATGTGTATATATATAGATATATTATATGTAACAGCTATTTAGTATCGAACACTGTTAAGTGATAAGGGGTAGTTAAGGGTAAAGGACAAAGCAAGAACGGCCGACACACGTTCGGTCGTAACGCGACACGTCGTTAACTCGTCCGTTTCATCTCGATCTCGATCGAGGACGCGTGTGCGTCGGAACGTGGTGCGAAACGCGTTCTCTTTTCCCCTCTTCTCCCCTCTTCTCCCCTCTTTGCGTCCAGCGACGGTTTACCGCGTATTCTTGATCATCGATTCGTTCCGTTCGTATCGTTTCGCCGTTCGATCTTTACTCGTCATCTCTAGCAGCCTGCTCACCCACACGTACCTTCCCCACTCGCTTCGACTCGACGGCCTAGGAGCCACCGACGAAAATCGCGCGTTTCTCTCCTTTCGCGAGGATCGATCGCGCCACTCCGCTGAGTAACGTTCCGTCGGATTAAATCTCGGCGAAAGGTCGACGGTTCGGTATCGCGAGGGCGACCGAGATCGGGAGAGTGGCTTCGGAGCGTTCAGTTTGCGGATTTTCCGGCGACGCGATGCGTGCCTCGGTCTCGTTCGGTTCGAAGCGTTTCCACATGCCGTGTATAGCACGATGCTGGCTCTCTCTTATCCTTCTCCTCCTTCGAACGTTTCCGTCGCGGACGATCAACCCTCACGCGGCGTTCGTTGCACCGTGACCGTGTCACCGACGACGAAACACCGAGCACGGCAACGGCGACGGGGAATGAAACAGGGCCGAACGGTCGCGGATCGCGAACGGATCTGCGTTTGGACCGTTCCCGAGCGTCGGAAGGGTCAGACTCCTTCTCTCCCTCTCTCAACCCCTTTTTGTGACGCGCGCGCGCGCTCTCCTCCTCCCTTACTCGCCCGGCACTCTATCGTGTACGCGTTCGCCTCGCGAAAATCAACCGGCAATGGTTGGGGTAGAACTGTCGCGCCCGAGCCGCAGCAGCCCGCAACATACGACCCGACCGATTCTCTCTCTTCTCCTTCCCGACCATCCCCTCGCAACCCAACCGCACTCCCTCTCCCTCTAGAACCCCTTTCTCTGCAACCCTCCGCTCCACACCGCTCCACACCGTTCCACCGCCGCTCCACCGCCGCTCCACCGGCGCTCCTCCTCGCTCCTTTCCGCCTATTCTCCCCTGCTTCCCCTCCTGTACTTGGGCACACGCTTGCAGGAAGGGTGAGAGAAGGGGCAATCTCTTCCGTATCCGACGACAGCCCATCCCTAGCTGGTTAATTCCTTTTTCGTCTCGCGAGCTCCGTCCTGCTCCACTGGAGGAAAGCGAACGTTACGGGTAGAGAGAGGAACCGACGCGTACCGGCATCCCTGATCAATCGGCCGCTTGAAATGAAGAAAGGACAGAGGGAAGGGAGAGGCGGGCTAAAACGAGACCCAAGTTGGACCGCGTTTCCATAAAAATGGGCGAGGCATTGCCCTTTCGTGAACTTTCAGCTTTGGTGGATGAGGTAGTATCCCAGCCAACCGAATCCTGAAAGGAGAAGAGAGTGACCCGTTTTTCGTCTCGCTTCCCCGACCCGGACCGTTCGCCTTGCGCCACTCTCCCTCTTCGTTTTCGACACGATCCCGTCCGAGTCGCTCCGAGATTTCACGAGGACCGTCCCGTTTACGGGGGTGCGCTTCACCACTAGCCCTACTGCCGCGCGTCAGTTTCTCTCCTCGTTTACATACATGTTCCCTTCGACGACTCAACGGATACGCGGGGATCCGTGTCGGCCGACAGAAGAAAAGATCGGCGGAGTGGACCGAACCGAAAACTGACCAAATTGCTCGCGTGTCCCACGACCGCTCGCTCCCACCCCCCGATATTATTTCCCTATGTAGGTAAAGAGGTTATCGGTTCAAGGTCCATCTTGGCCATTCGAAGAATCTAACCAGCATGTTTACGTGCCGCTACCCTCCTTCCCCTTTTCTCCCGCTCGACAAAGAAAATATGTACCTCGACTTTGTCGGTCCTCGGCTACTTCCACTTTCACTTATACTTGAAAAAGCAGATTTGGAAAAATCCCAATGGGTGATCGCTTTCGGGTTTGGATCGCGACCGTATCGAATGGCGAGGGAAGGAGAGGCGGGCGGTTGGGTTGGGAGCTGCGTTTCGACGAATTCGGAGGGAAAATGGAAAGGTAGTATCGGCGATCAAACCACACCCCGTGAGAAGATTCGTGCAGCCACTTGGCCCGTGTTGGGAAAGAGAAGAGGCGGGACGACGGTGGACCCGAGAGAATTTCCACGGCCTCTAATTGGTCGGTCTCTCGTCGAAAATAATCCATCTGGGTGTAACCAGCCGCTAAACGCGGCTCGTAAAGTATTCCAACGACGTTGGCTAGGCGT
>NW_017100190.1:136465-137367 GCF_001263275.1 Habropoda laboriosa | reverse complement strand
TTTGCCGCCCGATTTCCACCCAGACGATGATGCCCCCGACGACCGTTCCTCGTGGCACGTGCTCTTCGATACGGGAATCGACAGTCGGGTAAACCGCGACCGTTTCGGTTCCACGGAGAAAGAGGAAGGAAAAGTTGTTCGTTCCCGAGATACCATGACTCTCGTCACGGACGCGGTATCTTACGCGTGTCAATCGGCCGGTAGACCGTCCTACGACGCGTACCGGCACCAACTTCGTCACCATTATCACCATCATCATCGCTACTACCAGCATCGACATCATCATCATCACCACTATCACAATCACCGTCGGCGGCGAGACGCGTACGCCGCCGCCGCCGACGCCGCCGACTGCCTACAGGGATACCTGTCCGAGAGGAATCTGGACGAAGAGGCGAGAAGCCGAGTGCTCGAGACGGACGAGAGCAGCGTCTCCGTATTGGGACCGGCCAGTTCGCAGCGCTACCGGTACGATAATCTCTCTCCCTTCCTACATATGTACTTATGTCGTTAATTCACGCGTAAACGCGCCGACGGTTTTATCGCGCGTTCAACCATTCTCACCTCGTACTTCGCCTTTACCATCCTCCGATCCAGTCCCTCCGACCGTTGATGACCGGGACCGGGAAAGGTTAAAGTTTGCTGTCCGTCGGTAGGTCGCGACCATCTCGGTACGCGGTGGACTCGGACGACGCGTCGTCGTCGGTGGCGTCGGTGGACGCATCGGCGGACCTCGAGTCGGTCTCCGCGGAGGCCGAGGAAAGCAACGAGGGTAACGAGTCTAACGGACCGAACGAACCGAACGAAAGGAGTAACGAGTCGAACGAGAGCGAATCGAACGAGCACGTGCCTCATCCTCACGCGGCACTCGACGTCGACGCGGACGTCGACGACGACGCCGC
>NW_017100190.1:123444-136392 GCF_001263275.1 Habropoda laboriosa | reverse complement strand
CCGCCGCCGTCGCTCATGGTCCCCGCAGGTGCCTCCTCTGGGCTTGCAAGGCCTGCAAAAAGAAAACCGTCACCGTCGATCGCAGGAAAGCTGCCACTTTACGCGAGAGAAGACGCTTGAGAAAGGTCAGTGTGGGAAAGTCCAAACCCTTTCGGTTCATCGTCGAGCGGGATCTCTGCTCCTTTACAGGTGAACGAGGCGTTCGAGGTGTTGAAACGGAGAACGAGCAACAATCCGAACCAACGGTTGCCGAAAGTGGAGATTCTACGGAACGCGATCGAGTACATCGAAGGTCTGGAAACGTTGCTGCGAAGCAACAGATCCTCGGCAACTCAGGAACATCACGGTTCCAGCGAGAACGCGGTAAGTTCGAAATCGTCCAAACTATTTCGTTCGCGATTTCATCTACGATCGAATCGTTTGTTAACGCTAGACACGTGTTCGACACGTGTCCATGCCCCACGCGTTTAGAGCAGCAAACCGTCCCGTCGCTCCAACACCAGAGTTGCCTTTCCGTCGTGTTTGTATAGTCACGAATCGGTAAGGAGTGGCGCGACAGAGAGGCACCGCGTGCAGAGGATCGCAGGGTGAGCTGCGCGAGTATACGGTACAAGTTCGTACAAGTAAGTAGGTATACAACACACGGTTCCCGTTCGAGAAAGCCGGCGAGTCAGCTACTTCGGGATTCTTCTCGAGGGGATTATACAATGAAATATATTTCCCCGGTGTTTCGTGCAAAGCAGTCGGCTCTCGTATCCTCGCTAAATATAAGCACGATGCCGCGCATCGATTTGTGCCACGTTACCGCGCGCTTTTCTTCCTTTCCGTACAACGCGCGCAACCTTTCCATTCGGTACGTTCCAGCTCTTTCTTTCCTCGTCGAGAGAATATAGAAAATACTGGTGGGTAAATTGGACGGGACGTTCCGTGGAAATTAGGCGGCGAGGACCGAACGTATCGACCAATGACAAAGAGATAGTTTTATACATATGCTCGAGAGATTCTACTCTGAAAGAAGTATCGACCTCCGGCATCGAGGACGCGAAGCTATCTTCCAGAGCAAACATCGCGCTTATTTAAAGCAGCCGTTTCAGTCGCGAGCACGGGCCGGTTAACGTATCCTACTTTACGATAAAAGCTCCTCGATTTCACCTCGCCTCGCCTCTCGCCACTCGCCTCTCGCCTCTCGCCACACGCCTCTCGCCTCTAGCCTCTTGCCTCCCATCCCGCCGCGTCGCGCCGCACTCCGTCGCCTCGTTCGTCGTCTCCCTGCCTCGACACGACACTCTGATCTCCGAAAAAGCCGTAGCCAACTTCTCCGTTCGCTCCTACCTCCGCTGCTTCGCTCGAAACTCCGATCGAACTCTGTTTCGTGCAATCGCACGCACGATCCACACTCTCCGCTTCCTTTTCTTCTTTCGATTGAACGACTTCTCCTTCCTACACCAACTTTGATACGTGCACGCGCGCGACAGTGCATTCTTTCTCCCGGAGAAACGTGTCTTCTTCGACCGCGGCGGTGCTAGTTTCTCGTAACAAGTTGCGAATACGCGCGGATAAATGCACGCACGCACGCATGCACGCACGATACCAGGCGGTGGACAGCGCGGCGAGGAACTGCTTTTACTCCGAGAATAGTTGGCCGCGACGCCGCATATAGATGCGCCGAAACAAATAAAGGAACCCGAGACGAATAAAATGTGTACGGGGTGTTTAGTGTTTAGTCGGTAGAGTGGCGGAATGAATGAGAGAAGCTACTCGTTCGCTCTCTTTTCTCCCGGACTAAAAGCAATCCTCGTTTGGCCGTCGGAGAGAAAATGCCTCGTTACACCTATTCGTCCTCCTATCTGTTCCGCGAATTCCTCGCTGGCGACCATGCGCTACTACAAATCCCTTAACCTAACCGAACCAACCTTCCGATTGACCTACATTTCGCCTGCGATCGAACCGGCCGATGGCCGGGAGGATCTCGCGCAACAACGCCGGCCCCCTCCCGCCCTCGATTATCGCGAATGCATCCGTTTTTTTCTTTCTTTTTCCAGGGCGCAGCTTCTCCGCGATACGTGACGGAGAGACTGAGGCAGTTCTCGGACCCTTTGGCAAGGTTTCAACCCATCAACGGTGAGTGAGATTCTATCCACGAAACGGTCATTTTCGGTCGCGTCGAGACGCGGTGAAACGCGCTGAAAGACAGGAAGCGTCTATTAAGGACCGTGGAGATCGAGCGGCTCTCCTCTCGGTGTCTCAGTTCGCTCGCGATCTACTGGTATTTTTAAGTAGATTAATGCCTGACACGAGACGGGGCATTAAGCAGATCGGTATTAATGAGTTTTGTCACCCTTGAGTGACACTCGGTTTCTATTCGGTTACACGCTCGCTGCTATAGATAGCCCACCCATGAGCTTCCCGTGACGATGCAACGTCCTCCCGATACACTCGCGCGACACCCTACCGGCCACGCGCCACGCCCCCCCCCCCCCCCCCCCCGCCGAGCCGGACTTGGCATTTTTCGCTCCTCTCTTCTTATCCCTATTCCCCGACAATTTTCCCCCTTTTCCCGACTTACCGGTCCAATTAATTGGCCCACATTCTGAAAATAGACGAGCGACGCAAAATTTCCGCGCGAACAAATCGAATCGAAGGTTTGTCGCGAGGCGCCACCATCACCCAACCGAGATATGTGTTCCTCTTCTCCTGACAATGCCAGCTTCTGGCCAAAGTCGCGCGAAACCCTCCACGCGCCAAAACGAGCGCTCGCTTGCGTACGATCGCGCGGTATTTCGATCGTTAAAATAACTCGGGATTAATTAGCGTTAATGAATACCAGACTATTGGCAACCGTGAAACATAATTCAACGCGCCGCGACTCGCCGTGACTCGCCGCGGTACTGTTTGCGCGAAATCTCAACGATCTGTGTCCCGCATCGAACCGCCATCATTTCTCACCTTCTTCCGCCCTTTACTCTCATAATTCACCATCGCAGCGTCGCCTAGCGTCGCATTCGCCACAGAAAAGGAATACCTACTCTGTGTAGGAATAGTACATGAAACAAACTTCTAATCGTATCCATCGATTCCCTTCACCTCCCAAACGCTCGATAACCAAACAGGTGAACTAAATTTCCCCGAGTTCCACTCCGCGACCGAAAGGTGGATCGTCCAAGGATGAGAAAATTCTAGTCACTCGAAAGTGCCATATATTGCCACGGTACATTAGTATGACGCATCGTCGTCGGACCATCCTTTTGCCCAACGGGGAACGGTCGTTTAAACGCGACGGAAGCTCAGTCGAAAATACATACTTTGCCGCATCCAGAATTCGCTAATGCCTCTCGAAAATTTCCCTTCCTCCATCTTCCGCCGTTCATTTTTTCTCTCGACGAACCGTTTCTCCTCTCACTTTCGCCCTCTTCTCACTATGTACTTGGAATCGCGCGCGATGCGATCTAAAGCATTGCGCGATCGGAAACAAAGAGCGGCTTTCGACGTCGTCGTTGCGTTTCTCGCTAATGAGACCGAATGAATAGTCCCTTGTGCCGCTCGTCCACGAAACACCCGGTGAGAAGGAATCGGAGCTCTTTGAAGACCGAACGATGCGATTAAGACGTCGTCGTCGTCGTCGTCGTCGTCGTCGTCGTCGTCGTCGTCTCGACGCGTTTTCCACGAACCAACCGCTTCTTTTATACATACTTGAGCGCAAAGTCGATTCCGATCGATTTCTCGCTCGTGGTAATCCATCAGTTGGTTTTCTCTTCGTAGGATTCGAGGCAGCGGTGGAATCGCAGTCTCCTTCCATCAGTGGAAGCAGCTTGGATCGGCTGAACATGATCGTTCAAAGTATCAACGGCCCCACTCGCGCCACCACCACCGATACTCTTCGATATCCTTCGCATCAATGACGGACGCAGCTATTCCAACGATCGAACAACCTAACCTCGACTGTTCCTATGGACCCACCGTTGAACGCATCACCGAGTGGACAGCAAGTTCCTAAAAACGCATCTCTCTCTTTCTCTCTTTCTCTATTCTCGCGGAATGATTCCAGTCGTTCGCTTCCATATCGATGCGTCGTCGTTCGTGAAAAACACGCCATCTCGCCGCAACAACGACGCGTGGTATGCGTGCTCATATATACCTACATATACACACACATATACAGATTTATAGACATACGCGATAATAAAGATGAGCGAAATCTTTGAAAGCTCGCAACGGATGTGCCGCCTTGTTGCTTAACTTCTGTTCGCTTTCGTCGAAAAACGTTCCCACGCGAGCGTCGCCGAGAGGTATTTAGTGAAGGAAAGGCAGATGTTGCGAACGCTCTACTTACGTCCTCGTCTTCCGAACAACGATCGCGCGACGCTTCTTCCTTCGTTCACCGGTGACAGCTGGAGTCCCGCTCGATTTATGAACGTGTGTTCCGACCGAGAAACCCCACTGCCGGCACGACCAAAGAACACCAACTCCGGAAACTGGCCACATCTTTTAAGCCGGTCAATTAGAAAGCTAGTAAAGCTTTCCTGCGATATCGGCACGTATTCAAAACATCCTGTCAAACGTCTCCCTCGAGAGATGCATCTTAAGCTGCTGCATCTGTGCTCCTCCTCCTACTCTTCTTCTTCTTCTTCTTCTTCTTCTTCTTCGTCTTCTTCTTCTTCTTCTTTTCCTTCGCCGAACCCTCTTGTTATTACTTACATGGGAAATCTTTCCCTTCTTTTATCGTTCGCTTCTGTTCCCATGTTCACGTTCCCGCCTATCGTGTTCCGTTCCGCGTTCCCCTCGTTTCCTCCGTCCATCTTCGTTCAGCCAGATTTTATACGCAATATCTTTATTTACGATCTATTATACCTTCCTGATTCGTTTCGTTTCGTTGATGCCACGGGCATGGTAATCGAGAAAACGATCGAAACTAGATCTTCTCGTGGTTCGACGTGGTTCTTTCACCTGACAGCGAATCGTTGTAATTAGGGGAAAAGCGAGAAAACACGTACTGGGGTTACCCAACATTAGCCGAAAATATCCATGTCGCGGGAGTAAGAATAGTTGAGGACGACATAAATATTTTTGGAGTTACTGACCCGTCAAAATTCTCGGCACTTTGAGCCGAGCGCGACTCTTTCCGATCCAACAACCATCTCTTTCGAACCTAACCAGATTTCCAGCTTTTACAACTTATTACGCATCTTCGACAAAACTCGAACCGACTAGTCTGGCGATACTCTTCCAGAATTTGTAAAGGCCTCTTAAAATCGTCGAGCGTCCACGAAATTACCGGTCCTTTTCCCCCTTTTCTCTCGAACGTTTTACCTCCAAATCTTACAGTGTCTCGAAAACTTTGTTCACCCGCGTTACGAGGATGCAATTCCGCGGGTTACGTGTTAGATGGGGCACCGTATGTCGCGTACTCGTCGCGATACTCCTACCGCCATCTGACGTTCCGCTAAATTAGTCGAGAGATACGCCAGTCGGAACTTTCGTCTCCACTATCTTTTCTTCTGTACCGATCGAGCAGATACACGGAATATCAATGGAAATACGTTACGCTCCGAATTCTTCGGCTTTTATAGTTACGCCCTGACATACTTAATATTTTATTTCGCGATGGTGTTTCACCAAACAATGTACATATAAGAAAAAGAATAGTTTTACGCATATTTCGAATGTACAACAGTCTCGAGTTTTTCGTTCAACGCGACTATTTAGTTTGTATCGACGAGAAATTGGTCGTACGAGTCTAACCTATTCTTTCGTTCGTAGGAAGGAATTATTACCTTGATCGTCGTTAAAAATTAATACGTATTACGCAGCTATGAATAAAAACATATCGTGAATTAAACTTGATGTACGTTTATAAATTGTAAATGATTCCATTCAAAATTCGTTCCCTGTTCCAATGGTTAGGTTAGTCTTATCGAAACTGAGAAAAAAACAGTTGCAATCTTCAATTTAACCTAGTACGTCGATCTTACAGCAGTTCTTTGCCCCAACCAAATTTTCAGTCAGGTTGAATCAAATGTTCACGATTAACACTGTAAACGGAATCCTTATAAAGGGTAGGTAAGTGGAACTAATTACAATTTTACATCTCTTTACTTCTTTACTATTTACATTATATCTTTTCAGAGAATCCGGTTAAAGAAGGATTAGGATAGAAGAAGAACAATTAACACAAATGTCAAGCATAAAGAAGATGTCGAAGAATTAAGACAGGGATTTTATCGGAGGGTAATGGGGCATTTAGGTTTATTTAAAAGACAATCTATCTGGTGTGAATCTAAGAGTAAATTGATAGCAGGATGACAGTTGGTAAGAGCAATTGGAAAGGAAATGTGGGGAAGTAGTTTGTAAACTGGAAATTTTCAGCACCACTTTTCGGACATTTGCAATTTCCAGCGATACATACTGTGTTATTCCGATTAAAAAATCGTTCCGTACCGTACTTGTTCTTCGTGTAAATGATTTCAGTGGGTAATCGATTGTTCGCGCTGTTAATGTTGTTGGACGAAAGTCTCATAGAACTCGACCCATCCGCGCAAGTACCGTTTATCGTAATGCCGTTAGCGGCAACCACGTTTACACTGGCGTTCGAAAATACGGAATTTTCGATGAAAACAAGATCACCCTCGATCACCACGTAACCTGGCTTCTGCAACTGAAACGTGGAACGAAGAATCTCCATGTTGGAAAAGTAAGCAAAATTCAGAGAACCGGTAACATTTTGAAATTGGCTATTTTCGATGCGCAGAGTTTCACCCTTTTCGGACAAGTTCAGCTGGTCGATACGTTCGATGGTAACGTTGATCATCGTCAAGTCGGTTATCGCGAGGTCGGTGAATCGTTCTTGAAAGTGATCGATTCGCGTGTCTTCGATTCGAAACGTTTCGATGCTGTTCAAATTGACGAACGTGTCATGGGTGATCAACGGTATGCGCCCAATTTTCGATAATTTCACTCGTTTCATTTTCTTCGAGGTTAAAAATAGCTCGAAGATCAAACGCTCGCTGATATTTTGTACGATTATTTCCGTAATTCGATTCGCTTCCGTCAAGCTGGAAAAGTGGAGGTTCGCAAAGGTGCAAGATGCGATTCGCAGACTCGTCACGTTTTCGTAGTTGTATCCTTCTGGTAGAAAGAATTCCTGTAAAAAAAAGATTTGCTTCTTCGATCGAATCGCGGATACGGCGTGGCGTGGCGAGGCGAGGCGAGATTTACCTCGTTTCCGGTGCAACGACAGCTGATTGTCGTCATTTCATGAATTTTACATTCTTCGCTGATATTGCTCGCACCCGTTACCAGTAGCAACGCACAACTTATCGCTATCAGTATCGTTTTCATTTCCTTTTATCCTCTCCTCTCTGTCCTGTCACTTTTCTATTTTTTATTCTCACTAAATTCCACGACGTGTCTTCTTCCACCACGAAACCAGTATACTACGAAGCAGAATGAACACACCGTGCACGCGGATCTGACGAGAAAATCGGTCGATCGTCCGGATTAAGATGGACACTTGTTTCATGCCGCTTTTATATTGAGTGACATCCATCGCAACGCGTTCCATCCACTAAACTTACCACCACGAGGGGAACGCGCAACGTGACATTCGTATCTTGTTTGTGGCTGTATGTATACGGTTGGTCAATTCTCTACCGGAAAAGCACACCGCGAATCCGCCGGAACTGCCCAACTCCACTCGTTGTTAGTCTACACACTATGTACGTACCACGTATGTGTATTTCAAAGAGATTGCTCGAAGAAATCGCGACGGTCGATGTTTATTGTACAGATTAGAAAAAGAAGTGGCAACATTTCTTACATATTTCGCCTGTAGTTTGAATCCCTTATTAAAAAATGACAAAACACTTTGTCCGAATGGTGGGAAAATGAGTGGAACAAGTTTCGACACTGACCGAATCAGGATATTTTGTAAAAAATCTTCCTGATTGCCTCCTTCCGTTTCGGCGAGACAAGGGCCAACGGTGATTTTCCTTGACAGTTGAGCAAATTGGCGCGAGCTCCGGCCTGAATCAACAGCGCGCACACTTCCCTTTGTTTTCCCAAAGAAACGCTGTCCGACATTGCCGCTGCCACGTGTAGCGCTGTATCGTGATTGTAGTTGGTGGTGTTCACCAAATTGGAACCACGATCGACCAGTAGTATCTGTTAAACGGGGGTGGTGGTGTTAAACTCGACCGTTGAGTGATTCGAGATAAGGATCGATTAAAGTAGGAGAGCTGTACCTTCACGAGGGCCGGATCGCAACTGCACGAGACTGCTACGTGTAACGCGGTACCGCCGCATTTCGTTTCCTTGCATCTAGGATCCGCGCCGTACTTTAACAGCCATTTCACGGTGTCCACCGACGTGATTCCACTGGTTAACGGCTGGTGCGATTCTACCCCGACGTGAAGAGCCGTTCTTCCTATGAAACGAAGGAGGGGGAATGAAAATGAATCGTTCGAAGCGGGCAAATTACGCACGTTCAAACTAACCGTCGTAATTACGTTTCGACAGATCAAACACCGCGTGTCCTTGATTCGTTCGTAAGGCCAACAATTCAGCCAGGGTCTCCGCGTGAGAGTCTCCCTGTGCGGCGATCGCGTGTATCAGCGTTTCACCCTGCGAAAGTGATCCAAGTTTTAACCAACTGCGCACGAACGAGCAAATCGAATCGAATCGAATCGAATTCGATTCTCTAGGAGGAAAATTTCTCTACCCGAGTATGGTACAACCGTTGGCTGATGTCGATTTCTTTCTGTAACATCGTCGCGGCTAGATATCCCGCGACGTAAGGAAATCGTGGACAATTGAGAGCGGCGAGGTAAAGGGCGTCCTCGCCGCGATCGTTCGTAACGTTCAGAGCTCCGGTAATCGTGCTCAAACGTTCGACCAGCGGCACCAAGTAGGCCATCTTCTGGTTAAGCTCGTCCAAGTTGCTGACCAAACACATCAGCATTCTATCGGGAGAAGTGAAATGGAGCGAACGTTTAAACGAGCAACTTTCACCAATTCACCAATACAAGTTAGACGTGTTTCCTTACGTGTCCCCGTCCTTGTCCTGCTTCGCCAGTTCCCTCTCCGATCGTTTCAGCAAACTTATCATAGCCTTTTCCACCTCTTCCGAACTCAATCTTTCCTTCAACCTCTCGCTCGCCATTACGAACGGGAGATTCAACGACGGCCAGGGCTTTGCTCTCCGATCGGAATTGCTGCGAAGGAAAAGTTACGTTAGACGGAACTGGGAAAACTCGGGCGGGATCTTCGACTTACCAACGTCGTCGTCGAGTTGGACAAGACTCGAACGAAGCAACCATTTTTGGTATTTCAAAGTCGTCTTTCGTATCGGCCAACGGCCTTTTCGTTTTAAAATCGTGATCGAAAGTTAGGCTGGCGTTAGCCGTACGACCAACGTCCTCGGAAGGCGAAACGTTTATGTCGAAGGAACTAACCCACGAAGAGATATCGCCGTCGCCGTCGCCAACTTCCTCTACGTCGTTGCCCTTTGGATAAGTGGGAAGCAAAGATTCAACGTGTACAACGTAATCGGCTCCATTCAGATTCGGCCCCATTTCGACATGCCGGATCTCTTTCTCGGAACCATCGTTTTCCACCGAATACGGCAAGTTCGTCCAAGGCAAAGCGTCCGCGATCGCAAACGCGACATCCTCGCTGTTCAGACAGATGTTGGAGCATTCCTTCGTCGAATCAACGGACCGTTCCAGTTCGTCCAGACGATGAAAGGTGGTTGTGGCGAGCGGATTCGCAGCATTCTTCTGCGTATCTCCCACCTTGACAACTTCTTCGATCACCTTCGACCACGAATCATTATTATCGATCTCGTTACACGCGACAGAGTCGTCGAATCGCGAACTGATCGGTGTCTGCCAACTATTCGGACTTGGCGGGTCGGTGTACGATTGATTGGAAGAGGAGGAAGAGGAGGAGAAAGAGGAGTTGGAAGAGTACGAGAGATTTTGGACCGGTCTGTAGGTTGTAGCAGCGGTGCTCACCTAGAAATACATCGGATCGAATTAGTTGTGCGAAAAAGTGGACGGATAAAGTTGACGGATCGTTGATTACCGGAGGAGAACCGACTGGACTGTGGCCGAGTTCTGTGGGAATAGTCGAAGCAGAGGGGTGAATGCGACTTTCGCAAGGAATTTTATTCGAGTCAGCAACGGAAAGTTGGTCGTGGAAACAAACCTCCGTGGTGATCATCGACGGAAAAAAGCTGCTCTCCATGGTGTGTTGAGCTAATTGAAAAGCACCGCGCATCACGTTCTCCAATAGTTCGTCGTTCGAATCGTTTCCACCGATCGCCGGTGTAAATGGAAACTGAAAGAATCGCGAAATCTTTTTATCGTTGGATTTCTTCGGGGGAAGAAGGAAAGGCGTACCTCTGTTATATCTGCAGGATTCTTGTCGTTCTTGTTGCAGTAGTTCCAATTCGTTCTCTGCAAGTGTTGCAGTTGGTCCAGACACGGATTCAATTTCTCACTGTACTCTTTGTCCCGCAGAATCTCTTTCACAGTTGTGTCGTAATCGATCGGGAAATTCTCGTCTGTATGCACATACCGAGGATGCTGTCCGACGCTTGTCCAATAAGGTTGGTTTCGAATCGTCGGGAAATATTGCGATTTTAACGGACCTCGTTCAACGAGACTATCCTCGTCGCTGTTGTCCGTCGTCGTCGTCGTCGTCGTCGTCGTCGTCGTCGTCGTCGTCGTCGTCGTCGTCGTCGTCGTCGTCGTCGTCGTCGTCGTCGTCGTCGTCGTCGTCGTCGTCGTCGTCGTCCTCGTCCTCATCCTCATCCTCGTCCTCGTCCTCGTCCTCGTCCTCATCCTCGTCCTCGTCCTCGTCCTCGTCGTCGTCGTTGTGCCCGTAGGTGTTATTATTGTCCAGGTCATGGTTACGATCCCTCGTATCGTTGAGCAACGTTCGACTGCTCGGTTGGCAATCGCGCGCAAGCTGAAGACATCCGATTTTCTCAGTTACATCTTCGATGTCGTTTCCCAAGCGAGAAAAATTGGCCTGCGACATGGTAGTCGGATTCCGAGGAGCGGACACTGCGCTAATGTTCGTCATGTCCGATGAATTTCGTCCGCAGCTATTTCAATCGGAACGATAAACCACGGTGTGCCGTCTATCTGGAAAGAAATTCAACGTAATCGTGATAGATGCGCTTAAAGGGCAAGAGGTGAAAAGTTCGAAATGACTTTACCAGATATCACCGGTAACTAATTGTAAGTGATTTCCATCGATTATGGAAATGTGGTAAATGTCGCAACCGGTGAACAATGTAACTAGCAATGATTACGTGGAATTGTTCGCGAGGCGAATACGATACTAAGTAAATAGATAATGACCGAGAAGGGAGGTGGGACGTTCGTTCGTTCGTTTTTTCCTTTTCTTTCTTTCTTTTTTTTCATCGTTTTCCAATTCCAACAAGGTCGAGTGAAAAATACTGGGAGAAGATCCTTTGGCATTTTTGCGGAACAGGGAGTAGCGCGGAATACGCGTGCGCGTGCGCGTGCGCGTTCGCGTATTTACGCACAATCGATGTATTTTTCCGTAACCGGTCTAACGCTTGGGTGAAGAATGAACGGGTTGGCCGTGGAAAAAACGAAAGCGAAAACAGCTGTTGATCGTGGATCGAGGTTTCGAACGTGAAGAAGAATGCGATCGACGGTGACCGTGGGCGGTCGAACATGATGCACCACTAAGTAAGTATGTATGCAGTTGAAATCCATGGGCGCGCGCGCGCGCGCGCGGCAGAGAGGGTGGGGCGCGTTCGAGCATTCTCGGAACAACGTGATATTTCACCGCGTTTCGAGGATCGATCGCGTATTTACTAGAAGCGAGGAAACCCTTACCCACCTATGCGATACTATATCCAGACGACGATGCCAATCGGTTGTGGATGGACGGCAGAGCTAGTGGCTTGTTCGGCTCCTCGAGCGCGCAGTCTCTTCTCGAGAAATCGGCGTAGCAAATTGATCGCGCGAGAGATCGAGACGCGGTAAACCAGTTGACCGACTCGCCGACTGATCACGCTTCTGTCTGGCTCGCGATAGCGGACACGCATGCGCAACTACCGATGACGTAGTTTCAACTTGCATTTGCATATGGATGTGTATACAGGTTGCTTCATGCCAGAATAATCGAGCTGGCCATGGTCGCGTCAACTCGAATCGCGACGCGTCGACACGAAACCGAGAAGTACGGCAACACCAGAACACACTTTTCTCGAAACTTTCTCCCACTTTACCGAAAACCACTCGTCCAAACTTCACCGACAGATTTCCTTTCTTCGGCTCGTTCTATTCTCGCGTTTTACAGTTTCCTCCCGTCCGCACACGTATTGTATTATCTTGGTACGAGCGAGCGCGAAGGAAAACAGGAATGGGGACAGAGAGCGATGGTGGGAAACGGCCGCAGTAGAGGGGAAGGGGCAGCAGCAGCCGAACGGTGTCGATAGGTGGGTGGTCATTGTGGATGTAACAAGTGGCGTTTTACCAACTGTTCCGGGAGATACATATGCGGGACAGCAGTCGTCGCAGTTGGCGAGGAGTGGAGGAAAAGAAAAAAAAATAGAACTGTAGTATAGATATTTTTCAGGTCGATTTCATTTGGTACAATTACGCAAAAGTTTCGTTTGCTACTTGGACCATTTTCTTACTTCCTTGCAAATTTCCTCGTACGGACTTGGTAGGTACTATGTCATCGGGCTAGTTGCTCAGCAACCATTAACCCGCTCGGGTGGAAAGGATTGATCGGCGAGGAAACCGTTCGATTGGAGAAGGTACGAAAGGATTCCCGCTTTCCAAAAGATCCATATCGACAGGACAATCGCACAGGCGTTGAATATTCTGTCGATCCAAAACATCCTGAAACATGGTGACGCAGATATGTATAATATACGTACGTAGGTATGTAGATCGCGAGAGAAAA
>NW_017100190.1:114552-123389 GCF_001263275.1 Habropoda laboriosa | reverse complement strand
GCCATCTCCCGTTCTTCGCCACTTCCGTCGACCAATGACGTCGGTCGCGGGACGAAAGGAAAGGGTGGGGTGCGCGATCGAACAAACAAACCTCGCGAGCGGAATTGTATTTCGAAGTGGATGGTACGTTAGTCGGTGGAATCTGTTTCGATGCTCCGTGTTTACCTGTTGTAGTGCCGCTTCGCTGTCTCCAACTGCGACAAATCTTCCTTCAAGAGATAACGTTTCGCCCCGACGACGCAGTTGCTGCTCACAGGACAAGGCGTTAATTGGTGAAACGTCTGCTAACGATAACGAACCTTCGTTTCCTACTCACTGAAAATATTTCTGCGAATCCAGCTTCCTGTAGTCGTAGCCGAAAATTTCACGCTCCGCTGCCGGTATGTCCGTCCGTAGAATCTTCAACATCTTGGAATTCTTAAAGACCCACTCGTTGTGGGTAAAGTAACATAGCTGCACCATACTGGAGTAGATCGTTTTCTGAAGTTTGATCAACCTGTATGTGCGTACGTGGCAAATCGGAGGAAAGATTTAGAGCGAGCGAGCGAGAGAGAGAGAGAGAGAGAGAGAGCGAGAGCGAGAGGAAGATGGCTCACATCGTTTGGCGACATGTCATTTTAAAGACACCGTCTATGATCAGAGCTGGTAGCAAGTGAACGAACAACGTTAGCACGTAATGAAAGAGGCGGTTGGTCGTGAGGAGAGTTCGGGGAAACCAGATTATTCCCTCGAGCGGTATTTGTCGTATCGTTCTCAAGCCCATCGCGACCAACTCTTTGTTAATTATCCGCTGGATCTGATAAGAGCTACCGTTGTACACGTGAACGCTCGGATCTTCGTTCAACCTGAAAATATTTCGGCCATCGATCCAATTTTTATTATTCATTATAAAGTTCGTTTACGAAAGTCCGTACGTTAGCAATCCTCGTTTCCACGCGGATGTTACCATAACTTTGATAGCTAGATCGACGGGAATATAATCCCCGGATATGTCCGGATGCATTCGGGCCACTCGCAATATTCCCTTTCCGCCACCGATCAACATTCCCACCGGGCCGTTGAAATTGTCCAGCCAGCCGGCCATAGGATCCTCGAGCGTCGATATCACTATTGCGTGCGGCACGCGGAAGGCAAAGAAGCTTGCGTTTTAGCTCTTCTTATCGAAATATGTAATACTACCGCGTATGCTGCGATATACCTATTGTCGGACGATACAGCACGCAGGGCAGATCCTTGGAGTAATCGTTTATCACCTGTTCCGCCAGTCGCTTGCTGAAGGTGTACGTGTTCGGCATCGAACCCAAGTACCTACGCACCGTTCGAGAAATCTGTCAAAGAAGGCTTGCCAAGTTAAGTCCGTCGGAAACTACTCTACTCACTTGCTGGTAAAGGTTTGCAGGGTTTCTTCGTCCATAGATTCCACCATAGAAATACTGTCCTTCCACTCGGTGATAGGAGGGTAAACGATCTCGTCGACCACCGGCTTGTCGGATTGCGAGAACGCCGTGCTAACGTGCACGAACGCCTACGAACAGGAGGGAGCCGGGGAATTGCGATTTCGAGTCGAAGAGGGAACGAAAGTAAGTTTACTTGCCACCAAATTCTGCATGCTCTTCGCGAGGATGCAAAGGTCCCTGGTCGAGCGAGTGTTCGCAAATATATCCTTCTTCAGGTTCTCGTGGAATCGAACGTTCGCGGCAACGTGGAAAATTATCGAGACTCGTTCGACGATCGTTTGCCTGTCGATCTTGGACAAGCCCAGGCCCTCGACGGTCATGTCCCCGTAAACGGGGATCAACTTGTTGAAACTGGTGGACGGCTTCTCCCCTCGTGATTTATCGAACAGCTGCGAAGAAAAGGAGAGCAAGACCAGATGGAGGGAAGTCTGTGTATATACGCGAATCGATCCAACCAATTAGCCCCTTACCGGCAGTTCCACCATCTTTTTCAATCTATCGTCGATCGACAGTCCCTTCTTCGGTCGCATCAATAGAAATATCTCTTCGATATCCGGACAGCATCTGAGCAGTTTCTCGATCAACACTTTTCCCAAAAAGCCCGTGCCACCGGTCACGAAGATACTTCGTCCAGCGTAGAACGTGGCTATCGACGAACGCCCTTTCCATCTCTTTTCTTTATCGTTACCGTCCAGTATCTGCAACTAAGATTTCCATCGTGAACGGAACCTAATTGAATAACGCGAACAATTTCGTAAAAACTTACAGACATGGCGTGCTGCGACGATACCACCAACGTTCCTCGTTTCTCTCCGATAGTAAATTTTCCTTCCGTTTCCACGTTCGTCGTACTTTCTGACTAAACACCAACTAACGCGGAGGACACTAGCCGATCGCACTTCCGGCGACTGCACGGGAAAACCGCAGGATATGACACTTGAATTGACCTTTATGTTAATGTCGCTTTAATTCAAAGAGGTTGAAAAGAGCAAATGCTTGCATATGCATTGGTTCATTGTCCATCGATCGATCTTACCACCGTGTATTATTTACCACCACCGTCATCTTCCTCGCTTTTACTCATTCTCCCCCCCCCCGTCGTTCGGTTGTTCTGTCAATTCTCTCGTCAAACGATGAACTCGACTAGCCTGATCGATTTGCCGCTTCCACGTGCGGACAGTACGGATAATGCGGATAGTGCGGATAGTGCGGACAGGTCTGGAAGAAACGCGGCGCGGCGCGGCGACTCGGACGCGAGAAAGCTGAACGGAGATGAATTGGGTTTTGCAGGGAGGAGGAAGAAACCGAGCAACCTGGCAGATTCTCGGACGAACCGCCGGAGGAGCAGCTCTCGTACCACGAGTACGAAGAGGAAGATAGCGTCGCGCTGACCGATCGACCGAAATCGATCCACGCTCCGCGGCGCGTTTTATCCTTGGTAGAGAAATATTACGTTTACAGTACATACATACATACATACATTCATCGGTTCCGTTTACAGGTGGAAAGATGGCGGGAGTGGCAGGTTATAAAGCGTACATGCACCTTTGATTCGTCTCGGCGTCAATAGGCTAACGATATACATACATAACTACTTATGTATGCATGTACATATATGCATACTTGTACGAACGATGTCAAGGCGAATCGCGCGAGAAACCCCTTTCGACTCTATCCGAAGATTTAGATCGATTTAGAGGGCGGCATCTGCCGCACGGCCGATAACACCGATCGGAATGTCGAGGAAAGGACGTAAGGGAAGGAAGGGACGGAAGGATTCGCCGAGGGACAAAACGGCCACCGCCGAGTCCGTTCAGCTCGGATCCGACCGCGACAGACCCACCACTGCTCGAGTCGAGAATATCAGGTGAGACTGTATCCCAGACATTTTTGGTACTCGGCCCTTCTCACCTCTCCTCCACTTCTGCCTACTGTTGCACGCACAGAGATCGAATGATTAAGGACATGCAAGAGGATATTCGATTGGAACGATACAACGAGAAACGGAAGGCGGAATTGGAAGCGCAGGAGGCGGCGAATAGGCAGAAACAGCTAGGTGAAACGCGAGACGTCCTCTCTCGGCATTGGTCGGCGTACGCGGGGAACGTGTCGAACCTCGAGAAAGAGGAGAAGGTTTCAGATCGTGCTCGCTCGATATTCCATAATCGTGCAGAGACCGCGAGACCCTTTCATCAACGGATTTTCTCGGGAATTTCAGTGGGCCCGCTACATGACTTGCGACGGTCTACCGGATCCTGGATCGATGCCGGACATGAACACGTTTCTGTTCCTCTGGTCGACGGAAGAGAAGGAGGCGGCCACCATGGACACCGTTGAGGAGAGATGTCGCCTGGTCACGCACGTAGGTGGTACATACTCTTTAACCCTCCCCCCACTGCTTTTCCTACTCTATACGTATATTCCAGCTGTTGAGCAAACTCGGTAGAATTGTTCGGTTCTCAACGATCGTCTCGAAAGAGTACGAGCTCGAATGCGAGCTGGTAAGTACGTAGTACATATGGTTCGCGCGGCGAGGACGGTGACACCCCGTTACACGCTTTTCCCGTCGACAGATCGCGTCCGAGCTCCGGATCAGGCTGCAACGTTGGATAGACCTCGCGTGCTACCGCTTGTTGCGCAACATCGAGGTGAACATGATCAGGGAAGACACGAAGACGACCAGATACGTTCGAGTTACCAACAAAGCGGTGTGCTGCGTTTGGGCGCCGATCGCGATGCCCGTCGGCATGAAACGGCAGGGAGCGGACAGGGAAAGACCCTCCTTGATAGCACATCGGTATACAGTGCATACGTACTTAGGCGCGTATATCGTGTATAAACGATGACAGAACGTTCCCGACAGAAAATCGATCCAAGTGGAATTCGAGCAGATGGATGTGACGATTAAAATGCCGAGCGACGTAGATTGTCATCGTATGGCGATCAGAGGGCTTTGGCTCGAGTACGATCATTACTCGGTCGAAGCGGATTCTTATCGGATACCCGCGTTACCGGAGCATCTGCTCCGTCTCTGGGATACTCGTACTTCCTTCGAATCTCTCGGTTAGGTCACTCGGCACTTGCCCACGGAGATCGCGTTCCTATTCGATCCTCCAACTTTCTTCCAGATCTTCTGGAATTCGCGAGAAGAGAGCAGGAGGAGAAGGTTCGAATACGCGAAGAACAAGCGGAGGATCGACGGTTGCGCTTGGAAGAGAAGAAAGAGATACTGGAGAGGATGGAACACCCGCCGGTTTCACCGAGGCTCGACGGAGGAAGAAAACGCGGCGGCAAGAAGCAGAGGAAATTACAATCGGCGAGGGGGGGCAAACAGTCGGAATTCGAGTCGACGTTAACCTCCATGCTGCCCTCGAAAACGGAACTGTTACCCTATTTGCCTACGCCGAACGAGATCGTTCGCGAAAGGGAAGGTAAGGGGTCGTCGTCCAGGCTCCAAGTTCGAACTTGGTATCGAAGTACTAAAATTACTTATTATATAGAACGGTCTACTTATGTAAGTACGTACTCTGTCCGCAGAGAACGCCCGGCTAGAAGTTAGAAAGCTCTTGTTCACTCGCTGCGAGAAGATCCAAGTGAATTTGCGAAAATACAGAATCCTCGGTGGAGTTTTCCGCGTGGATCTCCTCTATCAACCGCCGCAACCGAAAGATCTCGGAAGAGAGACTAGCCTGACCACCCGTGAGTAGTACACACGTGCATACACCCGTTTCTTCGTTCACCCGTTCACCCGTGCCTCCGCAGACTGTTCGTTCAGTTTCTCCGTTGCAGTCGAGCTGCCCAAGGAGCCGAAATTCGTGCCGTTCTACAGGTCGTACGAAACACCCCAGCAACCGGAGGACTCTGAGAGAACGCCGGAGGTTATCGAGGCTGAGATGAAAGCCTTGGAACTGGCGATGGAGGCGCTCGTTCTTGTTACCCTCAAGTCGGTTTGCGTCCCTATTCGTTTCGCCCCTCCCCCTTCCCCCTCGCTTCAGAAACGACATTTCGTCGTTGCGTTCTTTTCCGTTCTGCGAGACAGGTTGCCCGATTCGATTTTCTGGTTCGAACCGCCGTTGATCGCCCATTGGATACCGGAGAAAAGATGCTGGTCGACCAAGGACGTTCACGACGTGAAATATAACGAGGAGAAGCAGACGATCGCGTTTAGGATCGGTAGATTGGGAGTTCACGGAATAGCTGCGTACAAGTACGCGAACCTTCCGTTTCAAAGCTGGGAGTTGAAGCCGGAAACGGGAAAGAGCGGCCGTGAGTTCGCCGGGGCGATACTCACAGTTACAGCGGCCACGGTTCACGCGGAATTCATCGTCAGGGTATAGAGAAATATGTATTACTCGTACAATATACGAAAACGACGTATCGAAAACGCTGACCGTGATCCGATCGATTCGCGTAGGACGATCGTGTCTGTTTGAACTCGTTCGCCGGTGCCGCGAACACGCCGCTCAAACGAATCCTTGGCGAGTACGTCGAATTGGAATCTCTGATCGAGGTAATCCCTCCCGTTTAATCGCTTTCACTCGAGACGTGTTGGCAAAGTGACGCAAGCGAGCTGCTCGCAGCAGCAGTTGCAACAGGTTGGATGCGACCTCTTTCCGGAACGGGACGCTGCCAGCTATCTAAAGGGGCTCTCGATCAAACACCCGATCGCGGAGAAACACCTGAGAGAGTGCATGGCTCTATTGTCCACGTCGTACGTTTTCTCTTGGTCACGATGGAACGCTAGCCGCGACTTCCGAGAGATCGTTGTACAGTTCAAAGAGGTGCACGGCTGCCTAGCAAAACAGGTACAAAGCGATTTCTCCCCTCTCCTAACTTATTGTTACGATACCTTTCGATCGAACGGAAGTTCATTCAACAAGCGCTTTCTTCGCTTTCGTGCAGCAGCGGGCGAATCTGACGCTTCTGGTAACGCCATCGCGGACCATGCGCGTACGTTGTACCGAGGTTAGCCCCGAGTTCTCCGACTTACCGTACGACGACCAACAAGACTCTACCATGGTAAACACCTTCGTTTTCGCCCCACACCCCTTTCTCCCCTATTTCTTCTCTTCCTCCGGCTTTTAGTTTTACGCGGACCTGCACCAACTGGCGTTCCACACCGCCGGAATCAAGACTCGGCTGTTGATGGAACGGGTGTCGAGCAAATTGGTGTGGACGGTTACGCGGCTACTCGGACGTACCAACGTTATCGGCATGTCCTCTTAACGAGCATGATCCGAGCGAGGGAGGATGAAGCACCAGAGGAAAATTCATTTCCCAAACGAAATTCTCTTTATTCGGATATACAACGTATGTCGAGCATCAAGCGATATTCGGGAAATAAATAAACGCCTCCGTTCGATCTGCTTGTCAACGTAAAACGATATCACGAAGGAAACACACAGCGATATCGAGGTTACGGCTAAGCGGCAAATAGTTAATTGATGCGCTTCGTCGTTGGGTCAGGGTTGCCGATAGGTCTGGGTTTCCGGGTGGGGTGTACGAGGAGTGGGAGTGGGAGGAGAATGGACTAGAAGGGTGCGGTGGGATGGTAGAGCCAAACGAGGTGGCGGGCCGTCTGACGAATTCGGTTACGATCTTCGCAGGAAGGGCCCCGTTGCCCGAAGAGACCGGGGCTCGAGGGGAGCGGGAGATGCCGGCAAATGGGGTCGGTTGAATGGGTTAGGTGCGTACGATGCGTAAATACGGAATACTATACCACACGGAAACGATACAGCGTTAAGTCTGCACGACTGGCAGATTAGCGCGCGATTCGTGACTTGTCGAATGGGGGGCGCGTTCCTTCGCTTTCCTTCTTCTGCTTGCGAATACATAGGGGGCTGTTTGTGCATAAGGTAGCACTTTCTTCCATCTATTATCTCTCTCTCTCTCTCTCCCTCTCTCTCTATTGCTCACACACACACACACACGCGCACGCACACACCCACACACGCACACACGCACGCACGCACGCACGCACGCACGCACACACTAACTCTCGATATGCAACGAACCTGTTGTGTGTATTTGCAATTACGAAGCTAAAAAATATATAGTGTTGCGCGCTGCGAGGGCCGGACACGCGTAAGAGCAGTCTCGACTACTTCGGTGTACGCGACCGAACGATCGATCCTAGAAATTTCCTCCGCTCCCCTTCTTCGTTCTCCTTTTCTTCTCTGTTGCCCCCTCTGCGCTTGCTTTCCCGACTCCGATCGACGAAACCCTGTTCCTCCTGTGTACTCTGCTCACACACACGCACACACGCACACGCACACACGCGCGCGCGGCTATAATAGCAGAGCATGTACGCGGGATGTGAAAAAGTGCCGGCTGCTGCGAGAAATTCGTTTTCCCATCGCTCTCGAGCACATACACACGTATGTAAGTAAGTAAGTACATACATATAAGCGTCTTTCGAGTGACTCCTCTATCGCGTATCCAGTAAGCGAACACCGCATCACTCTCTAACTACCTACTTACTTTCCTACGTTTCTCCGCTCTCTGTCTAACACACCTCTCGTCTTCCCTACGCTTCGATTTTTCCCTAACAATCGAGCCACGCGCTTCTCTCGCCTTTCTCCACATCCTGATTCCTCTCCTTCCCACCCTTTCGCAACTCACGCATTTTCCCTTCCTACCTCCCTTTCTTCTCTGCTTCACGCCTTGTTTCTCACAGTTACGCTGCTTCGTTCCGCGATTCACGTCCGATCGAAGAAAATCGAAATACGGTGTAGATGTAGGAGAAGAAGAAGGTGTCGATGTAGGAAGGAAAGATGCGCTGGCTCTTTTCTTCTTTTCTCGGTGTCGCGGTGAAACGAAACACGAAGAAAGAAGAAGACGAAGACGAGAGAGGAATGTATCGCGTGGTTTGGCGCGACGCCTCGCCGACTCGTCGCTGACAATGAGAAAGAAACGGCGAATCGTCGAGTCTGGCATCGCGAGCCTGAACCGCGGACTCGGCGAATCGCGCCACTAAGCAGCGAAGCGTTTCTCGCGCGTTCTTCCATTGAAAATCTTCTTAACGCTCGCTATCGTTTTATCGCAAACTCCCACTTGACTGACAAGCTGCTTGCGATTGAGGTAATCCATGGTATAAGGCCCAATTTGCATCCAGTTCGAACTTCTAACGCGTACTTCTTAGCTGTATACACTACGTATGTATGTATGCATGCATTTATGCATGTATGTACGTATATATGTGTTTCGACGATGCGTTTGACTCTAGAATAGGTTTTAGAATTACCGTGCGTCCCGACTGCGCGACGGAACGCGTCAACTGTCAAACGCGAAACGGCAAACTCCAAACGCTATACGTTCGTGTATGGCCGGTTGCTCGAGCAACGAATCTCTGCCGCGATGCAACTAAATATGCATATAACT
>NW_017100190.1:112456-114455 GCF_001263275.1 Habropoda laboriosa | reverse complement strand
CCCGTCCGTATACACGAATAAGGAAACGCACTCGTTTTCGTTCGTGTCCACGAGAGAGAGAGCGTATACGGTACGATGTCTAATCGTGATATCTAGTCCCGTGTCGATCGTTACGCGCGATCGTCACCACGATCCGTGCTGCATCGTCGCGGGGCGAGCAAACGAAACAATCGAACGAGAAACGACAAAGAAATTCGAGAGAAGAAACGCTCGACGAGCGAAAAAGTTCCCGCTCCGCCGTCCGTGTTTACTTTTGGCACTTTTTATCCGGCTACCAGCTAATCTTGCGAGCGCGCACGGCCACGCGTTCTCGTTTAACCGCTGACGCGAGAGCTACGGATCCGGTGCAAACGCTCTACTCTCGATTCATATCGAGTAAACGCCGCGCGCAATTTTTTTTCTTCTGTCTACCTTTTTCTCTTTTTATCTTTTTTTTTCCCTCCATTTTTCTCTTTTTGCAATTTTTCCTAACAAGTTCACGCCAAAATCGAAACGTTCCGTGTTGCATGTTGCGTTTCACGTGCAACGCGGTATAATACGCAGGCTACAATATACAAACGTTAGTCTAAGTGGTTTTTCTGCTACTCGATGATCAGGTGCGTACACATGTGCGATGCGCGCGTGCGTCACGTATCGCGAGCAGCGTATAATGTGTACAATGCACGCGGTGGTATAGTCGACCGTGTCACCACGGTGATTCTCTTTTTTATTGGTTTTTTTGTTAAAGGCATCTCTACTCGCACTGTAGCATTGGTGTTAGCTCGCGGAACATAAAAATATTGATGGAAAGGTGAAGAGAACGGGCACGGGCTCCAGATAAATACGTACGCGCAACGCGCAACACGCAAGCGCACATGCACACGCACACTTTCTGAGCGCAAATACACGTATGATTGCAAAATTTGCAAACCATCGCCTGAATTTGATCTCGGGGGATCTTTCTACGTATCGTCAACAACAGCAAACTATTGAATGTAACGCTTAAGATTAATTCAAGGTGTAACACCGATCACAATTTTCATCGCTTTCAAAAGGTAACTCCGACGACTATGTCGATACAAAAATTCCGTCAAAAATATCGCTGCTTTATCGTTTTCTACTTGTAAGAATTCAACATTCCGTTCCGGTGTCCCGTTCCGATCGTTCGTAAAAATCACCAGGGACACGCGCCACGACGGAGGGGGACGTAGGAGAAACAAGAGCTGTGGGTGGTGGTGTATCGTGTAAAATAAGAGAGCAAAGGAAAGGAAAAGGTGGGGATCGGCGAATCTGAAGTTCGATCGTCGGATATCGCGCGGTCAATAGGTCGAACGGGAGAGTCGCGGATTCGGGGTCGTGACACGCTTCTCTACTCGGCTGTAGCTGGAACCGAGAGACACCGGAAACGGATACCACGGGAAACAGTGGGGATGAGGACACTGAGCCGCGTGAGCGTCAGCGTCAACGTTAACGGGTCCTTTTCATCGAAGCAACGAACGGTACGTAGTTACTCGTGCAAAACGGTCATAAAAATAACGTTCGATGTAAACGTCAAAACGTGGAGTTGACAAAAGTAATATCGATCGGTCACGCTTTCGAGCGTCTTGGACGCTCGATGTAATAACGCGCGAAACATCACGCGGCACGCGATGTCGCGTGAAAACGAGCTCGTTATCCTTCTTCCGTGACGGCGGACCTCGAGGTTCGATACGCGTTCGCTGAGAACGCTCGTTGTGTGGTGTGCGCGCGCGAACAGAAAGAAACGGGGAAAGTATCGATGTTGCGCGGAGAATGCCTCGTAACGTCGCAAACGCGAACGCGAACGCGAGGGAAAGCTATCGGCACGTCCTTGGGAAAATGCGACCACAGCGACGCTCTCCACCCTTTCTCCCTGACCAATCGAAACGAACGATCGAAAGAAAGTGTCAAGTAGCGTCCGTCCATCTCGCGTTGCTTTCCTTAAATCGGTGATAAACGGATCATCGAGCTCGTGTGATTCAGAGAAACGAAACGCGACGAC
>NW_017100190.1:94292-112378 GCF_001263275.1 Habropoda laboriosa | reverse complement strand
GCGCGCGCGTTCCAGTTGCTCGCCTTCGACGCGATTCTCTTGCTACAGATCAACAACTACTAGGGGGGAATCGGGGCGAACAGCGATACCTCTGGGTCGCGCGAGTTTCGCGCCGCTTACTCGTTACAACTTGTCACTACAGGGGTGTAGGAGTAGGGAAGGAGTAGGGAAGGAGTAGGGAAGGAGTAGGGAAAAGTAGCCGGGGTCGAAGGGGCGTGGGGAGGGGGTAGGTTGAAGGACAGGAAGAGGTATGTATTCCGTCGCCGTTACACAGTGGGTCACAGGTTAGCGGATAAGGTTGGATCGGCGGTTTCCGATGTTCTCGCAAGTCGCGTGGCTATCGGATCCGCTCGATACTTTTTACTCCGGTTTTAGTCGATGCCACTGCACGATCGTCTGTCGCGGCTTCGTGATCATGTCTTGCCAATGTTTCGTTTCGCTCGCTCCGCTCCCGTTTTTCCCTGAAACACACCCGAACGGAACGGATATTTCTCCACGTCTGCTGGTCGAAGAGGGATCGTTCGATCGAGCAATTACCTGCCAGTTGGATCCGTCCGATCAACTCGTTTCGCCCGATGTTGTCAAAGTCCATTACCATCACGTCCAGCGAGCATTCTCGAATCTTTTCCCACGGCACGTTGAAGGAGAACGCCTCGTTGAACACCGGATTCAGAGTGCACTTAAATATAGGGGTCTTCCGTTTCTCGATCCTCTTATCGCCGAATTGCAACCAGACTTTCACGTAAGGATCTGTAGAACGCGTTAGAGACAAATATCCTCGTATTTATTTTCTGACACAACATCTCCTCCTCCCCTTCCTAGCCTCACCTGACTTTCCGTTGATGTCCTTCGCTTTCAGATTCCTCGCTTTCAGAAGCGTCAAAGTTAGGACGCTGTTGCTCGGGTGATAGCACAACGAACACAACAATTCTCCGCATTTGTCCTTTGCCGGTGGTTTCAACGCTTTCCAAAACGACGGTTTCTCCGAGAAATCGACCTATCGCGGACCGCGTTCCCAGAACATGTACATATCAGATGCGGCGCGCCTTTTCCAAAAACATAAGGAATTATCTTACCTGGCAAAGTGGAAGAAACATTTCTCCGATGGAATCGTCTCTCGAGAATCGATCGTAGTCGAACACGTGTAAATGTAGCACCCTGCTTTGCAATTTCTGGATCGGGAAACCTGTGCAACGAAAGTTTCGTCGTTGGTTAAAGCGACGAAAGCGACGTCCGTCCGGTCACCTCGGTCTCGGTCTTACCTTCGAAATAAAATGTTTCGTTCCATCGAGGGTTAAGCGTGCGCCTCTTTATCTTCGTCTCGAGTCGGTGTTTCTTGTCCGGCAGAAGGGTTACGCGAACGTAAGGGTCGGACGTTCCGGACAAGTCCTTCGCTGGCAAATCTTTACCCTGAAACACGCACGCGTCCAATCACACGCGTCTCTCCTCCGTCGTTGATTCGGAGCAACCCAACTAACCTGTATGATACGTAGGATAAGCGTAGTGTTTTGAAAGTCGTACTCCAGGCTGAAGTGAATTTGACCGACGTTCTCGCTCGGCTCTGAATTGTCGATGTACATGTCCACCAAGGACATCGATCTGCTCTGCAGGAACGCTTTCTAGAAAGAAGAGAGAAGGGAGAAGAGATGGAATCTGAGGATCCTCGTACGTGTACCGACCGGCCGGCCGCCTACCGATGGATGATCCCCTTTCACGTTCTGCAGCTGTTTGTTCTGCGCCCCAGTGGTCGGTGTACGAGGTTCACCGGCTCCTCCGGCCATGCCGCTGGCCCCGGCCCCGCTCGCCGAACCCGCATTTCCTCCTGCGCCGATGCCGCTCGTACCTGCGTTGGAGCCAGCGCCGATTCTTTTTTTGCCAAGTCCGCTTGCCCTGCTCGGGCCACTCGCCCCAGCCTCCCCGACACCAGCCGATGTCGCCGGTTTGTTTGCTGGACTACCACCGGTCGTCCTACGACAAAACCAATCCGCCATCTTTCCAAATCACCATATTCGCGCCACTGCTCGCCGCCGTCATAATTTCTCCTAATTTTTCTTCTTCTATTCACACACGCACACACGCACACACACACACACACACACACACACACACACCTCCCCTCACCCCCTTTCTCGATCGTTGCACGATCTCGCGTCACCCCGATTTCACGTGCACTTTGTTTCGACTCCGACTAAAACTATGAAGCGTCTAAGGCGCGCGTATCGGTTCAAAATCAGCTCGTTTGCTGTTGCAAGCAACGGCATCGACGACTCGCCACTATATACATATGTAGGTACATACTTACATAAGTACGTAAGTATGTACAAATTACGGTGAACGACGACTCTGATAGGTGTGAAAAGCACGCAACTACGTATAATGCAACGGCTGACTACGGTCGTTTGTACGTTCTTCGTCCTGCATCTACCGAGGGCTAACAAACGCGTTCGATCGGAGCGGGTGTTGTGTCGACACTCGTGAAAACGCAGAGAACCGATCAGACGGTATCATCCCGATTACCAATTTAGGAAAGAGAAAAGAAAAGTGAAGGATGCAGCCAGTGTTTTTAAAGCAGCAGAGCAGAGCAGAGCAGAGCAGAGCAGAGCAGAGCAGAGCAGAGCAGAGCAGAGCAGAGCAGAGCAGAGCAGAGCAGAGCAGAACAGAGCAGACAGAAAGAAAGATGGATGTGTAGGTTCTCGCGATAGTTGGGCATCGTGCAAAAATTTGTCTGTAGATCAAACGATGGAATACACACACGAATCGAATCGAATCGAACGAAAAGGACCGGAATCTAGATCTGGGGATTTTAATTCAATAGAACTACTTACGCAGAAAAAGCAGCGCCCATCCGCGAATGGGGCATTTCCATTAGGAAGGAAAATTGAAAGAGAAGATAGAAGAGTCAAGTGAAGCAATACGAGAGAAAGTAAGTTTAAAGTTTTCGCTATTCGCCAACTCGTAATATACTTACTCCAATTGCGCTCTGGATTCCAATCGTAACGCCGAAAGAATGCATGAAACAAAAGAAATCAGAATAGCAGTTGGTGAGTGTTGGATTTCGATTTGGAATTCGACGGAGAAAAAAAAACGATAGAGGTAACGAGCGACAATGCTCGGGACTCGTTTCGGTTTCGACTCGGTGGCCACTCGGAGCTCCCGCGTCGCATCATCTTCCTCCTCTTTGCGTCGCAACCTTAACCTTTCGACCGATACCCCGATTTACCCGATCTTCGCTCCACGGAGAGGAGTACCAAAGAGGAAAAACGTTTCTCGAGTCGGACAAGCATTCGAAAAACCAGAAGAGGCAAGAGAAGACGAAACCAAGATCGCAAGAGAAGACGAAGCGGCAAAGAGAGAGAGAGAGAGAGAGAGAGAGAGAGAGAGAGAGAGAGAGAAAGAGAGAAAGAGAGAAAGAGAGAAAGATCAAATCGAGTCATCGTTCAGATGGTGCGCCTTCCTTGCGTCGTTTCGGGGGGACACGCTATCGTGCTAATCTTATCCATTGCCGGTTCAACGCACGTTTCTTACCTGGTAGTGTAATACTCGAAGAAGGCAACCAGTATTTCGAAAGATCTCGTGACTGCAGCCCACATAATTTTATCGTTCCGAAAGACAGTCTTTAGCCACGATTATCGCGAATACGCGTTCACATTACCGTGATCCGCTTTAAAATCTACTCGCACGAAAGGAAACGAAACGAGAGACGCACTTTTCCTACCTATCTTCGTCGCTGGTGCGCGAATCGTACCAACGTTTTCCTCCGATACCTGGGCTAAATCTTATCTACGCATAGTAAACACGAGTAGTAAGGAAAGTTTCAACGCGGAATAATGTTCGCGGATCGAAACTGCAAGTACTTTCTGCCTCGAGAGTTTCACCTCACGGCGCGACGCCATTTCGAGGAGCGTTTCGTGTCGTTGCGTGAACCTGTCCCTTCGAGCATAGCACAAACAGCCGTTTCTAGCGTTCGTGAGAGGAAGAAAACTATAGCGGGCAACAATCCGAGTAAGAGTTTTTTTCGTTTCTTTTCTTTTTTCGAACCAAGAGCAAGCGTGATGGCGCGAAATTGTGGGACGAAAAAGAGGAGAAAGTTTGCGTAGTCAGATTGTACGGTCGTACGGTCGTACGGTCGTACGGTCGTTTGGACAAACGGTCGAAAGAAGGGGGTTGGATCGATCTTAGCTAGATTCGCCGGTACCACCGCCACCGTTCACGGCATCGCCAACGTCCCCGCCACCGCCACCGCCGCCGCCGCCGACGCCGACGCCGCCGCCGCCACCGCCGCCGCCGCCGACGCCGACGCCGCCGCCGCCACCGCCGCCGCCACTGCCGTCGTCTCGGTCAGCACCGTTATCGCGGTGCCACTTTCAAGTATACGTATGTGTAACAAGTACGTATATGTTGTAACAATCGTCCCTATCGGGTTCGCCATCGTCCTGCTATCGTCACGGCGTTGCTATTGGCAGCGCCGCGCGACCACCGACAATTATGCGACGCGTGAACGAAATTAGTCGCGCGATATCGATTCGCATACCATTCCAGACCGAGTTTATGACATTGTCGATAGTGGAGAAACGAACGGCCAATTCCGAACGCCAATCAGTCAGGGATGTATTAGGTCGTGCACGTGGCAACGACGTTCCTGTGAAGGTCGATAGATACGGCGCGCGCATCCCGCTGGCTGGACACGATTCCGTCCAAACACGATTAAACCGCATCCACGCCGACACACAATTCCTTCTACCGAGGATACGCTTTCCAGCCTGACCCTACTATCAATTTCCTTCCATCTTCACCCTCTGCACCCCACCCCAACCGCTCCAATCCCATAGCCGTCCCACCCTCTTCACTGCTCCTCTCTACTACATACGTATCTTCTTCAGGCTCCAATCGTATTCCAAATGTCTCGAAGAGTAACGATAAATTCGTCGCACCTATTCCTGTCACGATAACGAACGACACGACGCGACGTCGACCATGGCGACGCGGACCTTTCTTTCTCCCGTGAAAAGATTCCGGCTCCGGTAGTAGACTATGCCAACGAAAAGACCGAGCTTTTCGCCCGAAAGAAAATTACGAGCGAAGCGATCGATCGAAACGCACGCGCACTACAAAGGTAAGAGTTCCTGGCCGTGATGCAGCTCGGTCAATGCCGAAGAACATCCAAGCAACAGGTTCCTACTACACGCGGACCATCAATTTTACGAGGAGAAACAAAAACACCCTACCTCCTGGAATATCGTCAAACATCGAAAGCTCGTGTTTCGCTCGCTTCCCGTCCCGATACTATCTCTGGCCCGATTTCAACTTGGTCTCCTTTACGATCCATTCCCTCCTACACACAACTTACGAGACTAACATTTCCTATCCTTCCAACCTTCTTTCCAAAATCTTCTCCCGTTTTCTCCGTGTGCTGACCGAGGAAAAGGTGGGGTAAAAGAATCAAAGTGAAATAACTGGTCTGACAGAAAAGCGTCTTAGAATACGAAACGAAACGAGATCTCGTAGTTAACTCGTTAGCCACCTGTTACTCTGTCTCTCTGTTCACGCATCGCAACAAGAACGCGCGACGAACCGACGACGCACGACACACACGAAAAATTCACCGCGCTCTTTCGTCCAACCTCCTCCTGTGCTCCATCGACGAACGGAAAAAACCGTGCACGATCTGTGCTTCTTTTCCAGATATCGAGGTATACTTCTCTTTACGATAATTTTCGCATCACAGTTTCCACGAGAGAACGGATAGAAAACGGCGAGCTGCGAGGAGGAGTGGCGCAGCCAGAGAATTGGAAACGCACCGCGCCGCCGGTTTCGCGCGAAAAAACCCACGTGCTCTGGTTTGTTCCAGTCGCAACCGCGACGCATCACCGACTGAACTTTTCTCCGGTGTGGAAAGGCCCTAGTTACATACGCATCGATGCTTTCAAGCTTTCGATACATTGGCGCCACCTCGACGCTCGGCAAAGGACCGAATCGTTCCGGACACCATGGGGAACCTCTCCTACGCGGCAGGGATGAAACGCTCCCTCCATTCCTCGCCAACCCAGACCTACCCTCTCTTTCACCAACGACCTGCGCCGCTTCCTATCCTTACGCTCTCTGCCCACCACCCTCCTGCCGAGATCCCCACCAATCTCGCCGTCACCTCTACCGCCGCCGCCGCTACCACCGCCACTACCGCCACCGCCACCACCACCACAACCCCTTGCACAACCGAACCGAATACCCCCTCGCTTCTCCATCTATCTATGCCACTGCTTCTCCCATTCGCCTCCTTTTCACCTTCATCTTCGATCCGCTACCACTTTCCATAAAATCTTTGCCTTATCGTCAACTGACCCCTCTCTCCCTCTTGAGTTCGATTCGACCCGTTAGTTATCACCGCCGCCGGATTACGCGGTGTTCCTTTCACCGATCGATATCGAACGAAAGGGGTGGCGGCGGCAGCAGACGGAGGGATAGCGAGGCTAGGGAGGGAGACTTTTCGGATATCCATCGAACGTCCAGCGAATCTCCAGCGAAACCCCGCCATCCTTCTTCTTCGCGACCCTTCGTCGAGCGTACCAGACGACCAGCTTCGACCAATCGTAAATGGAAAAAATGCGAATCGGGCGATCCCCGGCGGTTAGCAGAACGAACGAAGGGGGCGACTTCGATCGAGGCTTGTTCCTGTTCCTCCTTTATTTGGAAAAAGCCCGAGGCAACTTGGAATAAAGTGGGCCACCTCCGATGTCCTTTCAATTACTCGTATCTCTTCGTCGTCGAATAAAGGAAAAAAGAGAAAAAAAAGGGGAAAAAAAGAAAAAAAGTCAGATGGGAAATGAAAGGAACGAAAATGGGTTGCAGCCACAAATGGGGTGCGCAAGCGCGTCCTCGTGCCGTTTAGCTGACCGAACGTCAACTAGAGATAGGTGTAGGTCTCTTGGTTGGTAGATTTATCGCCACGAGCGATTCCAGTACCTCGATTAACGGGGGCTACCACGTCCATATTCCATCATCGAGCACGATAGAAGGAACAAAACCCGTTTCCCCTTTCCGCTTATTCCCACCTATTTAACGCCTCGTTCCAACCTTTCGATCTTTCGACTCGAGCTTCGTCTATCGTCTATCGTCTATCGGACGATATCAGACTGGTATCGAAGCGAAACTATCCTCTGCACGCTTACAGAGCTTTTTCCTTCGCTTCCTCGATCGATCCCTACACCAATTGAAACTTTCAATTTGCAAATTGAGCGAGAAGACGCTAATTCTCTCCTGCGCCCAGTGTCTCTCTCTCTCTCCCTCCCTTCCCTCCACCTTCCCTCCCTCACTCCCGCCGTCCCTCTCCTCGATTTCTCCATCTTTCTACGTAATCTCATCTTCCCTCTTTTCCAACCGAGCTACTGTCGTAATCAAGCGTCTCACAATGTTGTACGTGACAACTTGAATATACGCGCAGAAACGGTCCGACAACGAGCCGTCCGTCGATGATCCGCGATAAAGCACGAGGAGGATCGTGTCCCTCCGAAGACACAGGAAACAGTCTCCAGGTCGACGGAGAAACAACGTACGGAACTTTCTCTCTGGACGTTCCTCGCCACTAGATCATTCACAAAACGAAAGGACGACAGAAAGAAAGAAAAAAAGAAGGAAGAAAGAAAGAATGGAAAGGAAAACTCGTCGCTTATCTTTCGCGGAACGGTAGAGGGCGAGGAGGCTGGCTGGCCGTGGAGATGTGCGAGGAGATGTGCACGCGTTATCACGCGTTATCGCGCGTGTCGCGCGCACTACGAGAACTAGAGGACGCGAGCGATGAGAGAAGCGAATGCGCGTAATGAACGAGCGCACGGCTTGGAGAAACCGTGCGTCGTGCATGATACTAATTGCCTAAATGTCGATGAAACGCGGCGGAAGCAGGAAAAAAGCCAAGCAATCAATTAGTGCGCCGCTACGTGCCGATGCTTTCTAGCATCCTGGTTACTCGTACCACGTCGAATCGATTACGTGCTCGACGAACGGCCGAGTTAATTTACTCACAGACTCTGCGACAAGAACCGCGACAGTGCCAACTTGCTGATTCGATTATTTTTCAGGCCATCCAACATTGCAGAGGCTGCGATTTCCATATTCGATCGTTTCCTTAATCAAACTGGATACGAAGCAAGAATCTCCCCTGTTCTCTCCTGGCTCCTTTCGATTTACAGCCAGCAACTCTTCCTCTCTCTCTCTCTCTCTCTCTCTCTCTCTCTCTCTCTCTTTGTCTCGTGGTTTCAGCGAACGCTGCCACTTGCTCTTCTCGATACCGATTTCGAGCGTAAGCGCTTGGTGCGTATCTCTAGCGACCGACGATGTTGTTCAAACTGGACGAGTCGTTACCCTTGCTGGGGATACCCTTCCAGGAGGGTTCTCTGCCTGCGAGCGAGCGAACGAACCAACGAACGAACGATCGCGTGGAACGATCGAGACGTCCGATGATCGAACGAACCGTTACAAGTCCTTCTTCTGGCTGATCGAACAATTTACTCTTCCCCCCTTCTTTACTTCGATTCGTCGAACCTTCAACGAGTTTCTTGACAAATCGTATCGCATGATTCGATCGTGGCTCGTGCTTCGCCAACGATCTCCTCTAACTTCCTCTTCCCTCCGTATCCTCCTCGATCGCAATCTTGATCTCCTCTCTCTACCCCCTTGTTCACCACCGCTCGTTCTCGCTCACTCGCTCTCTCTCTCTCTCTCTCACTCTCCGATTCTTCTTCCTACCGCACCTCTTCTTTATACTTTCCCTTTATACTTTCCTTTAGACTTTACGTCCGAAAGAAGTTTCTCTTGGTTTTCTCTACGTAGTATTATAGTTGGTCGATTCGATAAGAGGCAGACGCTAACCGTTTCAGATACGACGACTGTTTCTATCTTGCTTTTTCCTTTTTCGTTGTATGTATTCCCCGTTACGTTATATTCGTCCGTTTGTTTTCCTGCCTCTCGTGGCGTTGTTCGGTGGTCCTTCGAAGAAGGACGAGGTAGAACGGAAAATCAATTTCGCGACGATTCACCGAATAGTCGTGCGCTCCGGACACGAATGACAACGAAACAGTAGGAACGTGCGAACGACCCAAGCTACGAGATTATCAGTTACTCGGTGAAGTACAGTGCTATAAATATTCCTCGACACGACAGAAACGCACCGTAAGAAAAAAACGAACGGATAAAATCGTAGAAACGGGACTCGTACAATCACCGAACGATAACGATCAACAACAACATTTATAAACGTGCAACAAACAACGATCAACGAGAACAATTTATGTATTTGGTGATTCAACAACGGTTTAACGCGATAAAATCGCGGCCAGTTTCGATTTTATCGAACAGCTTCTGATTCAGCGCGGACACAAATTATTCATTTCTCTCCGCTTTCCTGCCGCCGTTCCACTCGTTCTCAAGGAGATCCGTGAAACGAAAGGTGACACGGTTCCCTTGGTTCGTTCCGCTCCCCGATTCGTCCGACTCGATCTCCCTGGGATCCGATCGAACGCGAGGGTTGCGCGATGGAAGCACAGCGGACACTGGTCGTGGTCGTCCTTTGCTTTCCGACGAATTCGCCGAGAAGTAGAGGCGGCAGTAGGGGTTGGCAGGACGGGGAGGTGGGAGGAGAGCTGACCGAGGGAAAGAAAAGATTCTTCGTGTCCTCTGTGAAAAAGTCGAGCGTGGCGATTCCGCGAGATGCCTGTTCCGCACGATATCTTCTTCCCGTCAGCACACCAAGCGGTGGCTGTCAGAGGGGAAGAATATCGAGCCGTTGCTCTTCTCTCCGAGACAACGGTCAACGTCGATTCTTCATTTTACACAGTACAGATGTTCAGCCGTTGCTCTTTCACGCGAGCATCCATTTTTCCCCGATCCTCGGCTACGTCCTCCGTGGCACAAGGACGACGAGGACGACGACGCGTCGACGACGATAACACCAGTGGGGACAGATAGGACAACCAAGATCAAAGGGTGGTTGTTACTCTTGAAAGAAGATACAAAGTGAAAAGCGTAGGGGGAGAGAGAAAGAGAAAGAGAGAGAGAGAGAGAAAGAGAGAGAGAGGAGAGAGAGAGAGAGAGCCGGTCGAACGACTATTGTACGTTATTTCGTCCAACCGAACGGACGAGCCGTTTGCTAAACGCGAACTACCTCTCTCCACTGTGGTATGACCTACTCGTACACTGCTCTCAGCTGCTTTCAACCCCCGGAATCCTACCGCCACCCCTACATCCAACCCCCACCGCCCGCTTTTCCCCGTTGCCTTCCTGCCGCTCCTCCTTCTCCTATCTCCGCTGCCCTCGTTCCACCTATCGCTCCCAACCCCGCCGCGCTCCAAAAGCAGATCCATCTCTACCGTACCTTTGTCATCCCTTCCGCTCTCGCCAGGACTAGGTATATGTCCTCTCCGTCTCTCGCGTCGCTTCCACCCTTTCAGCCGCCATCTGCCGCGTTTAGCCTACCGACCGATCCTCCATCGGCAACCGTATGCCCTTGCTTTGCTCTTCTCTTCCCATCACCACTCTTCTCTTCTCTTCTCTTCTCTTCCCTCCTCGTGGCCCCTCCATACCTAATCCCGTCTCGTCGCGCTCCTCGTTCATTGTTCGCCTCGTCCATTCTTCGCAATCCACGTTACCTTGATCTGTCGCGAGACGAGCTAATCTCTCCGCTAGTTTTTCTCGCGATACCGATGATCGATGCACGCTCGTTGTTGGTCACAGTATACTCGTTTCGCTACCATCTTTTACACTGACTGACTGACCTCGGTTAACGTACCTTCGTTCCCTCTACCGTTTCACAATCTATCGATATCTTTCGATAGAGAGGGAAGAAAACGAAGTTTGCCCAATAAGAAGTTTGCCTGTGTCGTATCGGTGATTAATTCGATCGAGGTACATATTCCAAGTGAGTAGAAATATTGGAATGGTAGAGATAACGTACCGCGAGTGTCCACGAGCGCATACATTCCGAGCAGATAGTATGGATCGCGGATGTTTGGTAATGTCACGATGTGACACATTGCACGATGCATCGCGAACGTTTATCTTCTAACATTTCAAGGTAAAAACCAAGTATCGTTCGCGCAGCTGTGAGTCGCGAAAAAGGTTTCCCCGCTACGAGCTTTCGAGAGTCTGGAGAAGAAGGGCAAGGAGGATATCGTAGAAGAAAGCAGTTGTGTATTGTGTAGTATGCAACGTAACAAGTGGCATATCTGTTGCGTTTCGCCGATTTAAGTGCCACGAAACACCAGACTACTTGGCAGCTTTCCAATTGGCACCTCGTCGGGTATTACGGAATTTATAGCGCCCTTCCACCTCTCCTCCAGTCACTTGTAGTTGGCGATTTTTTCCGAGTTTGTCGCTCGATCAAGTTCCACGAGTATCGAGTACTCGAGCGTTATTAACGATAACGGGCAAGGTATAGGCAAGGCCAAGGTACACGCGAGCCGATCGCGATTAACCGACGAGTAGCGAGTAGCGAGTAGCGACTAGCGAATCGGTTCTTGTCGATCGCGGATCTCTGCCAAATCTCTTCGCACTATTCCTACCTACGTATACCTACGATACGCGTTGCGTGCTACACACGCTTCAACTTTGCTTCTTATTCGCGCGCGCGTTCTGTATAGCAACGATCGCGCGATTCGACCACATTTTTCGAGAGATTTTTCTCCGTCGTTCGTCGTTCGTCGTTCCTCGGGGGAGATGGCAGCAAAGTTTCCGTGGTTGCGTCGATAAGATGGTACGAATTACCCGAGAATCCAAGTTGGCGCGGAAATTAACGAGCAGTCTAGTTTTTGGCCCCAGTGTCGTCGGTCGGTCGGTAATAATCCGCGGTAAGTCACGATCCGCTTTTACCGACTAAAACTTTTCACTTGGAACGTCGAGAAAATCGATGCGACGGGACGCGACGCGACGTTCCACCTACGAATTCATAACCACCCGCCACGCCTGAAGGAGCGTGTGTGCGCTTACCCGAAAGATTTCGTACTAATTAGGGGAGTCGTCAGATTCAGTAGACCGTTTTTCTTCGCTGATTTCCCCTGTCGATCGTCGACCAAACTATCTCCATGTTCGTTCTGTCCTTCGAAACCCTTGTCTCGTTGTTTCGACCTTTTCGCTCGCAGATAAAGCCAGATAGCCAAGCCGAGAACTACCAGTACCACCAGACCTCCGATCGTTCCGAAAACTGCCGTTAAAATCACGTCTCTTCGCTCCATTCCCTGGCAAGCCACCTTTAACAGAAACAAAAAGAAGAAAAGAAATCGATTCAATTGCGTTTAATCCGCGCGAATCCAGTGCCAGTTCCTTCGATCGAGCGTAAATGTCAACGGTGTAGAGGTGAGAAGAAAAAAAAAAAAAAAAAAAAAAAACAAGGTGCGCGCCGGTATATAAACGTTAAAAATACAACGTCTTTGCTTTGCTCCTACCGTTTTCACGCGTTTCCCGCTTTCTACGCAGAAAGGGTGCTGTTGCTCGTGGAGGACAAGCCAGGAATAAATAACGCGACGATCGATTTCTTTGCGGTCCTTCGGATCATCCTTCCAAACGAGAATGCATCCACCGCCCTGTGCGTCGCGACTCTCGATCGGTCTCTCTCTTTCTTTCCGTCACACATAATCTTAACCTACGTAAGTACGTGTAGACGTAGACAGCAGCTTCTCCAACGTATCGACAACCAATAATGTACATATATAATTACCGCAAACCATCCCCTTCCCCGACTTTCCTCGATAAAACCGTAAATATGGAACGAATCAATCCTTTCTTTCCCTCCTTATATGTACTTCCGGCAGAACCGTCCTCGCTATTTTATCCCCCTCGTTAAACTTTAGTCTCGAGAAGAAACGGCGGTTCTCGGTTCCTCGTTCACCTTTCAACCACCTATACAAACCCACTGGTGCGGTTAATAATCGATTATAATATTAATAATAGCAGTAATCCGCCGGGGAAACCTGAATCAATTCTCCTCCTGCCTTTCCTCCTCCTTCCGATAATAACGTATTATAGAATGTTTGAACGTTTCGCGACGGTACGTTTCCCGTCTCTTCTTCTATTAGAGTACTTGGGGAAGTAACGTGTCCTTCCGATGCTCTCACCACTCAAACGAATGGTGTTCTTTACGTGGAAAGCGTGAAAAGCCGGCCGGCCTGCCTTGCCGTCTTTTCAAAATTCGGCCGCCGCCACTTGTAAGCGAGACACCATTTATAATTCACCACTATCTACCGTGGAACTTTGAAAAGCTTGAAAATTAGGTCGAGCTCGTCTCTTCTTTTCTTTTTTCCTACATGTTCGAAAAGGTAAAAGGTTTACGCGACCGACCGACTATCTGCCTAATCGCGCTAACGTTTAATATAACCGTGGTGCAAAAGTTAGTCGAAGGCAAGGATGGAAGATCGCACGAAAAGAGAATATCCAAATGTTATTCATAGAGATGACCCGGCTCGTTTCGACCCCATTGCCGACAGCGAGTAGTAACCTTGACCGATGCTCGATATACATATGTATCTACATACACCTAATACTACATAAGTAAGACGTTGCAACCACAGACGGATATCGCTATCGAGCGATAGATTTTACCCGATCGGAAACCTGCGAAACCCTCCGACCAACCAAATTCCAATTATACTATCGGCCGGTCTCAACGAGCAATTAACACGACGCGACGTTGCCCTCCTCTTTTCTAGGGAACGCGTTCCTTAAGTTCCGGTAAGAGAGAAGAGATTAGAACGAAAAGGGAAACATACTCACCGAAAGGAACGAGGAAGCTGGCAGGCTAAGTAGCCCTAAAAAACAGCCCTTCACCGCATACGTGTCTTCACACGTCCTTCTTCCAACTCTTTCTACTCAACTACCTTTTGCGCGTGTAGTCGATGTTCGCGAGAAACACGGCTAGCAAAAGGAAGGCAAAACGCATATAGCTATTCTTTATGGAACGAAGGAAGAAATCGAAAGAGGAGGCGGAAGGAAGGAAGGAAGGGACGTTGAAGATAAGCGAGATAGGGGAGAAACAGCAACCGCGTGGCAGGCAGCGTCGCGACGCACTGCTGGTTCGCGGCTGGCAACCCCCACCGCCGCGACCCCGTGTACGCGCCCTCGCTCGTTCGCCCCACCTCGCGAATCCTTAACACCCCCGCGGGATACCACTTTCTTCGCTTCCAACCGATTTAACTTGTTCCGACCGAAGAAGAAAGCCTTCAGTCTCTCGCCGCCGCGCCGATACCGCGCCGATGCCCCGAGATACCGCTCGTCGCCTCCTCTTAGTTCTTTCGCTTCGCTCATCGCCCAATTATCGGACGTTTCAATCGCGTAACATTGCTACTATTTACGGAACAAGAGGGAGCATTTCCGAGTCCCGTCGTTAAAAGGACGTCCATTACAAATCTTAGTCGAGTGTCTCAGGTGATCCGAGTCCTCTTACGAGGCGAGACAAGGCGGTAGATACTTATACTTATAAAGAAAACGATCGCATGATCGATTCGTAGATACAAAGTTGTTATCGCAGACTCGATTTTCCGATATCTACCAAACTACCACACGATACACGTGTCACGCGGGCTCCACTTCGGTACGGTATCGTTTCATCTAAAATACCATTCCAATCAAATATCAATCCTAGTTCCTTTACATTGTAAGTGTGTAAGTATGTAAGTACGTATGTAGGTATATTATTAACGAAACGACAATGCCACGTCCTAGATAATGCATACACGTCGAACCTTCGTAATACTTTGATCCTGCCAGTCAGGTGTTCGTTTATTACGATAGATTATATTGCAGTAGTGTGGCAGTTGTACGTAAACTGCATCCGACCTGTTAAACTGCGACGATGAAAAATCCCCGTTGCGATTGCGTCACGGACATATGTGTCACGCAATACGTATTACGTATAAAGTACGGAAAAACCGAACGAGTTTTCATCGCGGTTTTCCTTAACCCTTTCGGTGTTGCTACATTGCAACCTGTCTTTACGATATAGCACGATATGTACGATATATGTAGCACGCGTGGAAAAGTTTAAAGACTAGATGGTGAGTGATAATCGATAAGATGATAAGGTAGTAACCGAAAAGTGATCTCCTGTCCTGTAAACGCGTGAAATTCATCAACAAACGTGTTACACGTCCACAGCGCTCGTAGCGGCCAATTCGTCAAACGTGTATACACGGTCGTATTGGAATTGCTTATTTATCGAATTTCACATCGAGTAAAGTGGACGCTCAACGCTCTGGCTTACGAGATTGTACTTATTTTTACGCTGCTCATCCACCGATTATACGATACAGCTCTATGTCGCATTTGATAACAACTAACGTGTCTCCTACATATAATCGCGGCGGAACGCAGCTACCTCACTCGAATCGTAGACACCGTACAACGCGTGTCGCGTAACGTTTCAATTCGTGAAAAGTAAAGCCGAACGAGATTCGGTAAGAATTTATACTTTGGTCAGGTTATAGCCATTAACAGATGATTACCATGCGTGGAAAATGGATTTCTCTTTTCGGCTTCCTATTCACTCTGATACATCTTTCGTGTCAGGTAAGCGCACCTACTTACTCCTATATCCTACTCTAAAGCAACGTATACATCTGTATATAATACATACTGTATCAACCACAGGAAGCCGACGCAGACGCGTTATCGAGTTATTACACCGCAGCAGTGGTCGAATTTTCACCGTATTATAACGTTGTCAACGGTTCGTACACCTTGGAGAAGAATACCGACGCGTACATCGAGTACATAGAGAAGGCGAGCGAGCAGGTGAGATTGGTTGTTTTCCAAGCCGTAACGTAACAGTGATTCGAAACAAATCGATCAACAGAATGCCGACATTATCGTCTTTCCGGAATATGGATTAACATCGATGAACATGCCTAGCAGATCACGGATGGATCCCTGGACAACGGTGGTTCCTTCCGTCCTCGATGAATACGTTCCCTGCACAGGAAACGATGTGAACGTCAGCCCAGTAAGTACACCATATCGCACTTCTCCTTCTTCTTCTTCTTCTTCTTCTTCTTCTTCTTCTTCTTCTTCTTCTTCTTCTTCTTCTTCTTCTTCTTCCGATTGATCCGTAGACGCTGCAAAGGTTGTCGTGTGCCGCCAGAAAAAATCGCATCTACGTGGTAGTAAACCTCGCCGAGAAAGAATACTACACCCAGCAACAGGGCTGTTCCTCAAACGCGACACGTTACTACAATACCAACGTGGTGTTCGATCGAACGGGAAAAATAATTGCCAGGTATTATGAGAATATGCCAGTTGTAATACTTTGTCCGTAATACCTTGGTAAATTCAGGTATCGTAAGGTGAATCTCTACATGGAGAAACGATACGATCCAGTCGAAACACCGGATGTCGTCACTTTCGACACCGATTTCGGAGTGACGTTCGGCACCTTTATCTGCTTCGATATATTATTTCCGGTACCGGCCCTGAACTTGACCAGAATGCAAGGAATTACGGACATTGCCTATTCCACTGCCTGGTTCTCCGAAACGCCGTTTTTGACCGGCAAGTATAATATAATATCTAATCGCTGTATTCGTAAAATAAGAGAAAAAGTAAACAGGTACGATGTAACATTTTCCACGACGTTTCAGTATTTCCTATTCTATGTATGTATATCAGTCCCGCATACAACGGGGAGAGGACGTAACTTCTCTTTCTCTTTCAGCCGTTCAAACACAATCCGGATGGTCTTTTGCCGAAGACGTGAATTTCCTGGGCTCTGGGTATCACAGGCTGCAGGGCGGCAGCGGAGGGAGCGGCATTTATTTGGGTATTTGTCTTCACACGCCTTCCGCGTTACATCATTTACACTCACCACCCCTTTTTCGCACTGCTTAGGTCGTGACGGAATAGTCAACGCGACCTTTTCCCGCAACTCCGGACTCTTGATCTCTCGTGTCCCAAAGAAGAGCGACTCGAGAGAAATCCAAAGAGAAACACCCAAGGAGGGTGTTTACGTAATTACTAGTAAGGAAGAAAGCAAGGAAAAAGGAACGGCCGATTGGATACAGTTGCTACACGATAACTACACCTCCTTCGAATCCGTTCGGCTCGGCGACAACGTTTCCTTCACCGACACTCTTTGCCACCGGAAATTCTGTTGCGATTTCCACCTTCGTACAAACACCATCGTCGATACTTCTTCCTCCTCCGTCAATTATCGCGCCGTTGTTTTCAACGGAGTGCGATACTACGGTACCGAAGCAGAAGCCGGCGTTCGCCTCTGTGCCGTGATACTATGTTCCAACGACTCGATCTACTCTTGCGGTCTTGTCGACCAGTCTAACGTTACTTTTACCAATTTAACCATCGCGACAACCTTCCACGATTACCCCCAGATTCTGGCCATGCCCACCGTCCTCAGCCCCACCTTGATTCCATTCCAGCATTGGACTTACGCTGAACGTGCAAAGGGAGCGCGGACCCACCTCACCCTCGCTTTGTCAAAATCGACCAACGACCTCGTTACTTTCGGTATATACGTCAGAGACTTTACCAAAGACAAATGGCATACCCAACCCGCTTCCTCTTCCTTTACCATGCCCCTCCCTGTCTCCTCCTTCTCCTCCTCCTCCTCCTCCTCCTCCTCCTCCTCCTCCTCCTCCTCCTCCTCCTCCCCTCCTCTGCTAACCGCCTTTCCTTTCTTCCCTCGATTATATAAAAAATAAAATACCACTACTATTTCTTTCTGTCTTGCGTCTTTACGTCTTTACGTCGTTACGTCGTTACGTTTTTCTTGCGAACAAACAAAAAAAGATCGTTTCTTTCGTCTTCGTGATCGCACTCGATTCTTTCGAAAAAGTAACCGCGAATCGTAGTCAAAGAGAAATGTCGCGCCTCTTCTTCGCCGCTATGCGATCCTTCGAAAATTGCTTCGGCCTGTCGATGTTCTCTTTAAAAACTCGGTACGCGCACACCGATTTACCGGAAATCGACTTTCAAGAACATCGACGGAAATCGCTAGAGGACCCAAACGTGTCTGCCATGCGAACCGTCGATCAACGAAGAGTAACAACTTACGCGATGAGTTTCGGTACGTTTCCTCCCCCCCCCCCCCCCCCCCCCTC
>NW_017100190.1:75911-94136 GCF_001263275.1 Habropoda laboriosa | reverse complement strand
GTTTCTTTCCCCCCCCCCCCCCCTCTCGCTCTCTCTTTCTTTCTCCAAGGTCAACGAGCACACCAACGATAAGATAACCGATTGATTTATTTACTTAGTGGCCGGTGTTGCTGGAATGTATGGATTAAAGTCTCACATGTTGCATTATCTGTTATTTTTATCACCATCGCGCGACATCATGGCAGAAGCACAAATTGAAATTAGTTTGCAAGATATCACGGAGGGAAAAGTCGCTGTATTCAAGTGGCATGATAAACCAATCTTCGTTTACCATCGGTGAGTGATGCAAACTTATCCCTCTCTCGCTCCACTCCTAAATTTCACAAATAATCGAATACGTTTCAGTCCGCAATCCATTATAGAACAAGAACAGCAAGTGAACAGCGTGGAACTGAGAGATCCTGAAAGAGACGAGCAAAGAGTCCAGCGACCACAGTGGTTAATAGTAATTGGGATTTGCACGCATCTTGGTTGCATACCTATTCCTAACGCCGGTATCATTCCTGGGGGATTTTATTGTCCGTGTCACGGCTCTCATTTCGATGGAGCTGGTCGCATACGCAGAGGACCAGCACCTACAAACTTGGAAATACCCCCGTACAATTTCATCACCGACCATACCATTCGCATTGGATAAGTCAATTCTATTATCTTATACTCTGTTCTAGTCACCACGACATCGCTCCATGTTTCTTCATTCTATTTCAGTAGAAAATAAACAGATTTTTGACAAACCTTCCTCTCCCCCCTATCTTTTATTTCCACCTCGATTTATGCCTATCTAAAGTACTTTTAATGCCTATTTTAAGCGTACTTACTTCGGAAGAAACATCGAAAGACCAGAAATTAGGTTATAGTTATAGGTTATAAGTGCTTTCCGAACGAATGTCAAACAGCGCCCCACGCGTCGGCCATTTCCGATTACGTTCGGTTTACTTCGATCGCCGCTTCTTATTACATCGTTCTACGGTTTACGTGCGTGTCGCGTTTTGTGATTTTCTCTTTCTCCTCAGCTTCTTCCCTATTTTCATTTCGATCGCTGTGCATATATATTCCCTATAGCTGTTTCGCAATGACGCCACCCATGGAGAGAATACAGATCCTGGAAACGATCGAAAAGGAAATTATAGTGTGTTTACAGAGTGCAGGTGATAAATCCTTATTTCCTTTCGAACCTACAACAATGGGAAAATGCCGTTAACGACGATCATTTTAAAAGATATAGTTTTCATCACTCTACAGGACAAGCTTTCGTGGAGCTTAGTAAAGAGAAATCCAGCTTGAAACAGGCCGAAGTACAAACCCAACAATTTTTAAAAACATTAGGACTCGTCGAATCGAAATTGAGCGAACAAATAAACTACCTCACTCAAGTTTCTACAGGTAAGTTGATCTCTTTTCGTTTAACGGTTCGCTTAGGGGAGAAAAAGAAAACGAAAACACTTCCACTCGCTCACCTCTCGATATACGTACGAATCTCTAATTTACGTTAAATCTTCTCAGGGCAACCACACGAAGGCTCTGGATATGCCAGTCAAAAAGTGCTTCAAATGGCATGGCATAGGTTAGAACACGCACGGAGCAGAGTAAACGAATTGGAACGTATTAAAAATAAACCAAGATGAACGCATCGACGAATGCTTTTGTCGGTTGATAATTATTTCGACGTATCGTAATCGTAATTCTGATACTTTAATCAGCCGTCACGATTTCAACATCTTACGATTGCGATCGCGCGTCCATCTATTATTTTTCGTTTCCCTTTCTGTAAATGACACAACCGCCAAACTGCCTACCAAAGGAATGTACAAAGGAACATTCCCATTGTAAAACTAATATTCGATCATGCCGAATAATACATACGACGAATGTAATTAAAACACCGACCAACCATTACGTCAAGTATTTGTATTTTTTGTCCAATGGTCACCCGAGAAACAATCAAGGCACCGATCCATCTACTACACCCATGCTACGTTTCACCGTAGCGGCTAAAGATAGCCTCGATCTTCTCTCTTCGTCCAGCTGTTTCGTCAACAGCGACATTTGCGACTGTAAATCTGTCATTTGACTTTTCAATGTTTTCACCGTTTCCGACAATATCCTACGAAATACGGAACGAACGTGTATGCGTGAAAATCGCATTTTACAGTTACATTAGTATATATTAGACAGCAATCACCACGTGTTTGTTTACCTGTTACTACAAAAATCCCAATTCCCTCGATTATGTATCAAAGACGTTCTGTCCCGTGCTTTATGCGAATCGTATTCCAGCATTGCTAAATCGCAAAATACAACGTACGATACATGAACATGATACTATACAGCAAAATAATTACAGTTTGAAAAAAGCAGTAATGTAATCAACGACCTACAAGCTGATTCTCCTGAGTGAACGGTGAATCTAGCATTAACAGAAAGGCAATAGGCCTCGATCACCTTCAATATGATCGCATCCTCTTCGAATTGTCTTTCGTCTGCAACGGATAAAGCGAATTTTAGTCTTGCTATCGATACCACACGCATATATTTTCCGAGGCGCTCGGTTTAAAAACTTTCAATTCGTACTACACGATCGTGGTGTGCGCGGTGATTCCAAACCGGTATCCATTTTACCAAATGCTCTGAAAGTGTAGAAAGGCGGTGCTGGTCGTAACGAAGCGATGCCCCAAGGTGTTCTAATTCCTAGAGAGGGACAATGTTCCATCATCGATCTTTGTTGTTGTTGTTGTTGCTGCTGCTGCTGTGGTTGTTGTTGTTTCCCGTTTTGTTGACTGCAAATCTGATAATTCGGAACAAGAGACACGAATTAACGAAATGAAAGCTTCGTTTAAACGATAATTAAACAGTTCGCCGTGATTATTGTTAATGTGAAATTAATCTCGTAACATGCACTTATTACTCGTCCATTGTCAATCGTATGAACGACACAGAGGGATCGTAGATGAATTTGAAAGTGAATACGAAAGTGAAGACGGATCTTTTGTTTCGAATTGGAATTCGCAAAATGCGTACCGTTATTAGCAAAGCGAAAGCTTACTTCACACAACATGGCTGTGAAACGAAAGCATACGCTCGTTATGTATACTAAAGGCATATAATGTATGTATGGTAAGGTACAATTAGTGACAAAATGGGTATGAAAACGTTAACTGAACGAGAAAAAATGAAGAAAGAGAGAAGAAACAGCCATGCCATGGAAGCTTGCCTTGATCTGAGCATCCAGACAATGGTATGGATTTCTTCAACCACCAATGAGCATACAGTCCTGACGTATAAATTTTATTCGTTCCATTGTAATCGTCGTCGCCGTCGCCGTCGCCGTCGTCGTCGTCGCCGTCGTCGTCGTCGTCGTCGTCGTCGTCGTCGTCGTCGTCGTTGTCGTGGTCTTTGTTGTCGTTGTTGTCGACGCTGTCGTGTTCGACGACAGGACAATTTGGCTGAAACGCTTTTCTTCCAACTTTTCGTACGATGGTTTGATGCAAATACGGTATCGGTTGCGTAAACCTTCTTTGCATCGTATTATCCAAAGATATGTAAATTGATGCGTTCTTTTCTTGCCTTCGTACTTGATTCGTAGAAGGATGATCAGTGTGGTGGGCTCTCGCAGTACTCGCATCGCAGATGATCAAACGATCCAAAGTAAATGCATCGACGTGTTTTTTGGATAAATTGGACGAGTGAGCGCTGTCTCTGGGAGTAGAATCGAAGGGCGAAGTGCAAACGCATTGATACTCAAAATTATTCTCGTCGTTCTCACTTTCGCAGGAAGAGTGTCTTATAGGGCTTTCGATATCGTGTTTGTTACCAATGTACATATACGATTTACAAGATGAATTAATTTCAGAAGAATTCAATCGATAACTCCCTGCCATTCCCGAGTCCGACGAACCGATACTAGCGACGGCATTCGCTTGGAAACCAAATTCTACCTCTTCTCCAGAGCACCTTTGAAATTCACGGTCAACGATGATGTTCGAGTTATTCGCATCAACGGTCTGATGATGCGAGGACGCGGAATCTATAGGGGATCCGATGCTCCTCCAACAATTTACCGCAACTGTTGCATTGTCAACGTCTTCCTTTATTTCAGCGAGTTTCTCTTCACGCGAACTACCAGCAACGATTGGACACGAACGGGGTAAGTCGCGATTGAAACGCGATCGAGAAACGGGTTCCCCGTTAGCTAGAGTGACGTCGTTTGCGTTATTATTATCGATGAGAGTAGCGGTGCTGGAACTTGGGACACAAACCGATGGCATACTTTTGCTAGTCTCGCGTACGCTATTTCGCGTCGATACACACTTTGAATCTTTTCCTATTCCTACAGTACTAAGATCAATATCTCCTAATGCGTACTTTACGTCGAGAGTTAGGGTAGATTTACGCAACATCGTCTTTCCAACAGCAGGTGACTGCCGTTCCCCCTTCGACTTATTCGCCCCGAAGCTCGATACGTCAGAGTCGTTCGTACAACGATCCTGCTGGCTATTTCTTCGTATCGGATAAAGGACATAAGTCGTTACATTGGCCCTTCGCATTTTCACATTACTCATATCCGGCTTCAGAACGTATTGTAAATAAAGCAATTTTTTCAAAAGTTCAGCACGTATAATCTTTTTCTTGACTAATTTCGCATAATACCTCGATAGACGAGCATACGGAGGTATACTGTAACTCACGCGTGACGTCGTCGACGATTTCACAAGACTGTTGTTCGTCGTTTGTTCTTGAATCAAAAGTTCGATCCACCGCTGTTGATCTTCTTTAGTGGCACAAAGTACCAATATACTCTCGATCATCGGCCCTATAGTTAAACAAACGTTTGAAAATTTTTCTCACGTTTCAATCTCAACCGTGAACAAACTCTATCGCTTGCCTGTAATTTCAAATGCATTTCTCATTTCGTCCGTATCCTCTGTCTGGGTAATGGTAATTCCCGTCAATGGAAGTTTTCCCTGCGAATGAAAGAAAAAACGTGCAAGTAAAATACGCGATCGTGCAACCGAAAATGATCGAATATACTTCGTAGACGAAGGAACTCATCCTCGGGCTGGTGCTGAGAACCAAAAGAGTCGTAGGAAAAAGAACGAAATATCTGTCACGACGATCTAATCCGGTTGTACCGGTTGCCAAAGTAACAGACCCGACGTAAAGAATTTCCCCGAGAGAGCTCAATTCCTCTCCCTCCCATCCTTTAATACCGCTGGTTAATACTTGAAGCGCCAGTTCACGTTGTTTTCGTATCGAGGCACATCGATCCTATGCAAAACAAAAGGAATAGCTCCGTATCGTGTGAAAAGAAGAGAGTAGCGAGGGACGGTGGTTGAACGCACGCAGAATGAATACATCGAACGAATACACGCAACAACTCACCGCTATTTCTCTGTACACAGCTATACTACGTTGCGTGTCACCTCTATCAGGGTGATTCTTTTCCGTGTATCTTTCCAATTCTTGAAGCATAGCTGAATATTTGTCCAGTCTTCTGAACGGTTTACTCAAACCAGTCGTTAATACTAATATGCCGGGCGATACTGCTCCACTACGTTCCATGAAATCGTTTAATTCGTCTCTAACAAAAGAACGACTCTCTATAGTTTGTTAAACGTTACTCATTCCAACATCTAGAGACGTTACCTATGCCGATCTAAAATGCATACAGCCCGCGGGTGATTTCCACAGTAGGCAGTATGGATGGATTTTAATTTTGGAGCAAGCGTTATAAAAAGATTTCCAACCCTTGTAGCGCATCCTTGTGTCATAGCTGTTTCCAAGCTGGATAGTAGACGTTGATGAACCTCAAGAATTTCATGTATATTACCTAAAAGTTGCTTGTACTCCTCTTTGTTCAGTCTAAACTCAGGATATGTGACAAGTTTTGCTTTTAATGCAGCGCATGTTACATTCTATATATATATACTGAACATATATATCGCACATACTTACATATTGGCAGGTTCTAAAGGATGCAAGAAGCTATTTATCAAACCCTGCAATTCTGCTACGTTCACTCTCTCAGAGTCTGCTATATCCTTTAACACGATGTCACGATTGAGTTTTTGATGGGCTGGTGATTCTTGCAGAATTTTCTCTGGAGAAGCTTTCACGCTAGACATGCTGCTGCTTTCTTCGAGAGAAACCAGGCGTGTAACAAGAAACGGTAAGAATTATTTCTAAAGCTTACATACAGACTATTTTGGTGTATAACACGTACCTGGAATCCTGCATTCTTTTACATAATTGGATGGAAACCAGCCTGTTTTGTCGTTCAAGGTACCCTCCCACCAACCTTCTTCGTCGGTCTGTGTTATCGCTATCACATCCCCTTTCTTAAAACACAACTGTAGCAAGAACAGGGCAATGTTTAAAATTGGAAAGCATTATTCTTGGAGAGAATAAAAGGAGGATATGACAGAAAATGAAACATACTTCGTCGTTGTTTTTCCCTTTGAAGGGAAACAGTGCAGTTACAAATTTTGGTGCGTCAGACTTTGACATGATCGTCGAGACGAATGTGACAAGAAAAGGAAAAGAAATAAGACGGAGGTGAAAAAGAATACGACAAAGGAGCAACCGCGAGAAAATCTAACGGTGCAGTTGCATTCTGCGAAGAATCGTTGTTACTCGTTGTCCTTGGCCTTTCTTCTTTTATCAATTCAGTTTCACTTTCAGTTTACACTTTCAGTTAACACTTGAAACGATACGACGTCGAAGAAATCGTACATATTCGTTACATATACGCTTCGTATCGCATCGTTCGACTTTGGGGCGAGAATACGTTTTGCAAATCTTATCCTTGAACACTCAATGACATTCCACCAAGTGATAATCGTACACGTTTCACTTTCTTTTTTGGCTATTACACACGGTATACCTCGACGACCGTACACGTGACCGATCTCTTTCAACTAACAGTTGATTGGGAGGTGTCGCGAATAAAGAAAATGGGCAATTAGTGAAAAATAAGCGTAACGTAATCATTCATATAACGTAAGAAACGAAGAGGTTAGTCTTATATACAGATGGCTGTGACATCTCTCAGTAAAACTATTAATACCCTATACGTATGCAAGCAAGCAGATGCTTACGTGCATGTTCTCAATTTCGTAAGCTTACGCAGGTTTTCACTTATATATTTGCAAAATGTATCGAATGAAAATTGACGGTAAAAGTGATATACAAGTGATAGGAAAATATGTAGGTGTAATAACATGTCGAAAAGAAAAGACGTTTGTGTATCGTTACGGTAGTTAATATTACGTACAACTACTCTACGTAAAAAAAAATGGGTAAGAAGTGTGTTGAAAAGCTTTCCGTTAAATCGCATTATTGTACGGAAAAGCAAACTTGAAACTTCGCGATGTCATCGCCTGATCAAATAAGGGAAAAATACGTAGGTGGTTAGGTCATCCCTCCTACACTTCTTCGGCCTTACACTGCCGCCATTTCAGGAGAACTTGCGGTGTAGGTAAATGATTCAGACAAATAACGTTGAATCAGTTGTCGATAATGTAGCTCGTTGATAAAAGAACAGGAAACTTCCATATCAGAAAATCGCGAAAAAATTGTATACATAAGTATGTATGTGTAGGTATCTTTATGCATATGCAAATTTAATAAAAGAGGATTTTCTACTATCTTTCACGGTTGAATTATATCATGTCATTTCTAAACTCACCGCTTTATATCGTAGAGGGCATAACAAATCTTTTGATTTTTTACACGACCGGTATGTGAGAACGTTGGACAGAAAAATACATGAAGTGCAAGGTCTATCCTGTACATCGTCTATGATAGTAGAGAATTTAAGTGATTAACGTAGAATTTTGTTGGTTGATTTGTGCGATTAATTTTTGCGTAATTGTTATCGAAAGATGGTGATGTACCGCCAGTAGTCGTGCTCACCACGAAAGGTAACTGGTCGAGGTATTTAGCAATAGAGAAATGAGTAATGCAAGGAAAGTGATACGGGTAGACAAGGGTAGCACTCGAGAAACGAGTTAGACAAGGATAGAGAATTTTTCACGCGTAGGGCGTGAGCGGGTGAAATCTGCAGCGCCGCCATTTTGTACGTTTCAGGTGCAGGGTCAATCGAGCGAAAACCTCCATGGTGGAAGAAACAGAATAATAAAAGCAAGAGTGAAGTAAGAAGATTGTAATTTAAAACAATTTACAATTCTGTTAATTAATAGTTGAAAACATATTTCGTTAAATATATTCATGCTAGTCAGAAAGTACTCGTACGGTAGAATCCCATGTACTATTTATTTATTTATTCAGTTGAACGGTTGTAACCAGAGTCTTTTTCCGCGTTCTATGCTGTGCCGTTGCGAAACCGTTCGAGCCTCCAGTACATAAGTACTTAGTACTTTACTTAAGTAGTCCAAACTGTCCTAGGGAAGGGCACACGTGCATATTAATTAATGACATCCTCGAGTATCCGTACTCTTTCTTTTCCTGTAATCCTGGGTGACGAAGCGTGGCCACCACTCCGCCGTCCAAGTTTCGCGTCTCCTACTCCTCCAATTTCCTACTTCCCGCTTGAATCGTGAAAGTAAAACAGGTCTACGTATCAAATCGCTACATGAAAAGTAAAATTAACGCCATCTCGTGTTTGGCCACGCGAACTAACGGCTCGTTACTCGGAACACAGAATGTGAACAGAGGTATTAGACAAGGAACGCACTACTGTGCGAGAAGGATAGAGAGAACGTTTCCTATTGGCTAGCGGGCACTTAAAATCCGCCTTCTGGACGCCATATCTGGACGCCATATCAGATCGCCATATCGGCGAGGTAAAAATCACGAATAACTCAATAATTAGGATGATTTTGCGAACTTTTAGAATCGGAGAACGCAGTGTGGACCTTTAGCAACTTTCTCATATAGATTTTAATGCACCCCTTTCGCCCTTTCGGTAATTAGTTGTTAATAATTTTAGTACGCGATGTCGGGAACGATACCGCATACGTTTACAGTTTTTCAATAATTTCATAGATTTCTACTAAACTCTCATGGAACTTTCTATATGCGTCTGATAGGTAACTCCTTCGGCAATATTCTCGTCTGATTGTTATTAACATATGAGGTTTAGTTTAAGAGTAATTAAACATTATACCAGAGAGTTCCCTATTAATCGTGTTCGAGGAGTATAGTCGAATGCTCTAAACAATTGCTAATATCTAATAAACCACGTTACTTACGGCTACCAAAATTATCGAAGAATATAAATAAAAGTCCATTCTAGATTGTACATGGTTCAAACGCAATAACACGAACGAATCGGATCATATAGCACTGCGTAACGGTTTTCGTTTCGGTTTGCGCCTGCGTCTCAATTCATTCGACAAATAAACTTCTGTTCGTTTCTACGTAAATGGTTATTATCGATTTATCGTATAACGTGGAACCAGAAATATAAAGATGTTTTAGTTGAACGGACATATTTGTTTCGTCTTAAGATCAATATTATAATTATTAGCGGAGAGAGGATCGCCCCTAGAAAAATTCTCTATCCTTGTCTAACTCGTTTCTGTATCGGTAAATACCTCGACGAGTTATCCTTGGTGATAAGCACGACTACCGACGATACATCACCATCTTCCGATAAGAATTAGGCAAAAATGAATCGCACAAATCAAAATTCTACTCGAATCACTGAAATTCTCTATTGCACACTGAAGTAAGAAAAAACTAATGAAATTTCAATAACTAACACAGGACAGTCCTTGCACCTCAACATTCTGAAATACCGATCGTGTAAAAAATCCGAAGATTTGTTATGCCCTATAACAAATAAGTATGTACTTAAGTACTTATGTATTATATACATATAGATAAAGCGGTGAGTTTATGTAAAAATTCGTCTTTTATTAAATTTGCAATATACATAAGGATACATATTGGATCGCGCGTGGGTAGATGTGACTTTCTTATTCGTAATTGCTAATATTGAAATGTTATTCTATCGTTATTAGCTGATCAACGATCAACAGCGGGACAATAATTATTCGATCGGGAAATGATCGATTTTGCGTTAGATGAATGAGAAATGCGTCGAGCCTTTATTTGACCAATTTACTACATACTATACTCTATGTACTGTGTATTCACCGCGTGGGTTGTTCCATTAACGATGCACCCAGCAATTACGGGTGTATTTCTGAGTTAGTTAGGAATTTTAGTGGACGTAGATAGGAAGGAAAGTGAAACGAAGAGAGAGAAAAGTGGACGATCGCGAGTGTGCGATAGAACGTAGGTAGATAAAACGATAACTTTTTTCAGATATATTGGGCATACGTACAGAGACATATAAATACAAGTAGAAAGGAAGAATGTGTATACGGGTATCGAAAGGGTGGTCTGGTCATTGTCATCGCTAGCACCGGCATAACGTCGCGGGGGTGATAGTGGTGTCCCCGATTGACAATAGAAAATGATTCAGTTGTACTATTGTAATAAGAAGAAAAGAGAATAAAATCGGCGCGGTTCGACTACACAGACAGGTACAGGGGATATTTAATAATACGAGTAACATCGATCAGAAACATCGATAAGAAATGGCCTAATCGGTAGGCTCTGGTCCGCAAAACGTTGGGTATTATTTAGACGGTGTAGGACACACGTGTCCGTCGAAACGTATGTACTTAAGTTAAATACTTGTAAGTGTCTCGTTCGTGTCGTTCAGGTCGCGTGTTCGGCTTCGGACGAAAGCCCTCCGCTGTCGTTCACGAAGGGTTCTTCTTCGAGGATTACGTAGATGGACGGATAGTCATCTCTTTCTCTCTCTTCTTCTTCTATCGTTTCTACCATTTCCTTATTCTTTATCGAATTGGTCCTTTCGATTGCTGCAGTCGTCGGTCCTCTCGTTCCTCGATCTCCCTTCGAAAGAAAGAAAGGGAGGAAAGGAAGATTGTGGCGGGGTTGATGCGATCTTTGAGAAAAGCAGAGGACGGAATCGTGAAAAGGAGGGGAAAAAGCGGGTGCGAGTGGGGAGGTTCGATGTACAGAGGAGATACATAGCGTCTCCTTTCAACACTGTGCGTTTCTTTCATTTTCGGTTGGGAAAACGTTCCAAATATGTCGATAGGTACATATTACGTATGTAAGTATGTAAGTATGTAGTTTGTGGTTGTTTGCGCGTACGCGAACGCTACGCAGTAAGTAACGACGCGGTTCGACGCGGCTCGCAGAAATTTCTTTCTGCTCAATGGACGGGAGATTATTACGTTATTAACATTATTAACACTGCTCGAATATTAACACGATTCGCCGGCCGATTCATCTTCCGTGAAAACGGCAGCGCCGACTTGGTCCGACGAACGATCACACGTTTCGGCCCTTTCCGCCCTGTCTCTCTCTCTCTCTCTCTCTCTCTCTCTCTCTCTCTCTCTCTCTCTCTCTCTTTCTCTTTCTCTCTCTCTTTCTATAATACGACAGAGGTGTCTTGAGGTGTCTGGGTTAGATCACGAACTGGTGAATTGGTGAAATTCGGAGGAAGGGATTCCCACTTTCGCCTACGAATACCACACCTACGCGCGCGGTAGAGCAATGTATCGGTCGAGCGCGACCGTGGCGTAATATAGAAGAACCGAACCGTGCGGACGTGCATGCGTGCGTGCGTGCGATGTAATTATCGTTCGTGCTGTCATTGATGTCCGAGGTGGTGTCGACGACGACGACGACGACGACGACGACGACGACAACAACAACAACAACAACGACAACAGAAACAACAGCAACAACAGCAACCGCAACAACAACGAGGAAACACACGAAGCATGCGAAGAGAAGAGGGACCGATAAAGCGATTGCACGACGGTACGCAGCAGAGAGAACGATCGAATCGTTCGGTATCGTTGGAGGGGAGAAATGGCATAAAAAAAGAAGTCTTTGGATTAGGTTAAAAACACCGAACTGGACATTTCGTCAATTCGCAGGCCATCCGAATGAATCGAGAGGAAGACGGAGGGAGGGAGGGATAAAAATATTCGCAGGCCAATACGTGGCGGTGGTCCCTGGCAATGGAAAATCCAATGCGATCGAAGAAAGAGGAGGGGAGAGAGGAAAACTGCGCATCGTTCGGAGGCTTGGTATGCATTTAGGGTTGTTAGAGAACGTGCAAGTTTTCGCAACTCTTCGACTTGCTGTCTCTCGCCCATACCTTACCCAACAAGTTTCGCACTTTCAGACTGGTACTTGTACGACTACCGCGATACTTTTTCGGCGAATTATTCTCCGAGCAAGATCCCAAAGGTGATTTGCTACGATTCTTTCGCGACCTCTTTCGGAACAGGTCCCTCGTTCTTTCAGGATTCTCCAGCTTGAGGCGAATTTGCGTAAGCAGGCCGACGAGAAGCTCGTCCACGTTATGATTAATTCCGACGGATGTCTCGATAAATTTGCAGTCGTAGGACGTGGCCATAGATTTGCCTTCTGCAAGAAAGAAAGAGGTCGAGAGGTGGTTGGACGCGGTCGCTCCGCTCTACGCTCGCTTGCGTACTCATTTACTTACGTACGGGGTAACCCCGTAGAGAAATGGAACGGATATAGCGGGTGGTAGGTGGTGGGTGGAGGGTGGTGGATGGTGGGTGGTGAGACGCTCGGACGCTTCCAAGGACTCTAACGAATTTAGCTAAAGCAGGGAAGCGGCGGCGGCGGTGGCGGTGGCGGTGGCGGCGCCTCCTCTTACCTTCGGTTGAAACCAATCGACTGCGAACGAGGTCGACTTTGTTTCCAACAAGGATCACCGCTCGTGCCGACACGTAATCGCTGCGCCAAAGCGTTTGCAAAACTTCTTCGGCCACGCGTACCGAGGCTCGATCGGTCGTCGAGTAGACGACGCAGTAAGCGTGCGGTTCGTACGTGGTTATGCAAGTTTCCGGCTGCAAATCAAAGAAAAATAAAACAAAATCTGGCCAATCGTCTCGTCTGCGTGTCGTCGTTTCAACGAAATCTTTCTCCTTCTCTCTCCGTCTCTCATTCACTCGCTCGTTCGCTCACTTCGAGGCGATCGATCGCTGGACCTATTTACGGTTGACCGATAGTTACGGCTCGATGCCCCTCAATCGCTGCTCACAATCAGGATGGCTCGGTGAAGCGAGCGAGCGAGCGAGCGTGCGTCTCTCTTCTTCTCCCATTCTTTCGCTTATTAACTGTTCCTATCGCTTTTCGCAACGCAATCTTCTCCCATCTCGCTTTGATCGTTCGCGCCTCGTGAATCGGAGAAGAGAACTTCTCGATCGTACACTCCCTTTCTACGATAATTACCGCGCAACAACGAACAACCTACCGTCATCTCGGCGGTAGAGTGGTCGATAAAAGTCAACTCGGATTCCTCTCCGGCCAGGAGAACGCTCACGGTTTTCTCGCCCGATTCGTCGTCTGCAACGGAAAATACGGGGATAGCGGCAAAGAGGCTTTCGCACTTTCTTTCCCCACTTACCGATCGATGTATCGTAAGCGTGAAGATATTCCGACGTCATAAACTGGGATACCAGCGAGCTTTTCCCCACGGCTGATGCTCCCAGCATCAGAACGCGATACGGAGTTGGTCCCTGAGACGCGCTGCTTTCGCGGGAGCTCGCCAACGAGCCTGCTGCGGAGTTCCTCGCCGAGCCAGGATACGAAGCCGTCAAGTGTTCCGTGCTGCACCGCCGTTGGTAGACGCACGCCACGCCACACGTCACGAGAGGAAGCGATAAAAGGACGAAAGAGAAGAAAGAGGAGAACGAGAGTGTGTGAAAGAGAAAGAGAGCGAGAGAGAGAGAGAGAGAGAGAGAGAGAAAGAAGGAAAGAAAGAAAGAAGCGTGTAATCGAGAGACTCGTTAACGGTATGCGACGACCTGCGTCCTTCTCCAGCTACCTCTCTGTCGTCCAGCTTCGGTTTCTTCCTTTTTCCACCAATAGCGTTCAGATTCTACTCTAAGGTCCAACACGTGTGTCTACGTCGCTGAAACGCTCAATGCTGCACGTAAACTCACGCGTTCGATTTAGAGTGGAACCGGCGAGTAAATGGGAGCCGCCGCTTTATTTCTTCTTCTCCTTTACTTGGTTCGTTCGTTCGTTCGTTCGTTCGTTCGTTCGTCCGTTCGTTCGTTCGTTCGTTCGTTCGTTCGTTCGTTCGTTCGTTCGTTCGTTCGTTCGTTCGTCCGTCCGTTCGTCCGTCCGTTCGTTCGTTCGTTCGTTCGTTCGTTCGTTCGTTCGTCCGCTCGTTCGTTCGTCCGTTTGTTCGTTCGTGCGAGTCCTGTGGAGAAAGGAAAGAACACACACGGGGAGGGGAGGAGATTGAAAAGAGGGAAATCTCACCTCGAGTTGCTCGAAGCGACGCTATTGTTGGATCGCGATCTCCGACTTTTCAAAGAGTCCCCTCGGTTCACCACCCCTTTACCGGTTATGCTGAAATGTCGGAGCCTGTAGTACTCTTCCTCGACGCCGGTGTTCGGCATGCTCGCCACTCTCGACCTTTGTTGCGGAAGACACAAGTAATTCGGCCGGCCGGACGAGCGACTTCCGGGAGCCTTCACCGACTGCGATCGGCTGTGATGTGGGCTGCCGTACCTAGACGTCATCGTTCCGTTCTTTTTTTCATCTACTCGCGGTCCTCTCGCGGCGATAGAAAACGGCAATGAGAACGAACCTCATCTCGAAGTCGTGTATCTCCTGTAGCGTCAACGTGTTCGCAACGTCCAACAGCTGCCTCATATTCTCTTCGCGGCGCCTCACGTCCAGCTCCGGGTGCAGCAGTATCGTCGCGGCCCCGGCCGTTCCGTCCAACGAGAGGGACGGTTGCTGAACTACGATCGTCGCCGCTTGCGTCGATCTCTTATTTCCACTGGCATTGCCTCCTTTTCGGTATTAGAAAGTAGAGAAAGATCCGTTATCCCCCGTTTGATCGCGACACACGCGAAAAGAGCATCTCCGAGCACGGACTCTTCTCTCTTTTCTCTCCTTCCGCTCCTCAAACGCCTTCCTTCGTTTCTCTTTTCCCATCCCCGATCTGTCCGCGCCCTCTTCTCTCGTATCCCACGCGATCGATCGAGGAACCGCACCGACATACTCTCTTCCTTCTCCATCTCCATCTCCACCTCCTCTTCCTCTTCCTTCATCACCATTTTCTGCCGTTTCCGGTCCCCGCTATCGCGTCTCTACTTTCCCACCGTCCCACGAAATCGATCCTTCCAATTATCGACACGACAGGGGACAGTCGGTTGATTCGATCGAGAAAAAGAGCGATGCCGGGAGAGCCTTTTTCGCAAGGTGTTATCAAGCTTTGGACGTGTACACGTGCATCTGTTCAAGCAGAATTGCCGCCCTCTTTCGCCCTAGCCTGCCTCCTCTTTATTCTCTCTTCGTTTCGCGTTACCCGTCGATACTTCGGGAACACGTGCATCTTTAGACACAACGGGTCGTTGGGAATATCGATTAATCGGTTCGAACCGAATATCCGAGGACTGGTGGAAAGAGATAGACAAGGCTAAAGGTGAAACGGAAGCAAGGGAGTACACGCGGAAGAACGGACGAACCGGAGAATATCCGAGTCGGCGGATATGCCGAGAAAAGGTGAACAGCAACAGCAATAGCGGCAACAGTAGCGGCGGCGGCGGCGGCGGTAACAACGGCAATAGCGGCAGTGGCAGCAACAACAACAACAACAACAACAACAACAACAACGATGCCGGCGGCGACGACAAGGCGGCAGGATAGTGGTCGGAGTTGAAAGTTGACGGAAGGAAGACGATCTGTTCCCTTTCGATAAAGGAGGCGAAAAGAAAATACGTAGCACGGGAGGCAGGGCGGCAATTCGATTCAGAAGTTGCAATCGGGTCGCTATCACCTACGTTACTTTAGCCAATCGACCAAACATGCGCTCTCGGTAATCACAACACCCCCATCTTCCCAACTTCCGAGAGAATAGAACGATACGCGACCGAGCAACTTGCGTGGGATGTCAATGTGATCGACCATTCTCGCCTCCTCCAGAGATTCCTCCTTCTCCTCCTCCTCTTCCTCTTCCTCCTTCGTACGCTTTTCGCTATTTTTCAATTCGTTCCTCGGACAACGTCATCCTTCTAGAAACACGAACAAAACAATTCCCCGCTCGTTCATGATCGAGGAGAGAGAGAGAGAGAGAGAGAGAGAGAGAGAGAGAGAGAGAGACAGAGACAGAGACAGAGACAGAGACAGAGAGAGGTACGGCACGGTAAGCAAGAAAGGCTGCAGAAAGAAGGGAAAACGTGGCGACTAAAAGTGCCGGAAAGATGCGACCAATGGAAAGTAATCAGCTAAAAGAAGATAACGCAGATAGCATTTGTAAGTGGATAACCGGAATGTTTTGGAGCAAATACAAGTAAACGGTCTGAAAGTGTAGAGCGGCAAGGGGCGAAGACCCTGAGGTGACCGGCGCAAAGTGCGTCTCGCGGACAAGACTACTTGGGTAAGTATTTAAGTAAGTACGTACGAACCGAGAGAGCACCGGCCGAATCCGACAACGACGCCACGCGCGTGTATGTAGGTACAGTGATATGCGTTAGTTCGATCGTCCCTTTCGACGAGTTTCGTCGGGGGGATTCGGTTCGGATCTCTCGGTTTCGAGGAGCAAACGTCTCGGAGCACAATCAGCTTTATACCTATTGCGCAAAACGGGAAAAAGAGCCTGACCCATGAATGAATGGTTGAAACGAGGGGATGCGATTCTGAAAGAAAACAACATAATTGATATTCTTAACGAGAACAGCTTTCGTCGAAACGGTCTCTACATCGCCCGCATCTCTGTTCTTTCGCGTTTCTCTAACTTTGCCGCGCAAATCGCTGCGATCGGAGGGGGGTGGGAGAGAGAACAATTCACGGATCGATCCTACTACGTCCAGCCTAGCCGCGGTGAGATTGAGCGGTCGATAAAGATAAACAGCGACAACAGGAGGGCATCGTATCGTATCGTTTCTTATCGTTTCGTATCGTTTCGTATCGTTTCGTATCGTTTCGTATCGTTTCGTATCGTTTCGTATCGTTTCGTATCGTTTCGTATCGTTTCGTATCGTTTCGTCGTTGAGAATCGCTCGTCTCAGCTTACCGGCGGCTTTTCCTCGAGACTTGCTGCCACTGGTTCTACATGAACCGTCGCTCGATCGGTCGTTAGTCGGCCGAGCTCCGATCAACGATATGTCCAAAGGATTCGTCGTCACGTTCACGCACGGTCTCCCCTGTCCGTCTGCTGTCCGATTCCCGCCCTCGCGGGATCTGCCGACGATCAACGTCAGCATCGGATTCAGGGGGCCGTTCGCGTCCGGCTGGCCGGCGTCCACGGAACCCCTGACGGGTGTGCTGAAAGTGGAAACACGGCCGTGGTGAGCGGCAAGCGAGGGAGCGGTGGCGAGCAACCGCGACGTACGAACCTGAAGAAATCGGCGGTTCGAAGGTCCGGAAGTGGCGGAGTTCTTCCCGAGACGGCAGAGAGCCTGGCGGTGGCGGTGGCGGTGGTAGCGGCCGTGTCGTTCATCGCGACGTGGATGCCAAGCGGTATCGCGTCGATCGGTACCGCCTCGGTCTCGTCCAGAAGATTCGAGATACTGGTCGCGCGAACGTCCAGACAACCGATCGGGATCTCGGATCTGAACGCGCCGCCAGTCGACAACGCCAAACACGCTTTCGCTCCCTTCTCCTCCCCGGTGGAACACTCGCCGGATGGAGAGGAGTCAGAGGGTGGCGGCGCCGGAGGCGGAGGCAGCGCCGGTGGCTGTGCCTCCGTCGTCACAGCCAGAACCGGAGATATTAACTCGGAGTGTGGAGCAGTGCTCGAAGATGCACCGGGCGGTGACATCTCCGACGGAATGTCCATCAGATCGAAGCTGTCGTCCGGTTGCTCCCCGTCCGTTGTCGTCACCTACGAACAAATTCCGAGAGCTGGAGAGTTGTCCGAGAGCACAGGCTCCGCCGACAACCTCTTACCATCGTGAGCATCGTGTTCGCGCTGTCCGTGCTGGTGTTGATCGTAGTTTCGGAAGCGGTACTCGAGCCCATGACAACGACTTTCGGAACGGTGCGGCAACTTCGACTCCCGCCGGCCGATTTGAAGTGCAACCTTCGTAAAGCGGACGCAGCGTGAGACAACAGATCGGTTTCGCGCGAATTCTCCGCTCCATTGTGACGATGCGCCGCGGTGTTCGAGACGCGCGATTGCGACTGCGACTGCGACTGCGACTGAGACTGCAGTTGCGGCTG
>NW_017100190.1:62285-75879 GCF_001263275.1 Habropoda laboriosa | reverse complement strand
GCCGCCGTTTTTACGCGACGACCCGCGGCCGTCCACCAGGCATCCCTATTTTCCGCGCACCGACAACACCAATCAGTCGGGGAGGCGCCCTTTTTCCTCCTCTACGCTAGACGAGTACCAGATACTCACGTGGTTTCTATGTTCCGGGGTGGAGGGCGGATTCGGTGTGTTTGGCAGAGAACCCCCTGTGGGGGTGCAATGCCGCAGTCGCGCCAGGGCCGTACGAAGCCCCTCCGTCACGAGGCTCTTTTAATCGGTTCTTGCGATGCCACCCTCTCTTCTCGCCTTTCGCTCTCCTTTATCTACCTATACGAACAACCTCCCTCCCCTCCCGCGCCCACACCGCCAGCAGGTAACGTGTTGCGATAACTCCACTCGACACTTCAACCAGAGAGTCGATCAACAATGTTGCGCAATCCTAACGATTCGTCTTCGTTACGCTTCATCTTCTCTCCTCCTCTTCTCTTCTCTTCTCAGAAGGGTCTCGACCTCTTTTCGACCATCCACCTTTTCCGCTCCAATCCTCGGTACGTTATGTCCAACGACCAAGCTGCTTTCGTCTGTAACGCGAAACGGTATATCTCTCCGGTCTATCCCTCCAACCACGATGCAACGTGAAAATTGAAGAGAACGGTAAAGGGCGCGAAAGGTTCGCTTTGTCCTGCGAAACGAAAGCATCTTATTGTTAGCGAAACGGAACGGCACGGTTAGGTGCGTGACGTGCAACGTGCGCGTTCCTTCGATTTGACGACACTCGAGCGAGAAGAATCTTTCATCGGGCCCGCGACGACGCGATGCTAGTCAATTTACCTCCTCTAAAAACAACCATACAAAAATTGCAGTATACCCGATTAATCCGACAAGTTAAACACGAAAACGAGAGAAATCCGGCTGGATGTTAATTAAATACAGACCTCGTCACCACGTCGTCATGCACGCGTACGTGCATGCTCAAGAGAGGAGAGAGAGAGAGTGACCCATTCCAGACGCTAATTAATCCAGCTAAGTAGCTTGACTTCCGCCAGCTACCTGGCCAACGAATTCGAGGGGCCGTTTCACGCCGCCTACTCCAGACGTCGGCGACGAATCTTCCTCCCTTTGTGCTGTGTTAGAGCAAGGGAGGAGGAGGAGGAGGAGGAGGAGCAGGAGCAGGAGGAGGAGGAGGAGGTGGTGGAGGAGGAGGAGGTGGTGGAGGAGGAGGAGCGGCCGAATTAAGAGCATCGTTGAAAAATGCTGGGAGAACGCGCAACGTGTTGTCCGATCGGACTTCCGTCGCACACTCGATGCGTTCCCAAATTTCTTCACCACACTTTTACGCTGATCCACAACACGGATTGGATTGCGAAGGAGAAGCGTCGGGGGTGAGTCTCTTCTCCTCGGTTCGCTACACCAGGTGTGAACGAACGAGCGTGCGAAACTTTCGAGAACATTTGTCGTTTGCCGTTAGGTGTACACGTTGAAAGGTACGGGGGCGGGGACCGAGATCGAAGCCAGTGGAAAGGGTGAACAACGATGCGACACACGCTGCACAAACAAGCACGCGAAAGGAAGACTCGAGGGAAAAGTTACGGGTCGATCGTGCCATAACTGGTAAGAGCCAAGAGCCGCGATATTTCAACTGCCGATCTGCCAATCTGCCGATCTGCCAATACGCTGGAAACGACGAAACGAGACGCGAGAAACAACCTATTCCATCTATTCTCCGCGATTCGCGAGCACGGGTAAAAGAGGATTAGTCGCTAGATACCTGGTGCGTCCGTCCCAAAACAAACGAATAGCACCTTCTACCTTCGCATTCCACCGATTACTGGCGTGGTGCACAAGCTTCGGGAAAGGACACTAGCGCTTGCGCTTTTACTCCAAGGGGTGAAAACTACTAAACTAGCAGCACCGTCGCAACCGATCTGTACCTTCCCTCTACCCTCGCGCCCACTGCTCCTTTCTTCCTCTTCTCTTTTTCTGCCACTCTTCCTTCGTCTACCTACCTACCCCCTTCTTTATTCGATCGCGCAACTCTCCTTCTTCAAGCAATACTCGGCCAACCAATTAAGATCAATCGGGAGGGTATTACCTTCGCTTTAACTCTTGGGAAGGTTCATTCGCCCGTTGCGTTAAACTAACAATGACGATCGCGATGCGACTCGTAGAAGAAAAAAAAACGGTCGATGAAAATCCTCGATCCGAAGGGGAAACGTTCAACTACTATTTCTGACAAATTATCGAACCTCGTAAATCTGTAGAACATCTGCGCAGATGCGCAACTGTTTCCTACGTGTTACGAGCTAGAGCCGTTCACCTCGCTCACCTTTGCCCTACATTTTATCTCCCACCGTTCTACTTTTCAACTTCAACTTACGCACCTTTATGCTGCGGAGTCTCAGTCTCGCGAATCATGCGCTCAACATTTCTCGCGACAACCTCCAACCTACCTTTATTTCCATTTTTCGAAACCGTTTAGAAACTCGATTAAAAAAGAGGTTTTTTTGTTAGCAATGTACGAATCGATGATACTCGCTCGCGCGCTCTCTGTAGCCCAACGGTTTAATGCGATTTAAACACACGCCCACTAAGTTGACCCGAAGCGCACGCGAGTTGATCGACCGCTTTGTCAAAACACCACCTATCGATCCGACCGGTCCACGTGGCTTCGCCTTCGCCTTCGCCTTCGCCTTCCTCTTATTCGCGTGCCCTTCGTTCCACCAAGTACGTATGTACTTAGTTACGAATTCTAGTCGAAAAACAACCGAGACGAGATCGTTCCTTACCAACCCTACCAAATAAACTTCCGTTTACGTTCGATAAAACTATTATCTATCCTCCTTACCAATCTGCCAAACACATTTTCTCCAATGAAACACGTATGGAAAGAACATAAACGTAAAAACTTCCACACCGGTTTTATCCACCTTTCCGTACATTCTCCTACGGCAACGATCTCTTCTCCGCCGCGTTTATCTAATTTCATGCGCTTACGTACACGGTCAAATATCCATGCATCTTTCTCCATATCTTCTGTACATGTACGTGTATTTCCTCATCATATTCAAAATATAATAATAAAAGTTGCACACACGCGCGCGCGCGCACACAAAGAAAGAGAGAGAGAGAGAGAGAGAGAGAGAGAGAGAGAGAGAGAGAGAGAGAGAGAGGAAGGCTGTGTGTGTGTGTGTGTGTTACAGTTTTCTGTCTTTAGTCACAGAGCTTTAATCAGTGCGATTTATGCGTCAATACTCAACCTCGAATGGTTCACTTTCATCCTTGCATATTTCGAAGAAACCTTCTCCAGAAATAATATCGCAATACCGACTTCATATCTCTTTCGTTAACAACCGAAAAAACAGCAGTTTCCAATCGGTACATTATCCGTGAATGGATCCATTCTCGTCCATGTCGATTTTCTCCTTTAGAAAAACAAGAAAAAAAAAGAACAATCAATCGTAGGAACATGTGAAACGGTATCGCTGTAAAACGCTCTTCGCACTTTTCTACAACATTCCCATCCTATACTCGATCGATTCTTCGTACGTAGATAACATAGCTCGGTTGTTAAGGCGAACGATGCACGCCAGTCTTCTTAACTGCTAATATATTACATCTCCAATATTATCTTTCCCTTCGAACTCGCTTTCGCTATTATTATCGTCGTCGTGGTGGTAGTATGATGATGATGATGATGATGATGATGATGATGATGATGATGATGATGATGATGATGATGATGACGACGACGACGACGACGATGATGATGATGATGATGATGATGATGATGATGATGATGATGATAGTGATCGTCGTCCTCGTCGTTGTTGCGATGACGTCGCGTCTCTGAACAAAGTATGTACTTACATATGTATATCCTAACTCGCAAGCATGCACACTTTCCTTTCCTTTCACGTACACGCTAATTTGCAAATACATTCAACCGACATACACGACGTAAAAAATTGCAGCCGCACGCATACGTTAACAGACACATACCGTACACAATAATGAGTTACGATCATTTTTTTCGTTCGCCGCTATCTCTTTCCGTATCTTGGATTCTAATAAACCTGTTGAAATTGTAACGTGAAACGCACAGAGATACTACCATTTAATCACGGTGTGCATAGGAAACTTATACAAGAATTGCAATTCGTGCAAGACATCGGTATCCCAAGACATCCCACAACAACAATAACAACAATTCTCCTTCGTCTATTATTATTATTATTATTATTATTATTATTACTACTATTATTATTATTATCATTATCATCATCATGATCAAGTCGTACATGTAATAAAAGGGGCGCTTGAGCCAATAACGACCGTCGAGACACGTTCTGACGAGATCGTACAAACCTAACCGAGTAAAATACTGTGTTGGACGAGGCGCGTATGTATAAGCGTTTCTTCCTATCGAACCGATTGCGAAAAGTATCAGGAACTTCAGGTCGAGTAGAAACAAAATGCAATGCACGATGATTGTGTTACGAAAAATCAATAAATAGGATAGTTGGAATTTCAAAAGAGGAAAAGTAAGTCGAAGAATGGTGGAGCGAACGAGGGTCGACGAGCTGGGGGAACGATAGTTTTATGCGTATAAAAATAAGAATTTATCTTGATATTAAAAATTTGCCTATCTTACGGATTAGAACCAATATATATATATATATTAATATATGTATATTTCGCGCGCACGCGTCTGCTTATTCTCGAGTTTAGCATCATAATTGCGCTCTGTTTTCATGTACGAGTATAACAAATAGTTATGAATGCAACGAGGCCAATGGACAGCCGTATTTTACTATTTCGTATCGTAAGAAAGTCTCCCACTGTTCGAGTACAAATGATGTTTTGATTAGGCACAATACGTTCGTGCTATCGAGGAAAAACAAATTAAACGAGACAGAGACAGACGGAGGAAAAGAAATAGAGGGAACGTAAAACCGCGAACGCGATTCAATTATCATCGCAACATTTACACCAATGTCCATTAACGGCTCGACACGGGCCAGCACTGTTTCACCTCGTAATAAACCTCACGTATCGTCAAATCGAGCGCCGTCCCTGTCCTTCCATTTCCATTTCCCTTTCCCAAAACACAAACGTACAAATCTTCAACCTGCCACTCGATCTTTCGACACGCGACTGTAAATGGAATATTCTGTATCCTATAAAAACGGTCTTTATACAGTGCTATATATATATACATACATACATACATACATATATACATACATACATACATATATACATACATACATACATATGTATATACTATATATATTACGTTAGAGAATCGTATCTTCGAAAGAGGCGAGACACGGCATAACTTACATATTGTTATCGATACTGTTGCATCACAACTTTGGAACCATCGTATATACGGCCGTGGAAGGTCAGGAGATGCATACGTACATATGTGTATATGCAGGTCGTAAGATTCTTTCGAAAATTCCCCCGCGAAATATCTAGCCAGGACGAACACGTATCCGAGGTTCCAACTGTTAGCGTCCAATATTCAATTGTCTCTTGCTTCACGAGTTCGCGAGAAGAGAATGCTCCAGGCGGAACTTGTTAATTCATCCTCTCCGATTATTCGCGTCTCGTCTATAAATTTCCTCTTTTTCCACATCGTCCTTTTCAAATTTCGTAGCGCGATTCTGACTCGTTCAGTTGAAACAGAATCATATCTTACAATTATATACAAGGTGTAGCTGGTTAAGAGGTAAAAAGTATTCTCTTATCGTAATTGTTACGCGTTAAATTAAACAAATTCGCAATTATAGGATTATTATATCGATTTCACTCGCGATCGATCGAATATGGTCTTGACTCGTTATACCCTGCTTATATTTACAGAAAAGCTGCGGGTGCACAGTAGCCCGTCGATCGATAATATACTGCCTCTTTTACACCAACCACCTTTCTCTCTCCAAAACGATCGGGCCATCGTTGTTCTCGTATTTTTATATCCAAACTAACATCTGCTTGTATAATTCTCCAGATCTGAGCGGACCCTTCGCTCGTTCTTCAACGTATACATACTTCTATAAAAAAATACAAGTGCAAATATTCACAGGATGTAGATAGATATTATCGGACAAATATCTCGACCATTGTATGAAACGGACGGGCGTGTCAGACCTAAACTCTAAAATCTAAGTACATCCCTCTACCTATGTCAGACTGTGGATAGTGTAGTCCCCTATTGTATAAGTAAAAAAGTAGGAAGTAGACAAAATGCAGTGGCAACAAAATACATGCTAGCACGGGACTACAATATCATCGAGTTTCAACATCGCAATAAACAAATATCAGAGTGGGGCAGTGGGTAGAAGTACGTGTGCGTGTGTGTGTGAGGAAGGGGAGGTAGGAACAATAATGAACGAAAAAGCAGAGAGAGAAAGAATAGGACACGCGACCACTCTGTGATGAAACACAGATGAGGAAACATGGCGAAAGATGAGGGAAAGATGGGGGAAAGATGGGGAAAGATGAAAAAAAAAAAAGAAAAAGAAAACGTAATCGCTCGTACATATGTACGTACGATTCGTGTCGATGAACAGAAACCGCTCATTTTTAGTTTCGATCCGTACATAAACATTACGAAATCGAAGGGGTCGGGTCGGGGTGAGAGGGTTTGCCAGCCTTTTTCTCTGCTCGTTTCACATTGATGTTCAGAAACGAAAAAATTAAACGACCCCATCACGAGCATTGATTTCACCATTTCACTTGAAATTGGCATATCATCTTAGCGAAAGTATGTACGCGACACAATTTCCCATCGTTGCGATCAAAACCGCCTTTGTTACTTCTTGGCAAACTCCTGTAATGATAAAAGCACAGTATCGTTATACGATTTGTAAATTATTCGATAAACACTAAACGGTTAAATAACGGGCTAATGGATAACGATACATTTTACTCGCTCTAGTCTTTACCTTGAGTGGCAAGCGTGCACAACCGTTCGTCCTCGGTTTCCTCCCTTCGACAAACACGATCCAATTTCGTTAACCAAAGTTCTTGTTCCGGAACTTTGCTACGACTCGTTTTTCCCGTCACGGATGCTTTTCCCTTATTATCGCTAGGCCGCATAGAAAAGCAATAGGTTTGTCCCAAGTTCGAGGAAACTTGATTGGTTTTCAGCGACACTATCGTGTACCAAGTACCTTTTTCTTCCCAACTGCCATGACAGTAATACGCTATAACGACACATCCGTCCAATTAACATATTTCCCAAAGTTCGTTCTCGCGAGCAACAAAAATAGGTAGGTGCGTAACAACCAAACTGATGCTCCTTACTTGTCTCATCGTTGTCGCACGTTTTTCCAATCACGATTTCACTCTGATCTGTCGAGGCACAGCCTATTTCAACACTGCCACTTTTACAGTCGTCTCCGTGCTGCTGTTCTCCTTCCTGCTGTTCCCCGCCACGTTGATGGTGATGATGATGATGATGATGTTGCTGCTGCTGGTGCTGCCGCTGTTGCTCGTGCGACTCCTTTTGCGGCACATCTTCGTGCCAAGTTCTCCTCTTAGTGATTCTAGAAGAGCGCTTCTCGCTACGACGTTGGCGACGAAACGATGTACCAGGTAAATGGAATCGAGCAAATCCGAAGATCGTGTATCGTCCGGGATTCGGACACTTTCTCTGACGCAACGATGAGCCTGCGCAACAACAAATTGTCTCGCGATCCTAGTATCCTCGTAATCGTTACGTAGCATCGGCATTCAATTGCCGATTTCACCGGTTACTTACTTATTAAGGTGGTATATGCCATTGTAGATGTATCTGCGAGGGAACACGCCTCGTCTGGCATTATAGCTTTCTCACCTGAAAACACACGCGCGCGCGCGCGCGTGCACACACACACACACACACACACGATCGATATTGAAAACGACAACAGGTGTATGTATTTTTTATTTAAAATACTTCTATTCCACAATACTATCTACTGTGGATATACTCTATATAGGTATACTCACTCGATTGCTGTAACTCTATAACATGGTGATCCCTTTTGTGAAATATCATGCAAACGTAGCCAATGTCGCTGCAACAATCGTATCAACAATCACATCGTTCCTACTTCCGTCCGCTACCATCTTACTTACCATCCGCTAGTAACATGAGCGATCAACTTTACTTTGTACCCCTGCGTACTTTCCGTTGGTGGCCATTTTTCTAAATTATGGCAGACGACCTTCTCTTCGTGAAACGTATCCCCATCGGCATTTTGTGCCCTTACTTTCAGCGTTGCATTTTTGTTTGTAAAATGATAAACTTTAGTACCATCTAAGGAATGCCAGTCGTGATGTTCGGTGATCCACGAAGGATACTTGCATCTATTGTGTTCTTTGTCGACTGCGGAGAAGGAACGGAAAAAAATAGAGAGGTCGTCGGCATGTTCGAAGAAGGGAGGGAGGGAGGAGAAATGTATACCTTTCGTAAGCTTGATCATCGGGGATCCCTCGGAGACTGTAGTTAGGCCGTTACAGTTTGGTTCGCCAGATTGAGCAAGTAAATAAACCATTTTTCCCTGATGATGCGTCTTTTCTTCGTACAAAAAACATCTGTTCCAACAGAACGCGATTAGGTATATACTAAGTAGAGAAATCGTTCATCGATGAAACCTATACACACCTATACATTTTCTCCGCACCCGAAACGCTTCTTCCCTTTAACGTTCCAATCAGATACTTGTTACGACCATCGTTCCATACAGCCAGGCATTCCAACTCTTCCGCTGAAACGCAACAAACGATAATGATTCGCGTTGGAAATAATGGAAACTGATCAATTTCGTTACTCACTGTTACTCTCGCTTCGTTTCACATCCGGACAAGCTTGATACTTGAGAAGTAATTTACTCTCGTCGGTACATTTCTCCGCGAGGCTAATAGGCATAGAGCATTCACCGTAACCCTTGTCGTAGGTAAACGTAAATGACGGTCCACTGAAAGGGCACGGTATTGCCTTGGAGTTTACACGAAACATGGAAAACAATGTGTCGTCGGACTTGATGTTCGAGCACATGTCATCCAAAGTAGTTCGTTTCGTGTAGCACCATCCTTGAGAAAACATGGAGAAGAAAAAACACGTACAACGCACGAACCAACGATAAAACCAACGATAAAACCAACGAAAAAAAAGAAGAGAACATTCGACTAACCTTCGCGGAATTGAATCACATTCTCGTGTCGATCGTTAACTATTATACAGTGATAGCAATTGTCACCGCTAAAACGTTACAGCAACGATTAATGCAATTTACCGCATGCTTACCATATACAACCTTTCTTTTCAAATACTTACTAAATGATGTATGACTGCTCGGATCGTTCTACACACGTCCTTTCACCCAGAACAGTCGCATTTACGCTAATCGACACTAGTTTTTCATACTGGTACCATTCTCCAGTCCAACCGGCTGGGAACTCGCAGGAACCTAAGACGATCATTTTATCAATGCTTTATACTATACCGTATTGCATTCTCCGTTTGTCATGCATCTATCCTCGAATTAACTTAACCAAAAGAGATCACTTTGGTCTACTTACAGTTTACGAAGGGTGCGTCACCCAGAGATAAAAGTAACAGTATCAACATTGTCGCCGAGCGACAAACGCGTCTTCTTCGGCATGGAAAGTACGATCCCAGCATCCTGAAATGCAGAAAATAATTAGAAACCGTGATTCATTTTCCATAGAATACATATTTTCAATTACGTGCTCCTCAGAATTGTCGCTCGGGCTACAATCAAATCGAGAACGTGCAAATCTTTACAAAGTAGTTTAATCATGCTGGTCGTTTACTGATGCTCGTGAGAAAAGGGATTCTCCGAAACACCTGAGGCGACACACGAATTCCGATTGAGGAAGATGGAGAAAAACGATTCCGTGGTGTCATGTTCTCGATATGATTTCATCGTTTTCACGCACCAGTTTGACTGTATCGCACATTTCTCCAAATACATCCAACCACACAGACTAAATAAACGGAAGGAAAGGTTCATCGCGACACACGTCTGCGACGGCAAAACAACGCGGGCAACTGCGAAAGACGCCTACGCGAAGGAAACCTCCGAGAAAGATGCATTATTTAGCAAAGTACACGTGTCCCGATTCGTTTCGTTCAACGTGTTCTTCATTTACCGCGAACCTCGTGTACACACATACACACACATTCTGTTCGTGTTCTTTCGTTCGAACGATGCGCGAATAGGCGCGGATCTGCGCATCCGAGCAACCCTAAACGTCAAATTCATGTCCGCTTTTTATTTTTCACTTGCCCATTGAAATAAAGAAAAAAAAAAAAAAAAAAAAAATAATAAAAAACCCCGAAACTGTCTAACTTTCGTCTACGAAATCTTCATGTTCAATGTTAGTTTAATCGTATCCGAGCATGACGACGAGTCATGACAATCGTCAGCATGCGTCTAATCGACACTCGCGTCGATGTTCATCAGCAGGCATACCCGCGCGCGCGCGCACATACACATACACAACAGTTGCACGCAAATACGAGAATCACAGTCGAATATCGAGCACGCGGAACACGATAATTGGAGTTTTCATTTCGACCGATTCAACGCGTCTTTTGCTCGTTGCCATTCTTTTCATCGTTGTGAATGGGAACACCAACCTTTGTACGTCCAGCATCGCAAACGCGAAGGTGACGAAGGAAGTGCAAACCAAGTTCCAGACCAAGTATCACATAATGCTCCGCGAATGAAATTCAAGGTTCAAATTTTAAGAGAAAATTTCTACGCACAGCGATACGTTCAAAATTTTTGCCCGATTCGGCTGAACGCTCGTATAAATGTACCAAACGATTACCAATTACGAAGCTTTCAATCGCCGTGTAAACAATAATTTTTAGCAGACAAGGAAGTAAATAATACGAAATAAATATGTGTCGAGAGATTTAACTTTCCCCGTTTAAAGCTCAACTTGGTTCGACGATCAGAGGAACGCGTTAAGCGCGACAGATCTATCTAACAACGGAACATTGGTCGTTGAGTCGAACACGAACGAACAACACGCCACTGTTGTTACTACTACCATCACTACCACCACCATTATTACCGTGGATACAAAAGCATCACCGATTTTCAAAAGAACACTCGACGCTCCGTTTTCCTTTCCGACAATATATCGGTCCTAGCACGATTCTCGACAAATGTTTCACCGATTTTTCGCCTGCGTAATCGAGCAAGCAAGAGATTAGATCAAAGTCTAGAAAACATTGAACACGCCTTTTATTATTCGCAATTTTCCAACAATTTGCACTAACAACGATATTCGGCGTCCACTACTGTGCGCGTCCGTCGTTTTTAGCCATCGAATCTACTTGTTCGTTTATTCATTTGTTTCACTCATGGGAACAATGGCGGCGACCCGATGGACAGCGAGCGGAACGCCGCACCAACTATTCCTACGGTACGTACGACAGCACACTGCAGAACTTCAGCAGGCGCCACTACATGCATCCACTACTTGTCTGTGTATCGCTGATCGGTGTGCACGGTACTAAAATTTTAGTGCCTTTCTCAATTGTACTCCTCGTCCAGTCCCTTTCCGTCCCTCTGCTCACCGCTCCATACTACTCTTCTCCTCCTTCTCTCTCTCTCTCTCTCTCTCTCTCTCTTTCTCTCTCTCTCTCTCTCTCTCTCTCTTTCTCTCTCACCCCTCCCATCTTGTACTTTCCTTTCCCTTTCCATTTTCTTTTCCCTTTCCTATCCATACCCTCATCCCCTTCCCTTTCCCTTTCCCATCATATTCGACAACACCTTAACGAGGTGGCATCGTCTCATGGTTCAATTCTTTTTTCATGTATATTTACGTTCGGCTAAATTGATAAAATACCTGTATAGAGAAACGCAACAATCGTCAAATCGTCAACTTTATGTAATGGCGATTATTATTAGTTAGATGAAAGAACGAATGAAGTTAGTGGGGTAGTAGACGTGGGGAGAAGAGAAAATAGTGCCAAGTTTTGTCGTGTTAGGCATAAACGTAAAGATACCTAAAGTTCTGCACTCTGTGTAACTAGCACGCACCAGTGGCGTAGGGATTTTTTTAACATATGCTCGAGTGCGTTGATCTTCGCCAAGTCCTTACAACTAACACAAACGCACAACGACGGTGGTCCTATGTGAAATGGCGTACGATGTGCGAAAATAATTCCAACACCAGCCGTCCAACAGTTAGCGTGAAAGCAGCTATCGATAAATAAACCTGTGTTATGCAAAAGAAACATTACTTTGTTTGAAATCCAGCTATAATTTGTTTCTAAGTCTGTCGACGTGTGCGTTCTGATTAGCAAACACTTTGTCCAGTTAATTCCATCAAACATTGAAAAAGAAATCTGTATTGTGATAATAAACAATTTCAATCTTCGTGTCAATGTCTTTTCTTTTAACAGATGTACGCATTCTACGTTACATTATTTGTCGTTGTATTTCTTCATTTCTACGATTTGTATGTCGTGATGCAAACATTGCACGCAGCACTACATTCGTTTAAACAATACATATAACTATTGGCTATAAACATACGATTAAAAAGCCATTCTTCGTGAAGAATAAAGGGCATAGTGTGAATTAGAATGTTGGTACGTCAGTTACCAATTCATCGACATCACGTAAACGCCGCAGACGTTACGACGCGACTGTTGGATGGCTGGTGTTAGAATGATTATCGCGCATCTCACTTGCGCATCGTACGTCATTTCACATATGACCACTGCAATTCTGAGGATTCGGTAAAGATCGATGCTCCTCAGTGTATATAGGACTTTTAATATAGGGAAAACGTTCGTTTGGTTTATTTCGACTGTAGTTGGTCTATGTGAATTTCGTTCGACTTCGCAATCTGTACTGGGTTGAATGTGTTCCAAATAAGACTGTTAGAGGGCTACGAACTGTGAAAAACGTTTGGTCGATCAGTCGACGAAGAGAGAAACTCGTGTATCGGTATATGGCTTTGTTGCGAGTTACGAAGAGAAAACAGAAATTGGTGATTTCGTGTTTTTATAAAAAAAAAGAATAAGAAAATAGCATGTTAATGTTAACGTATAAATTCAGTTCGCACTTTCTCCGCTATCGCAATCTTTTAGAACGCGATCCACTAGCGGGTTGTGATCGATAAGTGCAATAACACAGAAAGTTATCATGTTACACTTATAGCTGCGCGTAGTTATATACGCGCGAATTGCGAATACACACGTATATATTATACAGGTGGTTATCGCGCGTTTTGTTTCAACGCGAGGAAAAGTAGTTATCTCGGTTGGGGTGCGCTTTCTTTAAATAAAACCCCAATTGTTTTCGTACCAACCTTGATTGCAAACTGAACGGTTTGTACTCGTTCGCTTCATTCGTGTATATACATACACATATATACGTGACGCGTGTGCACGGTTGTGTATAGTGTGTATATGTACATAATCGATCGTAAAATTTACGAAAATTTATCGAACTTCATTCATTATGTCGTAACCATTCGTAATCAAGTTGTAGTTGGCAATTTAATTCTAAAATCAAGCTACACAAATCCACGATCGAGGATCGTTTGAATTCTGTATAGTATTCATATACCA